>NC_080835.1:32022259-32327581 GCF_030435755.1 Ochotona princeps | reverse complement strand
GATGAGGGCATTCACACATACGAAATAAACAAGGATGATGTGTGGCCCTGTAAGAATTGGAAACAGAAATATTTAAAGAAAACCAGTTGTCATCTGCACAGCAAGAATGATGCAGCATGTAGTACTTGGAATTCACTGTATATTGGTGACAATATGAGAGAGATGATTTCCTTCCTGATGACAGATGACTGCTTTACTGAGCCATGTGCATGTCTCAGTGTGTTATGGTAAATTAAATCAAGCAGCAACAATCATTTTTGTGAAGGGAGGCATTTTTTCAATTTTTATTTTGAATTTAAATTTTATGGTATAATTCTATAGAGTCTGGGATTCTCCTCCACCCAAATTCCCACCCCCTGATTGATTTTCCCCATAATGTTAAAATAGCATAGTCCTTCCTCTTAATTGACTGGGATGATATTCTACCAGCTCTAACTTTGGACCAGAAATGGTCTCCCCAAGAAACTGTTCAACCCATCTGGACAATAAGTAGCTGGACTCTATGCTTGGTATATGTTTGCAAGGAAAGAATCTTGATTGAATTTGAACTGTAATACTGCATCAAGGTGGAGGAATCCACCAGGGGGGAGGGGCGTGGGGAGGGGTGGGGGGATTCCCAGAGCCTATGAAACTGTCACATAATGCAAAATAATTAGTAAAAAAAAAAGAAAAAATAGTATAGTCCTTCATAAGGAGTTATAATTCCATCAATCTGTTATTTAAGTGTGTCCGAACATTGTTGGTACAGACAATGTTCAGGCAGACCAGCATCCTGTTATCTGCACATTTCTAACAGTTTCATCGGGAGTCCATCTTTGATTTGGAAGTAGGAGTGCATATTGCAATGTATTTTCACATCTGGATATGGTAGTCTCTACTGCTCCATCACTATACATTCCCTTGAAAAGACACAAAATAAGGTCAGTAACAGGTATGAAGTTAACAACAACAAATTACAGCACCAAGGAGCTGAAAAAAATGTGCCACTGAATAACCAATGCACGGGTGATGAAAAGAAAACACAAAGGCCTCTTGGCTTTTGTGTAAAATGATGCCACTGTGCAATCCAAGAGCCAGCAATAAATTCCACAAGAGAAAAGAAAGTGTTTGGAAGAAATGAAAATGAAATAAAAAACATCAAAACACATGCGATGCAGCATAAAACAGTAATGGAAAGGTTTATTGAACTTACAATTTGCATGATGGCCTCCTTATATTAGGAGAACATATGGTATTTGCCCTTTTGGGACTGACTTATTTCACTGAGCATAATGGTCTCTAGTTGAAACCATCTAGTTGCGAATAGTATAATTTCATTCTTTTTAATGGCTGAGTAATATTCCATGGAGTAGATTACCATAGTTTCTTTAACCACTCCTCTTTGCACAGGCATCTGGATTATTTCCATGTCTTTGCTATTTCAGATTGTGATGCTGTAAATATAGGATTACAGATCCCCTTCTCAAATACAGTTTTCATTTCTTTTGGGTATATTCCTAGGAGCGGAATAGCTTGGTCAAATGTCAGGTTTATTTGTAATTCTCTAAGCATTCTGCATACTGATTTGCATAGTCATTTTACTAGCCTACACTCCCACCAGCAGTGAAGGAGGGTACCTTTCTCCCCGCATCCACACTAGCAGGTGTTGTTAGTAGAGTTCTGAATATAGGCCAATCTGATTGGAGTTAGGTGGTACCTCAATGTGGTTTACTTTCGTAACTCCCTAATGACTAGAGAGCTGAAGGCAGGCATTTAAAAGGAGTTTTGTTTCCTTTTCTGGAGCATTTCTATGTCTGTTACCTAATATTATATCCTCCCCAGGGTCCAGGAGTACACCTTTCTGCCTAGGAACTAAAAGAATAGAGGGCACAGGGCTCCAGGTTTGGATGTGCCTCCTCTGGACTCAGCTCACAGCCAGAGCTTTATGGCCCTTGAGCTGCCTTCTACACAACTTACAGACACAAAAATTCAATGTAATTATCAGATTTCTATAAGCTCCATTCTGTTTCTATCACTTCATGGAGGAGTAGAAAATTTTCTCAGAGAAATCCTTGCTTCAGGAAAGGATTTAAAGAAGCCCAAGCTTTTAATGGCCATCCATTTTTTTCCTTCTTTTTTAAAAAAAAAAAAAATTTTTTTATCTAAAGACTGAGCTACATAGAGAGAAGGGGAGAAACAGAGAAATAGATCTTCCATCCCCTGTTTTGCTCCTCAAGTGGATGTTATGGCAAGAGATGAGTGGATCCAAAACCAGAAACCAGGAACTTCCTCCAGGTCTCCCATGTAGGTACAGGAGCATAAGGTCTTGGGCCATGCTCCATTGCTTTCCCAAGTCATATGCAGGGAGCTGGATGGGAAGTGGATCAGCCAGGACTAGAACTAACGTCTAAATGGGATGCAAATGCTGCAAGCAGAGGATTAGTGTGCTATACAACCATGACAATCCCATCCCTTTTTTTAACTTTTCTTCCTTTGATTTTTTTTCTTTCTTCTTCAATATCCAAATAACTAATTTGACAGATTTCTGATATAGCATCTTCACCGAACAGTAAAATTGATCCATCTATATATATATAAAACAACATACAATATTCAATTCCATGAGTCAGACTATTATTAGTGATTTAAGGTGAGATTTCAAATGTAAATAAAAAAATATTTTTTAAAAGCTAAATTAGCAACTTTCCAAAATCAGTCTCCTTTTTTCTTTTCTAGTTCCAGAGGGGGGTGAGGAAGGTAAAATATGTATTAATTTTGCATTAAATCTTTACTTATTTTATTTTTAAATTCCCACTGGGGTGTCTCATGAGCATATACACAAGGGATAGCTTCTCCAGTCCCATTTTTTTAAGTTTAAGAAGTTATCAATCCATGCAGACACAAATGAAAATATATTCTCTCCACTTCATCTTCTAACTTTCCAAAGGAAGCAGATGCGGACATGTGGTAAAGACCAAGGGTCAATAAAGACAGGGAAAGAAAGGTTTTCAAAATTGAATGTGCTCATAACACATTCCTTCTCAAAAGCCTTTGTGCCTATCCACAGACAAAGGAACAGCCCAAGCTGGGGAAGAATTTGAGGGTTCCACTTCTGTCCCTCTTTCTCCACCCCGCCACCCATCACATGCTTCATTCCAGCCACGCCAGGCTGCCAGTGTTTTTCCACATGCTTTAGCTTTGTGTGCTCAATTCCCCCATTAGGCACTGGGTTTCTTGCAGACAATGGTTGATTTTATATTTATATTCTCAACAGCCTACCACACCTCACGCATGCTCATCAAGACAAGTGCAAAAAATCCTAGAGACTTTAAAGCAGCCAACTTTGTTTTCTTAATATATACTATATATATACTATATATATACACACACACATTACTGGGTCAAAAAATATGAAGAGTATGGGAAAATGCAGACTTCCACGTGAAGTAAAAAATAATCTAAAATTTCGAAAAAGAAATCTAAAGTTTTTCAAAAGTGGGATTTCTATTTTTGAACTGGAAGTGCCATTTCTGAAAATGTTTCTCCTGGAAATAAATTCTGTGTACATATATGCTAAATTTATCACAGAAATGCTTCCAATATCAAAACATGACAATCCATCAAAAAGCTCAAAAATAAAAGATTCATTAACTAAATATTGGTTCATTCATACAATTAAATGAATGTGAGCTCAATAAATTGGAACAATGAAGGGAGAATTTTTACAAAATTGTAGCTTCAGGGAGATGATATTGTTATAATAACAATTTCAAAATGTAGTCTAAATCTTATTCAGTTGTTGAAGTGAAAGAAACATTTTAATCATAGAGTATATAAAACCCAAGTAAATATTTGTAATTACTTGAGTGACTAAGAAAGTTTAAAATTTAAATAAATAAGATCTTATGATGTCAAATAAACATTGTTTCTTACTTAATAGGAATATGTCAAGCCACCCTTGCCAAGCTTCCCTCCCATGAATGAAGCAATCCAGAAAAAGTCCAGTAACTTGAAGTCCCCCGGTTTGGAAACCACTGAAAAGTCTTGGCCATGGAAGAGGGACAACCAAGACACATGCTAGAAGTCTCTGCACTGTGGAATGCTGAGATACTTCTATTACATAAGCAATAATTGTCCTGACATTAGCTAATGCAGTTTTAAAAGAACTCAAATTTTATTGCTTTTTTTTCAGAGTGCCTCCTCTCACTGTACCCATCTCACCACCCACATGCTTAGCTCAATCATTTCATCACAGGGATAATGAAACTGTTTTCTTAAATTCTACTCTCCCTTATTCCCATCTAACATGGTTACTTGAAACCCATTAGTCAACCAAAGAAATATCAATTTGAGTATGTTAAAAACACACACAGAAAGATAAACAGAACACTGAAATAACATATTCCTGGACATTTCAACCCCCTCACCCCAGTGGGCTTTCAAATTCCATTTTAGGTCATTATTGGATAACTTCATTGATTCACTACTAACCAGTCACCCCGGGTCTTAAAACAGAGCTCTCAGTATGTGAAAATGGAGATGTTATCACCAGTAAGGGGAAGGGCTGGGAGACAGCTGGTTGCTTTTACAGGGACTGACATATCTGCAAGGAGAATCAGCCTGGCTTCTGAATATAAACAGGAATTAGAAAGGTAGAAGCAGAGCAAACAAGCACTCTGAGGGAACCTTCCTGAAGAGGAGCCCCTGGGAAGGAAGAGGGAAGACTAGACACTGAACTCTCTGTCTCTGTCTCTCCCTCTCTTTCCCTAGATTTCTATCAGATTCTGAGATGCAGGAGAAAAACAGACTTTGGAAGTCACAGACCCCCTTTAGAAGAATGTCCTGCTACCTTCTAATGATATTACCAGGCAAATTACAAAACTCTCCTGGCTGAGATTTCTGGCAGGGAAAATAGAGGCAGCAGTCACGTATGTCACAGGGTTGTTGGGAAGTACCACAGTTAATACAGGAATTCATAGCACCTATTCCACCATGAGTAGTAAATAAGTGCTGATATTGCTATGCAAGGAGGTAAGTAGAGGCTGGAGGCCATAGGGAACATTTTTAAGGAGGAAAAGCTTGGCAAATATTATCTTTTAATTCCAGAAGATCAGCCCACATCCAAAAGTCTGAATGAGAGCCACCAGTGAGCTCACAGTGTCTCTTTGCAGGTCAGAGTTACTCTACTCTCTCCACAGAATTAAGCAACGATCCTGGTTTTTGCCTGTTTGTTGGCTTTGTATTTTTGGTTTTGGGGGTGTTTTTTATTGTTGTTTCTTTGCTTGTTTGTTTTTTTAATCTGTCTCTCCAGCAGGATTTTCTTTGGTGTTCTCTCCTTATTTAGTGTGTAGAATGGACTCACCATCACCATGTGTCTCATACCACGTCATCACAGAATGTCATCAATCCTTCGCTTGTGGTTGTGGTTTCAGGGATTTTGAATAGATCTTTGAAAAATAAAGGGGGAGGGATTAAAAAGAACAAGAATTACCAGTCAGGGCTGGCATTCTTCACGGAGGGTGCATTTGAGCTATTAGAGTTTAATCATGAATCCATCATTTGAAAATGCAAAACTCATTGAAGTTAGGGGCTTGACATTCTTTTGCTGACCCACTCCCCTGCACAACAAAGATGGTGCTTACTTGAATTAAGCAAAGAGGAAAACAAAGTTTTCTATAGGGGTCTCTCTGAGTAATTTTCCAACACCTTGCATGTTGTCACACTGGGTCTGCCTTTCTCTATCTCTGTGTGTGTGTGTGTGTGTGTGTTTATATATGTGTTTATCTTTCTGTGTTTCTCTCTCACACACACGTACTCATACACTCAAACACACACACACATGAGAGAGAGCGCAAAAGAGAGGGAGAGAGAGAGAGAAAGAGAGAGAAAGGGACCGCCACGGTTCTCTTCCAGAAGAATGATAAAAGCAATGGCTAAAGCAAAGTGACAAACAGCCTTTCTGAAGCAAAAGGTTCATTGGCCTGGAAGAAATCATAGACATCATGTCCCCTATCTGTCTGTTACTATTTCATCCAAAATCCTTCCCAGCTCAATGGAGATCAGGCCAGTCCAAAAGATCACCATAAAGTCGATCCAAAGCAGCTTTCTCAATAGCAGATAAGTATGTGGTAATAACAATAAAAAAGGAAAAATGCATTAATCCTTGATGCAACAAGCATGATGATAAGAAGAGCTAGTGAAGTGCACAAAACTAAAGATGTATTCTGGGAAGCAAGCGTTAAATAACTATAAATAAAAACACAGGCATATAACTTCTATCTAGCAAAAAGATTAAGTGATAAAGATTTGTACCCAAGATGGAGACATAACTACATCTAAGGAAGATATTGGCTTGTTCAAAGAGTTTCCATGAAAGCAAAAGTTCTCAGAGCGGGTGGAGCAAGAATTTAGAGAAATGAACAGAGGCTGGACCACAGCAGTCTCATTGGCACAGCAAGAATTTTTATTATTATCCTTAGAGCAGAAGAAATAATGTCCATGGTGTTAATTAAGGCCAGTAACACAGAGCTCATTTATATGCATTTCATTAGAACTTGGGCCCCTGTAGTCCATGGCTGCAGATGCTGAAAGTTAAGCAGTGTCACAGCAAGATATTAGACTACATGCAACCCCCAACATCAACCAGCTATTGTTCTGAGAGACTGTTTATGGATTACAACTATTTCAACCTGACACATATGTTTAGTTCCCCTATATCCACCCCAGTTTGTGTTAGCAGCTGGGGCCCAACAATAGTCAAAAATAGGATAAGTAAATAATCCACGTCCAAGGCTACAATAGAAGTACTGAAAATGTGACCAAAGGGCAGCAAGAATTGACTGAGGGATGTAGGAACTAGACCTTGAGCTTACAGCATGACCACACTTTTCATCAGCCATATGACCTTGGGAGGTCACCTCTGTGAATCTGTTCAATCATGCTTTGAAAGTAAATTTTGTGCATTGCAAAGGCCTTTGATAAACCAGTATTTGAGTTGTCAATTTATTAAAAAATACACAGTTTTATAAGTTTTGGGGCAGATCTATTTCTCTTACTTTTAAGAATATAATGATATTCCTTGCTCCCTCTTTCCTTTCCTCCTCATTCCTTTTTTTCCTTTAATTTTTTGCAGTAACATGCTTTCTGTTTACCTTATAATCACTGGCTCAATGCTCCTGTAAACAAAGAGCTGTGCAAGTACAAGGTAGACAGATGTTCTGCAAGGTTGCAGACAAGGATTCTAGACAGCAATCAAAGCACAAGATGTCAGCTTAACTTGACAGATATTATTGACATTGTTTTTCTCCTGGGATTTTATTTATATCTTATAAATTCTATTTGTTTCTAAGTGGAACAAATATGAACTACAACATTTTAAATCACTTTTCAAGGGCTGTTAAACAACATTTGGTTACATTTACAAACTCAGATCATGCCTTCAAATAATTTAAACTGCATTTACAAATTCAATTTCACCATAAGGGCATTAATTGCCTGATCAAAAATTGTTCTCAAGTAGTTGATCTTATGAATGACAAGATTTTTTTACTTCAAGTTATCTCAATAATTTGTCAGTTACAAATTTTTTATTTTATCTTATTTATATGAAAGGCAGACAAACACAGAGATCTCTCCTCTGTTGGTTCAATGCCTCCAGCAGTGGTGCTGGCCCAGGCCAAATTGAGGAGCCGGGAGTTCGGGCCCTTACCCGAGCAGCAGGGACCTAAGAAGCTGAGCCATCACCTACTGCTCTAATATGCAGTAGCAGGAATCTGGAGCCAAGAGTGAAGAAATAACTCAAACCAAGCACTCCAATACAGGATGTGGGTGTCCCAAGTGGCATCTTTGCTATGCCAAATATCTGCCCCCCACTCACACATTTTAAACATGTCACTATCATTTTAGTAGGTCAAGTTCCTTTATATATTACAAATATAGAGGAAACACTGAATATGGCCTGGCTCATAATACAAAAATATTTATGTTATGGTTTTGACTATTTTGAAACACTTGAATATGTAAAAGTTCCAGGAAATTGAAATGTGTTTACCCAGTAAAACAGACAGTTATCATACTTGTTAACTGCAGTCATGTTGCAAAGATTTGCTTGGACATGACATTTGAAGATTCAGGTTTCCTGGATGATCTTTTTCATAAAAACTAGGAAAATTACTAAATCATCCAAAGACACATAGAGTTGTCATCCCAGCATTCTAGGGGCTACAAATTATCAGAGATTTTAGTGGCCTTGATGTAATATACTGAATTCTATTTTCAGTGGTTATGTCAACAATTCTGTAACTTCAAAAGACACATAATCACTCCCTGGGTCCTATGTTAGACCCAAATCCTGATTCTGCCCTGTACTCATAGATAGCTGAAACTGCAATCCCATTTTATGTCTTGATTAAACTATGTTTGCTTGACTCCTGTGATCTTTGTAGGACTGTCTCTACTAATATTGTAGATTTTTTTAATATAATGGAATCCTGAGCTATGACTCTTTTCCATCTATAATGATCCATGCTCCCTTGACTACTGGACTTCGAATATCATGGCGCCAAAGTATAGACACAACTTATGAGGTCACTCTACTTGCAATCTCTTAACTCTGGGCTATATTTCGCTATTCTTGTGTGTAACAGCTTTCTGAAAATGAAGTGACAAAATGCATATAAAAATCACTTGGAAGCCGTGAAGTGCTGCACAGCATTAGGGGCTACCAGAAAATAAAGCATAGAGAGAAAGAATATGATTTGAGTACACTACAGTGAAAACGTGTGGAAATATGTGATTACTTCCAGCTGGGCATTCAGGGAAAGTTTGACAGAAAATTGGACATTTAGGTGGGCCTTGACGAATGAACAGAATGTTAACTGCCTTGCAATAATGATGGGGTATCCTCTAAACATCCATTTGGAAATATTTACAGATCTTACATTGTAAAGCTGGCATCAAGTTTCAAAAAAGAGAGCATCTTTTGGCTTTCAATATTCTTTCATCTACCATCGTTCAGATCCTCTTACACCTTTTTTTTTACTCCATATGAATGTAGTTTTAACTCCAGGTTTTTATTATCCAAGACTTCTATAACCTTGTAGACAATCCTCCAAGAGTACCTGAAGGAAGTCCAGGGCTTTCTTCTGAAGACACCGACATCATCATCTCTAAATTGGTTCTGTACAGGTATGGTGGATTCCCAAAACCTCAAATCAAATTACTCAAATGATAACCAGTAAATCCCATGCAGATGGTACCTGCCATTGGGTGAGAAAAGAACCGAAGAACCTGCTGCCCATGTGTAGTGATGCTTTGGAGTCCACTCAACCTGTAGTTCAGATGACTCAGGTATTCAGACTACTTCCATTTGCTTGAGACTTGTAACAAATTCAAAAGTTCATTTACAGCAAAACAGTTGTTCTTAAATTAGGATATGTGCTACATGTTTAGATTTAACAAAGTAACACTTTGAAGGCTCAGAACACTATAAAATATAATGTCATTCAATGGTTAATTATAATACACTGTAGGCATGTAGGTAAAGAGGTATACTGAAGATCTTTTGTCTTTCAGTGCTATCAGTGCATTTCTGGATAGTGTCAGAAACCTTACTCTGAAAATTTTTCAGCTCTGTCAAGTGCAAAAGCCAGTTGGCTGCCAAAGTCCCTGTAACTTTTAGTCCTTAGGCTAGACTTTCATGAGTCAGCAATTAACTATGTGAAAATATTCATGGGGCTGGCACTGTGGCATGGTGGGCAAAGCTGCACCTGTAACAAAAGGTCTTAGTTGCAACCATGTCGTAGTTACTCCATATCTAGTCCACCTCCCTGCAAATGATCTTGAAAAAGTAGTAAAAGACAGCCCAAGCATCCAGGCCTGTCATTTCATGTGGGAGACCCAGATGAAACTCCTGGCTCCTGGCTTCGGCCTGGCTCAATCCTAGCCACTACATCCATCTGAGGCATGAACCACCAAATGGAAAATCTCTCTCTCTCTCCCTCTCTCTCTCTCTCTCTCCTTACTCTGCTACTATTCCAAATAAATTAATAAATTTTATAAAAATTATATTCTTTAGTATGGCAAATGTTGTTCACATAACTAGTGAAGTTTGCTATTATTTACAAACATGACCATACAAGGTTGCTTGGGAGCTCTTCTTACCCTGGGAAGTCTGGGATTTGCTATATAGTTACCCTTTAAGGTCATCAGCAGAGAGCTGCCGCTGCACTGGGGGATCCCCAAAATTCCCCAACAGGGAAGTCATTCCTGTAGGGCTATCCTGTTTCTTTAGAGAACAACTCTGTGGTTTGCTTGCCTTAGGCATAGATGACAAGCTGCCAGGAGTTTCACTGCACAGACCAAATTCCACCTGTTCAGAAAGGAAACATTCCATTACCTCCCTTGCTTTTAACATGACTACTAATCCACATATAAATTTTTATTTTCTTGTTGTTTCCAGATATTTACTCAAATTCTAGAACAAAAATTAGACACACACACATCAGCTGAAGTGCTCAATACCTTACACCTTCCAGAAATGTGTTCTCTCTGCTAGAAATTCACATTCCCAGAGAGCTCATGATGAGTGCCTCCTCCGCATTTAAGTTTTAGCTCAAATATCACCTCTTCAGGAAGATGTTCTTATCTAAACTTGATGCCAGCTTTACAATGCAAGTTCTGTAAGTATTTCCAAATGGATGTTTGTAGGATACTCCATCATTACTGTAAGGCAGTCAACATTCTACTCATTTGTCAAGGCCCACCTAAATGTCCAATTTTCTGTCATACTTTCCCTGAATGCCCAGCATCTATCACTGTTAATTATATCTTGCACACTCATTTATTTATTGTCTGTACTCTTTTCCAGAATTCAGGTTCTAGGAGGGTACACATTATGTCTGTCAATTTCTGCATAGTGTCACCAGACTTTAGGACAAACAGTAGGCATTCGATAAACATGAGTTAAGTAAATAGTCACATGTTTTTTCACTCAACAGATATTAAAAATATATTAACTGCCAGGAAGTGTTCCTACAAAGTAGAATTTCATCCATTTATGAAAATTCCCACCTCTATACCACTTCCTGCTTCCACTGTCCATTTGGTTCCTTAAACCTTACATACACACAGGCTGCCCCTCCGCCTATATTGCCTTGTAGTTTATTCAAGAGAAATAAATCCCTAAGATGGCCTGACCCTGCACCCATGAGTAATTCCAATTCAGAGCACACCCTCATAGCTGGCCAGACAATGGATGAGTATTTCCTGGGCCTGGGTAAATATTCACCTATAGTAAAAATCATGATCGAGTAAATAATTAGAGAGGGGCCCAGGTGTCACCGGAGAGGGTAGTTCCTCCTTACAAGAACATGCGGAGCCTGGCAAGGACACAGCCCTCCTCCCTGGCCTTGACTTAATCACAGCACACAGATCTGACCCAAAGCCTTCCTCCAGACATTTGCAGCTGGCTCAGAAATGGGGAGGAGGGGGTGCTAATCAATACACGTTGCCTTGCTTGAGACCTGGCAAGTAAGATGGCCTGCCACAGACACACATGGGAGTTTATGGGGAGACAATTTGAAAATTCAGCTCTCTAGACATACAACTGGTTTGTTGTTGTTGTTTTTCTTGGGATCTAAAATTGCTTCGAATAGCTGGCAGTCACATGCAACAAAATATCATTTATTTTATTATCCCTTGCTCCAAAGGAGCTAACACCAGCCTTGTTCTTGTCAAGGAGCCCAAACATTATCATTCTAAGGCTGTATTTACAAACGAGGCAGCATGGCCATAAAACTGATGACCTTGCTGCTTCTGGAATCTCATAAAAAGTTTCCAAGCTGCTCCTCCCCAGAGCAAATAAGGGTGTTGCAGTTGCTAGTCCCCTGGCAGCGTTCCAGCTGGGGCTATTACATTCCTGCCTCATAAACTTTCCTCTGAGGCTCCAAATACAGACTTGTCTGCTTGTCAAGGCAATTAACTGTGAAGGTGCTGCTGTGTGTGGAGCACTGCAACCCAGAGATCCCAGCAACACAGAGGAAAATGGAGAAAAAAGAAAAGAGGCAACATTGGCTGAGAAGCTGTTATGCGCTAGACACTGCACAAAGGATTTTTCACCATTTTTTTTTTTTCATCAGGCTTTGAAACATGTTCCCAAGCTGACCTTCCACTGAAGCTTTAACCCATGGGTCCAAGTATTGGAGAGCAGAAGACACATACCAGCTAAATCTGGCGTTTGGGAGAAGAAGGGTCCTAATGGATATAGTTTCTTAAGTGTTTTCATGTACTTTTCCTAGTGACCTCTGAAATAGACATGAGCACGTGGTGACTACAAGGCCAATAAGAGGCAGCGGGATATGAGTATGGATAGGACAGCTAGCATCTATTTTAAGAATGCAACGAGTCAGCTGGCATATGTCTCTTTTCCTTTTGCCTTCTTCACACTTTAAACAGTACGTGAAGCTAAGCAGAGAATCACTTATCTTATGAACAAGAGGGTGAAGGACATAAAACAAGCAGTGTAGAGCCTAGGCCATGATTGTCACTATAGAGATGGTTTCACAACCTCAGTCTATCTGTGTTCAGGTTTCTTTTTTTTTTTTTTAAAGATTTATTTTTATTACAAAGTCAGATATACAGAGGAGGAGAGACAGAGAGGAAGATCTTCCATCCGATGTTTCACTCCCCAAGTGAGCCGCAACGGGCCGGTGCGCGCCAATCCGATGCCGGGAACCTGGAACCTCTTCCAGGTCTCCCACGCGGGTGCAGGGTCCCAATGCATTGGGCCATCCTCAAGTGCTTTCCCAGGCCACAAGCAGGGAGCTGGATGGGAAGTGGAGCTGCCGGGATTAGAACCGGCGCCCATATGGGATCCCGGGCGTTCAAGGCGAGGACTTTAGCCGCTAGGCCACGCCACCGGGCCCCTGTGTTCAGGTTTCTTACTACCATGAAAACATAGAACTCTTTCAAGTTGTAGTGGATGGACTCAAAAATGACTCCCTCTATGACTTTATGTTTTCTTTTTTTATTTTATATACTTTTGATAATGTCTGCATAGTTGATTAGGGTGGGAAGACTTGAGGATTAAGGGAAAGTGGATGAGACACAATGCTTCCAAATTTTCTTTTTCTTCTTCTTGTATCCAGGGGGAAGGGGTAATAAGCAGGAGAACCCACAACCAGCTTCCCAACTGCCTCAGTACCTAGGGATGGGGAACAGTCACCTGATGTCATCCCAGGGTGCCTGATATGGAACATGTTCTGAGAGTTCTGCTCAAGTGGTTTCAGTGTTCTGAAATGCTGTCAATCTCATGATCCAAGGGTGAAGAAATCCTTCCAAGGTCCATTGACTGACATAATCAAACTTAGAGTCTACATTTGACCAGATATTTGCTGTCAAAACTTGCCTGGGGTAGCTGACCAGTTTGTTCTGCCCTCCTTCCTCTGCTACGGTACCAAATGTCCTCTGCACACTCCAATGGACTGCCGTATCATCTGAGTGCATCTGGGTATGCTGTCCATTGAGGCCACTGAGGAGCCCCAGTTCAGACACATGCACTCCACAGTCAGATCACAGATCCTACAGTTCTTTCCACGGTTGGAGTTCTGAGTCCAGGGATTCCTTGAGTATGGAACCAATGACATATATCTTATAATGAGAAATGATATAGATGGGGGACATTTCCCGCCTGTGATTGTGTTAACATGTAGAGTTGCATTTGGCTGGTAGACTTATTCTAGTGACTCTCTTTACCAACTTCATGAAGTCAAAAGCCTTACTGGGAAATCCCATGTAGCAAAGACTTGCAAGTGGCCTCCAGCAACTAAGGAAGGCTCCCAGGAACTACTAGGACCTTATAAGCTGAGAATGGCATCCAAGCAGCAAGATGCCAGGACCCTCAGTCTTACAACTGCAAATAAACACATTGTTTCAACAACAGGAAGGAGTTTGGAAATGAATTCTTCCCCATGTAAACTCCAGGTGAGAAGGCATCAGCCTAGCTTGTGAGACCTGTAACAGACTCCTACATGAGATAACCAGTGCAAGTCATTTTAAGCCACTAAGCGTGCAATTTTTTATATATGAATCAATCACTAAAACACTCCATTATACCACTTTCATCGGCTTTCTGTTCAGTCATATGTAGTCAAACTGATATATTATTAGTAAAGATGCAGATATTACCTAAGATTACTTCCAAGGAGTGCTGAAAAAATGAGAGTGGAGTTCAAAGAAGACAGAAGAAAAGGGCTTGTTAACAACAGAGGAGAAAGCTGAGGTCTTGAATTTTACTCCAAAAAGAACTAAGTATTTTCATTCAAAATGCTTTTACCTGCTGATAGCTTGCCCTCTTCCAAAATATCATGGGTGATTAAGAAATAGGAAAAGAAACTTTGTCACATAACCCTTTAGGGTAAATCTTTGTGGTAGTAGGAGAATGGGCTATGTGTGTCTCTAAAAAGTTGTTTGTTTTTCTGGAAATAATTTTTAACCTGAAAATAACAATGCCAGCTGGCATCTCTTGAGTGTTCAGAAAGCAAAAATGCAGCTTCAAGCCCTTTCCTGGTCTGTCTGTTTAATACCAACATCCACCCTTACAAATAGGGAGTGACTATTACTTTCACATGACAGAGAGGAAATGTGGCAAGCTAGGAGGGGACAAGGCTCAAAGCCAGTCAGTCTGGCTCCGAACTCAAGATATCTGAATATGATCCTATTAAATCGTTTAAAAAAATGAGAAGTGGACAGCACTGTGGCATAGGGAATAAAGTTGCTGTCTTTGTCCCATATGGGCACCAGTTCAACTTCCGACTGCCCCACTTTTTATCCAGCTTTTTGCTAATGTGTCTGAAAAAATAGTGGAGGATGGCTGTCCTCATCAGTATAGTAGTGAGTATCCCTACCTGTCACGCAGAAGACAAGGATTCCATCCCCCCATAGGGAGGCAGTTGCTTCTTGGGGCCAATGCCAGGATGTATCAAGTTAATCTCTTATGGGTGCTGATTCAAGCCCTAGCTGCCCCAGTTTTAATCCAGTTCCTTGCTAATGGCCTGGGAAATAGTGGAAGATGGTAAAGTCCTTGAGCCCAAGCACCCATGTGGGATACTTGGAAGAAGCTCCTGACTCCTGGCTTCAGATCAGCTCAGCTCTGGCCATTGAAGTCATTTGGAGAGTGAACCAACAAATGGAAGACACCTCTCTTCTTCCTTTCTCTCTCTTTTCTGTATTTCTGAATTGCAAGCTAAAAAATAAATAAACCATTAAAAAAAGGAGCAGAAAACGGCCCAAGTCCTTGGACTCCCATACCCACATGGGAGACCAGAAAGGCACTCCTGGATATTAGATTCTGTCTGGTCTAGCCATGCATGTTGCAGCCATTTTGGAGAATGAAATTTTCTCTCCCTGTGTCTCTTTTTCTCTGTGTGTAACTCTGCCATTCAAATGAATAAATAAACCTTTAAAAACTTGAAAGAAAAGGGAGGAGAACTTTTCCCATAATCCTAACACCTGGGAACAACTACAAGTAACTTTGTGATGTTATTTCCCAACAATGCAGAGATTAAGCAAAGTATACAAATGTGTGTCGTGCATCTTTTTTTTTCTTCTTGGTTAACATGTGTAAGCATTTTCTTACATTATACAAAGGTCTTTGGGATGTCTTTCTTCCTATTATCTGAATGGGCCATAATTTACAAATTCTTTCCATTTACTATCCAGTATTTTGGGTTAATTTTCATTCAGGTTATTCTGAACAAAGTTGTACTAGGCATGATTTTACATCAATTTTTCCCTATATTTTCACCATATTGGGACAGAATGCCCCAAGTGGCACAATTGGCATGATTCAATCAGAAAGGTTGCATAACCAGAAGCTAACTGACATTCCATGTCCTGCTGTCTCTGGCTGGAAAATGCCAGCAGGAGGCTGTGGAGACAAGGGGAGGAGGCTGCCACCCTTGAATAGGAATCACCAGGCCCATGAATATCCCTGGGGATTAGTTCAGTCAAAAGTGACAAGAGGGACTATTTACCTTTAGAAGACTGGATTCTACTGTCATCTGAAATATAGTGCTTCTTGCAGGAGCTATAAAATTCAAGCCTAGGGCTTGGCAGTGTGGCCTAGTGGCTAAGGTCCTCGCCTTGATCCCAGATGGCCGCTGGTTCTAATCCCAGCAGCTCCACTTCCTCTCTATTTCTCCTCCTCTCAGTATATCTGACTTTGTAATAAAAATAAAATAAATCTTTAAAAAAAAAAAAAATTCAAGCCTAATATTTGGTGAACTTCCCTCATGTTTGTGTTTCATAAACTGTCTCACAGCCATAGCCTCAACCCTTTTTATATGTTCCTAAATAAACACCAGCACCTGCACATTGCTTTCTGGTGTGAGCAAACTCCAGCCATCACTCAGGGTCTCAATGGTACTCACCATGTTCTTCATTTTTCCCCAAATATTCAAAGAACAATAGCAATCCCACTCTCTAATGATTGGGCACAAAAAAATAGGCTATTATTTTTTAAGGTAAAATACATAGCATTAAGAAAAAAACTTCTGTTATGGTAACTAAGTGACCTGGAGAAACAGTTTCCACTCCATTTGTTTAGGTATGCTTTAAATCAGAACAATAGAACCAGATGCTAGAATGGAAATGGGCATTGGGAAATAATAGAGAAACTAGCATCCACTGAATTATTGCTGTGTCCTAGGCACTGGGCAACATCGTCCACACAGATCGCTTCTTATAATCTCAGCTTGGTCTTCAATGTGATATTTTGTTTGGGAAAGAAAACAAAGGAGACTTTTCCTGTTGTTATTGTTGTTTGAATTTTTTTTTAAATGAACATGAGTTCTTCCCTCCTTTTTCCAGAATGAAAATTAATTATGCCATGGGAGAGGATGTGCTTTATCCACAGTCACAATGACAAGGACAATGGTACCAGTTTTTCTTCTACTGCAGCCTCTGGGGGTACTCAGAAATCTCTAAATCAGAGCTGTGCCTTTGGACTTGAATTAGGATTCCATACTGAATAATATATTACAACATTTTTCACTCAGTTCTTCCATAAATATCCACCAGGTTGGATCAGACACAGTACCAGGAACTGGCAATCAGGCTCACCAATGGGAAACTCCAGCAGTTGCACCACAGTGAACAACTATGATACTCAGAATAGGAAAAAATCACAAAGAAAAAACCATCTGGCCTAGACTGATGTTGCCAGGAATGCGTTCCAAAGAAAATGACATCTAAACTGAAGCCTAAAATGTGAAAAGAAGAATGTTCTGGGCAGCAGGAAATCTGGGACATAGGTGTGGAGAGTTTCCACAAGTTGAAAATCATGAACAGCATTCAAAATTAAGGTGCTAGATATTTGAGACTGGAGATGTAAACTAAGATGGACACAAAGGATGGTGAATAAGGTTTAAAGTTTTCCTGAGCTTATTATCCACAAATCCCCATTAGATGATGACAACTGAAAGCATGAAAGGTCCTCCATGAATATATGCATAGAGACATCAATATGGCGCCTGGATAGAATCAGCATATAATAAATACCCGTTGAATCTGAATTCAGCGTGGTGATGGAAATAGGTCCACTCTGCAACGGAAACATGAAAGGGGAACTTGCTAGTTCTGTCTGGAAAATGAGAGAAGTCTTCCAAAACAGGCAAGTTTGACCTAGGTCTTAGAGATGAATGATATGTTTTTTCTATGCAATCTCCTATGAGCACACACTGAGAGTCTTTGGAATCTATCCCATCCCTAAAGACATCACTGCCTTGAAAATAAATGTATTCCTGTTTCTTTTAATTTTATATGATAGATCTTTTTAGTATAATGTGGGTCTGACTTTCCTCGCATATATGGCAAAAACTACTCCCTTTCCCCAAGAAACTTTTTTCTTAGTAATGAGACATCCGTTTTATTCAAGACAGCAATATGTCTAATCCTGAGGCAGGGTGGCAAGGAGAGATGGAAGGACACTGTTGGATCAGTACTGGTCTGTTTATTTGGCTATTTGTTAACATTTGCCAAATACTCACCTTTCTAGGATTTCTTGCAGCTAAATGTGACCATGAGACCCGATTCCAAATAATATTCTGGTCAATCAGGTACAAGAATAAGTCAGCTAGAAGAAGATTCTGAGATGCATTTGATCCTGAAGTGATGAAATCATGTAATCATCACAGGGAAAAAATTCTGCTGCCACTTTATGACCATAACCCATGGCACCTTTCTGCTTTTGAATACTGCTGTAGTATCTGGAGGTACAGCAACTGTCATGGACCCATGAAACAACCAACAAAAGAATTAATAAACTACTTAACAAAATAGAATGAAAAAAATGTTTGCAACTTGACAGTACTGAGCTGCTGTTCTAATTTTAGATTATTTCCCTCTAGATTTCCTGTTACATCGAATAATCAAGTATGTTTATTATAGGTTACTATTAGTCAGGTTCTTTGTTCCTGGTACTCAAATACATCCTAAAGAATACGGTGATCTCCTCTGACCTGTACTTTCACTTTCATGGGGTTTTAGTTGCACATGACCAACTATGATCCAGAAATATTCAGGAGAAAAATGTGTATATAAGGAATTCATAAGTTTTCAATTGTACATCACTCTAACCAGCATGATAAAATCAAGCACCATGCTGTCCAGGACTTGCTGTACATGCTACCCACCCATTAGTCACTTAGTAATTGCCCTGGTTACCAGTTAGATTATTTCATTACCATGATGTTTGTGTCCAATTAAGCCTTATATGATATCTTAATAACATTTCGCAATGCCTCATTTCATTTTATCTCATCACAGAGATATTGCATTATCCTTCATCATCACAGTACAATAAATATTAAGATCACTTTCACACAACTTTTATCACATATTGTTATAATTGTTCTGTTTTATTATTAATTATAGCATCAATTTCTTACTGTTCTTAATTTATGCACATTTTATCATAGTATGTATGATAAAACTTGTATGAGAAACTTGGTGTACTTAATATAATATATATGGTATTTCAGGCCAAGAACCCACTGGAATTCTTAGAAACATATCTCTTATGAAAAATGTGGGACTATCCAAGTAGCCACATGAGGACTCAAGACAACATTCTCCAAGTCCTAAAAGAAAACTTTCTTCCTTCCATTCTACCATCACGATGATTACTGGTCCCTTGCTGGAAGAAGGCATTTGCTCTTCTGATTCCATGCCTACAAATATCACCCATTTCTTAATTACCTTTTGATTTTGCCCAAGCCTTTGTTCATAGTGATCCCTCTGGAGGGCTTGGCTGGCTAGAAAAGTTGAGCTTGTCAAAAATCAGAGTCAGATTCTGCTTGGCAACTGACAAGGTAAGCTGTCACCAGCCCTGTCAACAATCATAGCAGAAAGAGGGCTATTTACTCATCTAAGACCTTCGTGAGTCACAGTCTAAACATTCTGCAAACCCTCCTCTGGCAAGTCATACCCTGTCCCAGTCTCTGGGGAGAGTGCTTCCCACCCAGCACCACTTCAACACAACAGACTCTTGGCTTTTGGCTGTTTAATCTTTGGGCTGCACAAGTGGTCATGTTATTAATGACTCTGAGTCATCATTCAGGGCATTCTATCTGAAGTGTTTGTATAAAGAGGAGGAGGATGGAGGCCTACTGTGTCCCAGACAAGAATTAGGTGGCTATGCCTCTGCCTTATGTACTGTAAACCCTTCCAAATAAAATTTCATTTCTTTCATGACAAAGATTCAAATTCCTTCACCTATGACCGATGCCCTCTTTTAATGCAGTCTTGTTTGTCATGTCACAATCAGGCCTCAAGGGACTGTGCCATACATGGGTAGATCTGTCCAAAGCTAACATTACAGGAGATGGAAGAGAAGAAACACGATAATCTTTTTATTTTTAAAATTGAATTTTCTATTAGAATTTTTAGCTGTGTTTTACATTTCCAATACAGTAACTATGACTATGCCTTTAAAGAAATTCACTAACTTTGACAGATGGCAAAGTTCATGGAAAGCTTCTCTCATTACCAGTGTCTTACAAGTGTGGACAAAACTTAGTCGTCACTTCTTAAAATCTCCGTCGATCTCATTAAGTGGTGCTCTGTTTGCAAGTGTTTGTAACACCTGTTACTTCTTCCATGAGAGTGCTTATCACACTAGTCATTGAGTCATTTCCCATGGAACTGCAAGTTCTCTAAAATCAGGGTAAACCACAATTGTCAAGAACATGATTCTGATATTTAGCAGGCAGCTCAAATTATATAGATAGATATAGATACAGATATATAGATATATATAGATATATGAGAGAGAGAGGTAGAAAAAAAAGGAACCGCTTTTTCCAACCTTAAATAACCAAATCCCAAAACCTACCCCAGTTTCCTAGACTTTGTCTAAACTTATAAGAGAAAAAGGGGAATGATCAGAGGGCTGCTTCTGATTCTCTATCAACCTGTGACCGTGACAATACAAACAGCTTCAAAGCATGAACCAAATCATCTACTTTTCTGTTCAATAAAAGGGAATCTAATATTCCTACTTACCTCACTGTGGCTATTAGGCCAGAGCCTTTAATGCTTTATATAATAATGCATAAGTTTGACTTAGAATGAAGTATTGGGGAAAACATTGAAAAATACGGACCCTTT
Source organism: Ochotona princeps (assembly GCF_030435755.1). Classification (NCBI taxonomy): domain Eukaryota; kingdom Metazoa; phylum Chordata; class Mammalia; order Lagomorpha; family Ochotonidae; genus Ochotona; species Ochotona princeps. The sequence goes on along the minus strand of NC_080835.1, from coordinate 32,306,938 downwards.
CCAGAATCCTGAGCTGAATGCTAAAAGACATGGGAAAGGGCTGACACTGTGACACAGAGATTTATGTCAACACTTGGCAATGCTGGCATCCCTCATTAGAGTGATGTTTTGAGTCCCAGCTGCACTGCTTCCAATCCAGCTCCAAGTGATGTGCCTACGAAGGTAGTAAATGATAGCCCACATAATTGGGTTCCTTGCCACCCACATGGGAGACCTGAATGGCCTCACCCAGCCATTGCAGCCATTTGAAGAATAATCCAGTGGATGAATGATTTCTCCATCTCTCTGTATGTCACTTTGTCTTTTAAACAAATACATATTTTTTAAGGTAAAGGATATTGGTAGATGATGGGCAAGCACATCACACAATGAAAAGAGAAAGTATTGTCTTATTTATTTGTCCTGCAATGTCATTATCAGAAGGGGGATCACTTGTGAGGGAACCTGCATGATACAACTTAGAGGTCCTCTAGCCTACTTCCAGGAAGTATGTTCCCCATTAAAATCCTAATACAGGTGTGGGAAGCCCTCTTCAAGTTCAGATAACCAATGTCAACATAAATGGTGGCATACCGGTTACATTAAGAACCCCCAAGTCAGGGGAAAAGCAACAGTCTGCAAAGTTACCTGTTACCAGATAGATCACAAGAACCTTCCAGTACTCTGCTAGAGGAAAGAAAGGCACATGGATGTAGCAAGATTAGAAGCCCAAGTGACGTGTGACTGGTCCTGCTCTCCTGTCTTCTGACTATTTGATCAACAGTTGATCATTACACATTCCTAAATCCCATTTTCTTCATTTGTAAAAATAAAAAAAAATAGTTCCAAATAGAATTGGCTTGCTATAGGGATTAAATAAGATTGCATGCTCATAATTTTTGGTCCACAGAAAAGTCTTCAATATACCCAACTGCTATTTTACACAAGCAAGGCAGGGACTGAAAACTGAAGTCAGTTTTCCTTCCTGTACAATGTAACTCCCACTTGAACATTTGCCACCAGGGAAATTCCAGGTTTTATCTGGATTTTGTCCAAGCCCAACACACTACCTAACTTTAAACCACCTGGTACTTTCACATACAAAGTATCCTCTTTTCCAGATATTAGGGTCATATGTAACTGCCTGTGCTGATTCAAACTTGAATCTTAGCCTTATATGGTCCAGCCCAGCTTTTCATATTTTATGTATAATTCCCATCCCTCCTGACCTTACTTTTGTATTTAGACTTCATACCTAGAGTTTCTAAACTCTTTGGAGTATGGGTCCAAGTAGCCCTCATGGATCTCATAGATTCATCTGCTGACTTTACTAACGTCTTCCTTGTCTGCTCCTCAAGTCTCCCAGATGGCATCTTGGCCAAATAAACAAAACCCATGGGTTCAGGCAGCTGGTACAGAAGTGATGTCCAGGAATACTATATGGAGTCTAATAACCTCAGGTTAGTGTTAGTCCATCTCAATTTGTCACTGGAACGGGACTGAGATGCTACATCCAATAAAGGAAAAACCTCAGGAGAAGTGATCATCTACCTCAGACCCAGGTAAATTGTTCATTGGCAGACAAGTGCAGATGTGGAAGTGAACCTGCAAAACCATACAATCTGATCTGAAAATCATTTTTATGCCTAATATTCAGGCTCCCTGAAGAATCTAGATAATACACAAACATACTAATCCAGTTTCATGCTGTGGTTGGCACCAAAGAAATTCCCTTTCTTGAGACTACAATAAAAATGAAGAGAGAAACTTATTGAGTACCATATGCAGGACATTTTCTCATGTTATCCACACAACACACCATAACCTTTATCATTACATTTTTCAGAGTAGCTGTGAACCTTGGATCAAATTAGTAACTTACCCAAACAATTGCACATGAAGTGGCCAAGCCTAGATGCAAGTCCATATCTGTCTCCAAGTCCAAGGCCTCAGTACTGTCATTCCCCAGTGCTAACCACAAAAATGTAAATCTCACCTTTGAATGGGGACAGTAACCATGGTGACCCACTCCATTCCTTTCTACTGGAGGCTCTTAGTTGAGATCCTGGCCAACCAGAATACAAATAGGCTACTTTCTTCTTAAAAATCTTTCCCTACATATGCACCCTTCTGCCTGAAAATGAAGTCAAGCATAGCACAATCATTAAATCTGTCTTCTGAGCCAGAAAAGGTTCAAGGTTCAAATCCTGGCTCCACTCTTTAAAAGTTGTATGTCCCTGACCAAGCTGTTTAGATTTTTCTTTGTCCCTCTGTTTCTCAACATGAGCAATAGTAGTGTCATAATATGTTATAAAAATCAACAGTGTTCATGTGAGGGTTGATGCATCTCAAGGGTTAGGGTCAGGGTTAGATTTTTATCACTGACATTACAACTCGATTTCATAAAATTTCATATGATGTTTTTCAATCTTATTAGGCAGATGAATGAATTGTGGCAGAGAATTAATATCTTGCCCACTATAACACTGTTCCTGACACACAAGGTCAAGATTAGGGGGAAATGGCCCCCCAATTGCTCATCTATGGCCTGCTCTGCTCCTGCTCACTGAACCAAGAGGCAGAAGCAGGAATTAAGCTGTTAATGTAAAGAGTAATCTCCTCTCCCCAGAGTTTGCCCTGTCACATGAACCACAGAGGCATGCCTGCAAACATTCATTTATTTATAAACCTACAGCATTAGCCTCATCACTTAAAAGCCTTTTGGAAATGCGCTGGTTAAAAGCAGTTCGGTTTCTGTCAGAGCAACAAGTTCACACTGACATCTTTTCTCCATATGTCTTTGAAAACCTGTTCTGAGTCCCCTAATCCCCAGCCAAGGAACTTTCCCTTGCACTCCATTCTTCTAAGGTTTCCACCATTGGGTGTGGACATTCTCTGAAAGCCATCGCTTTTGAAAAATTCCGGTGCTTTAAATCATGCCAAAAATCAGAAGAAAATGAATGCTGCCAAAAGTTTCAACATTTACATAAACTCTTAATCAGCCCTCCAGGTCATTGCAGTGGGACATATCAGTTACACTGCTGTCCAGGCCAATGAACAGGGTCTCAGAGTCTGCTGCTTTGACGTTGGGAACTCATAGGGGCCTTGGAAAATTGTGCTGAGTGTTACTCGAGCCTGAACGGGTTTCAGCTTCTCTGTTTCTAAAAGGTCAATCTTGGGTTGCATGCAGGTTCATTCATTCACTTAGTAAATATTTATTGGTTCCTTATAAGGGAGACCATGCTAGTGCTGTAAATGTAATAATAAGTCAAGGACACATGACCCCCCAATTCATGGAACTGGTAGTCGAAATGTGTGACAGACAGTAGTCAAAATAAACCGTGTCATGAGAGAGTATAACCAGTACACGAACTTGACTGGTTCTAACAGGCTTAGCGAACCAACCTCCTCCACCCCACCAACCCAGGAAATAACATTTTCTCATGCTCTGTAATGTTGGAGGTGAAAATGTTAAGAATGCAAATTTGCAGAACAGTAGGGAAACAGTAGAGAAAGAGCAGGAGCATGAAGGCAGAAGACAAAGCCAGTGAGCTAAGTACATCTTTATTTCCAAGCAATGGGAAACCGCTGAGGGGTTGGAGCCACAGTGTCTAAGGGCATCATCATCCTAGTTATTATAAGAGATTCTCCCTTGTATTATGGGTCTTTCTCTTTAATCTCTCACCAACTGTCATAATAGCTAGCATTTCTCCAACACGGTGTCTTTTATGCTATTTATAATATATTATCTCAATCAATCCTAAGCCTCACCCTATAAAGAATGTACTATCATTATGCTCATTTCACAGATGAGAAAGGTGAGCCTCAAAGAGGGCAAATAATTTGCCCAAGACCACACAGATAGGACAAAATTGGAATGCAGTGCTCTCTGATCCCAAGGTCCAGGTTTTAAACCACCACTCAATATTGCAGGCTTTCTGTAGGCAGAAACTGAGTCCTCCTGATGCTGCTTGGTTTGCTAATGTCTGGCAATGATCATTACAGGTTTTATGGAGCTGACACGCTTGCTTCTCCAAGCCTGCTGTACCCTACTCCACACCTAATCGTAGCTGATACTTCAATGGCAGTTACTGCATGACAGATTCAGTTCCCACACTTCGTGCCTGTTCGTTGATTTCAATCCTTACTACAATCCATGCAGTGGGTACCATTATTTTCATCCTCTCTATTTTGAAGATGAGAAAATTAAGATACTATAACGTTGAGAACTTCACCAGACAACATTAATAAGTAGCACAGCAATGATTCTAATCCAGCCAGGCTTCACCTAGAACTTAAACTTTTAACTACTAGAGACTATTATTCCTCTTGCAATCCAACTACATGAACTTCCCTTACATTTCTTAGAAATGTGCATTGCACCTCAGCTCCAGCCTTTCCAACGCCAACCTCTCTTCTAATTCTGCCCTAGCCACCTTACCTCACTCTCCAGGACTCTTGTTCAGTATCAGCTACCTCTCCCATGTCTGCCCCCTTATCCATTGCTACCCATCCTAGCAACCAATCCACACATCAAGAACCTCAATTGCCCCTTTCCACAGTTAACCTGAAGCTACAGAGGACAGGACCCACGCTAGCCAGATATTGCCACATTCACAACACCTGGAACTTGGCAGGGGCTCAATTTTTATTATGAAATGACTAAATATAAACAAATAAGCGCATAAATCAATCACTATATAAATACTGAACAATTTTTTTTCCTTGCATCCCAATAAGTGCACCCAACTGGCCTCAGTCTGTGTTAATGAATGAACAGCTGAATTGATAGTCTAGAATTGAATTTTTCCTTGTGATTCTTTTCTTTGTTTTAAAAGGCTAAATATCAGGATTAAGAATGAAGCAGTTAATTTACAAGAACTTGAAAAAAAAAGTGACTATCTAGGTTATTCTTCTAGCTTCAACTTGGAAATCCCAGGTTATCCTATAACCTTATTCATTTGGACAGTCTGAGCCTTGGCCTACTGCACTCAACCTCCACCTGTCTTTGCTGGAGCTCATGAGCTGTGGCAACAGGCCCAGAGGCTCTGCTAAAAGCAAAGCCAACTCTGAAACGAAGCACAGCAGGAACGGAAGCTGGCACGAGCTGTGATTGTTCCTGAGCCGCAGGGACATTGGCTGTTTTGGGCACTTCAGGAAGTACTTGCTCCAAGGGGCCCTTCCAGCTATTGTTTTTGGGACAGAGCATGTGGGGCTGGCACCAGGACAGGCTGTCCTCTCCAGGTCAAGCATCTGTCCCAGGGCCTTGGGGGACAGGAAGGTGAAGGGAAAAGAGTCTCGGGCTTAGTTTTCTCTGTTCTTCAGCCATTCTTGTCGAGAGCTGCCGCTTCTAAGTTTATTTCTGTCTCCTCTGCTCATACACCACACTAGTAAATGATAAGCCAGGAGCTGCCAGGGATTTCCTGGTTGGGCCGGCAAGAATCCCTCATTGCCATGAAAGGAGAAAGGCTCTGAAGTTCAAGACCTTGGACTTGAATACTGACTTTGCTTCCATGTGTGCCCTTGGGTACTTCTGAGTCTGCTCTTCCTCTTCCTCTTCCTCTTCCACAAAAAAAAAAAAAAAAGTGATAACCAGCTTGAGAGGTTATGAGGATGAGATAAGCTAAGATTGATGAACTGTCAGGAACACAATGGCAGTGAGAAAATGCTGGCTTCCTCCCTTCCCCTGGCCAACTGTACAAGGGAGCCTTGAGTATGGCGAGGTGCTTAGGCAGCAGATGTCATGTTCCTCCCAATCTCAGGCTGCATGGTCTGGACACTAAGCCCAGTCCCACCCCCACCCCACCCCACCCCACCCCAAGCTTGAATTCTCCTGACAACTGCCTGGCTTCTATGCATGACCTTGCCCATGACTCCTGATTGAAAGAAGAAAAGCCTCTAGTTGTGTCTGCTGGCCTTGCCTAGCAAGAAAAAAAGAAAATAACACAAATGTTGTTCTACATACCTTAAGGCCTCCATTCACAAAGAAAGTCCGGGGCTCCCACATTTGTACTCCAAATAACTACTGGATTGTGAATCAACCTCCTCCTGATGCATGAATGCTGGTAACCCTGGTGTTCTCTCTCCACCTGACCGTAGCTCTGCCATCCTCTTGTCTTGTGACCAAGGTCACCACCACTGCCACTGAAGCACACAACTGGCCATGGAGGGGAAAGAGTTCCTGAGAACTCAGTTCTTGCAACCTGACTCTTACAACCAATGGGAATTTATGAGCACAATGTGCCAGGCACACACTGTGTGCTAAACTTGCATGGTAATTCATTTAATCCTCAGGAATACATTTCAAGGTGTTGCTCCAATCCCCTTTCACAAAAGCAGAAACTGAGTCTCAGGTCATGGCCATGGAACTGATGACTTGCAGATGGAATTTGAACCCAGGACTAGAGTGGCTGAATGAAGTGATCTGCACTTTATCATGGCACCAATTCCAAAGTCAAAAGAAACTGACAGTGTAGATTCTCCGGAGGTGCTGCAAACTAGAAAATCCCAGGCAAACGCACCTAGAAAAACCTGAAACTAAGTGTGAAGAGCTAAGAAGTCTGGGTGATCTTCAAAGGGAAAAGAATTCATAAGAGCAATGCAGTCAAAACTCTGTGAATGTGTTCGCTAGTCCCTCCCAACCTCAGGAGCCTTGTTTAGAAAAGGAAAAGATAAAATTAATTTGGCTTCAGCTAAGATTCCTTCCAACGCTGGCATTCCAGGATTCTGTGGAACATCATTCACTTATCAGGCATTTGCTCAGTGCCAGATCCTGTGCTGGTGCTGTGATTTCATCACAGCCAACACTGATGAAGTCCTGGCTACTTGCCAAGCTTTGCTGCAAGACCTCTTTCCTCTGTGTTACCTCACTGAATACTCGGAAGAGTGCTAAGGGACATATACTGTACCCTCACTTCTAGGAACAGAACAGGGATCCAAATTCACCCAAGCAGTTAGTGATGTTATCGGGATGTGGACCCAGATTGATCCGTAATGCATGCTTTTAATCATCCTACTGCTTACAGTGTCTTCTTGACATCTGGCAAGAACAGATGCCAGGAACAGGCACTGTAGGTTTTTGCTTGCCCCGCTGACTGTCCACCTGCAGTTGTGACCTTTCCATTCTAATCATTAATCACAGAGTCACTTAAATGGGTCATGGAGTCACAGCCCCTGCTGGCTACAACAGCCACTCCCCACAGCCCTTCTTGTTGGATTCAAGGCACCACCGGAGCCAAGTTATATGTTTGGAAATTAATTGAGCCAGTTTGGAAGGGATACTTTTTGTTTATATACTTGTAGCTCTCCATGGTTAACCTGATGGCCTGGCAGCTCCAAGTATTTTCTCTGAGTAGAAGAGCGACTCTAAAGTGCTCAGGGTGAACAGGTTGAGAAACTTGAGAACCACCCAGACATCAGGGAAAATTCCATGGGCAGTTGCCTGTGGTGAAACACAACACGGCTCTGTGTTTTCTCTCCCCACCCTCATCACTCCAAAGAAAGTCAACCAAGACAACTCCAGGAAGCAACACAGTCTGAAGGAGCTGACTTTTCCATGAAGGACTAGGAAAGGGCCCAGGAGGTCCAGGGGCTCTAAGCTCTGGGCTTAGGTCACAGAAGTCAGTGACCAGCACACCCGGGCAGAACCCACTAATCCTGGATGCTGAACTGCCCTACCTGACTGCAACAGGATCAGAGATGGAAATCTTACCAGTCAGAAGAAATGTGTCCAAGAAGACTTGGTCAGAGAAAATCACTGAGGCACAATTCTTCAAGGAACCATTCAGAAGAAAGAACAATGTGAATCACATGAAATTTTCAGTAAAAATGCCTGTGTGTGAGGTCACAGTGCAAGCAAGCTCACCACGTGGCACTGCAATTAATTCCCTGAAGCTTCTACTCTTCATTGACTCCTCATTCCATCAAATGAGATTCTTTTAAAAAAAAATCCCAATTTCAGGAATATAATCACAAATGTGTGTTATGAATTCCATGTCTCGCATACAGAATTCACCTCAACTCTTTCCTTGTCTTCTTGGCTGTAACAAGCACCAAGTTTCTGCTCGACTGTAGAGTAATGGGACTGTTTGTCACTTGGAAATCTTGTCACTATATGCATGTCTTCAACCATGCCATTTACACTAGATTAGTTTTATTCTTGAATACACAGCTCCTATGATCTTTCACAGAATCAAACAGTGATTCAACAAGGTCAATCCATCCACAATCACAGGTTGGTAAGTAACAGGAACAGAGTTTAAACCCAAGTCAGTCTGACTCTACAGACAAAGGATTGCGATTTCCCCTACTGTTTAACACAGATCTGCAAAGAAAATATTCTGTGCTTTCTAAGCATAATGGACAGGGCCAAAGAAAGTGGCAGCTGGGCATTACCAAGAGTGATGGTATTTGTGGCAGGAGTTGAAAAGCCAAAGAAAGGAAACTGGGTTGGGGAGAAAGGTAGTCAATTACATGATGGCATCAGAAGATCACTGAGCGAATAAAACAGTCTTTCAGGTCCTCTTGCTGCCTGCGAGTACAGCTGGCACTCACACTCACTCACAAACCTGCTTTTGGGAGTGTGCCAAACATGTTGTTTAAATTTGGGTGTGGGGGCAGGGCAGAGTAGGCAGTGGTAGTGGTGGCCATGTGTTTCACGGAGCTGTGCACAGACCCTCCCTGGGTTCCAGCCCTCGGGGTGGCATCGTTCCAAAGCACTAAAACAAATATGCATGTTCCTTTCTCCAGGCCCAAGGCCTTCAGTTCACAAAACATGAAATGCTGGAGACTGGGAGTGACACAAGTGTGAGGGAAGGCAGCAAGGAGTCGGGGCAGCTGTGGTGGGGCAGGTATTTTGTCAAAAGCTTCATGTGACAGTCATGGGCTGGGGGATTAGACGTGATGGGTGTTTGTCTTTAGTGTTTGCTTGAGCATTCAGCATACATTGCTTTGGTGATGAGGAAAGCAGCGGTTGAAATAAAACGGCTAAAAAATCTGCATGTGGTCATCTTTCGGTTGTAGGATTATGAATGATTTGCATTGCTGCTTTTTTCCTTCGTGTGTTTTCTCTTCTACTACGTTTTCTGCTTTGAACATGCAATGCATTAGCTTTTAAAAGAAATAAGAGCAAACATTATTAAAACAAGAATGAGTTCACGTGAGTCTGGCTGTTGGGACTGTGGCCTCCCTGGCTCCTGTCACAACATGTTGAAGGTAGAATTAGGTAATGTCCTTCCTCCGTGAGCACAAAAAGCTGCCAGGAGTGGGTGGTTGCAATCCCCCGAGGTGTTGGGCACAGGTAACTCATTCCACCAGCTCCCCTGAATTGACATTTTTTTTATTGTGGCTGTTTTACTGACTAGCTTGATTATTTTTCATCAAATGAGGAAAAAAAAGTTTCCACTCAATTCAGTCATATTGTGTCAATTAGCTCCATTCTTCAAACCAGGAAGGAAACTTTTAGGTTCCCTAGAGAATCCTTGAGGACTGTTGTTTCAAATGAAAGCCTATATGAGCTCCTCCAGAGTGTAATTTCTGCCAGGAAAGAATAGACTAGACAGAAGTGGATGCTTTCATTTGTGTGTTCCTGCTTTGGAAAGAGAAAGGCAGCCATGATAAAGTGCTGGGATAGTGAGAAGAGACAGAAACAAAGTGGAGTGGGGATGGAGTAAATTCTAAGTAGCAAGGAAAGTCACATGACAATCAGAACACCATGGTGATATCTAGGGCAAAAGGAGCTTCACCCATGGCTCTTTCCACCTCACCTTTCACCCAGATGAGAAGGTTGGGGCCAGAGAAATTAAATGATTTGCCCATTCCTATAGTTACGGGAAGAGAGAAGCAAAACTACAAGCCAAAACTCCCTACACCTGATCTGGCCCACTTCCAATTCTGTGTATTGCCCTCAGGTGCAGAAAGTTTGTGTGTGTGTGTGTTGCACACAGCCTATTACAAAGACCTTGACATTTAAAGGATTACACATTTAGAGGATGTGTTGGGAGTATCCCTGCAAAGATGGTTTTATGAAAAGAGGCAATCAAAGGAGGGCCCATATCTGTTAAGGGTACTTTCAACCGCCAGTGAAAGAATCTCACTCAAACTGGTTTAAATCAAAGGGGATTTTTTTCGGACGTGCAGCAATGCGGCCACATTAAGGAGATGCTTATTCCCAAAGGCTAAAGTAAATCACCCACAACGCAGCCTCCCATTTCTCTTCATCTACTAGTTCTGCTGTGTAAGCTGTGCCATTTTCCTTCCTCCTATGCCCTACTGCCCTGTGGCACCAACCCAGAAATTTTAAGGTCCAATCATTTCCCTTCTATTGACTTCAATTGCTTGCTCTATAAAATGAAAGGATTGGTCACTAACAGCTCTTCCAATCTTTCAGTGTTGCTCAAAAGGTTGACCACAGACCATCTGCATTAGAATGGTCACCTAGACCATCTGTCAAAACACATGTTCCTACACCCAAGCCCAAGCCCACAAATCATCTCCCTGGAACACAGGAATCTGTGGTTAAAACAAGCTGACCCAGAAGATCCTTGTGCTTACTGAAGCTTGGTAAACATTTGTTCCTAAGGCAGGAAAGCCTGGAATGAGGGCACCCTGTGACTGGTAAACCGAATCCTGCCTGTGAGTTGGAAATGATTTTTACATTTTTAAAGGGCTGTCTAAAAAGTAAAACAAAGAAACCATCTCTCTCACACACACACACAAATATGAAACAGAGACCTTACACGGCCATAAAGCCTAAAATATTTACTATCTGGCTCATTACAGAGAAAGGGAAAGTTTGCCAACCCCTTGCCTATAATAATGAGATCATTGGATGGTGGGGGGAAAAAGGCAAGGGACAGATTTAAACAATTTATAGGGCTGATGAGGCCAAGAATTCTTGGGAGCAAGAGTTTTCAAAGTTCCATCTGCTCCATGGAGAATTAAGCAAATAAAAATATAAAATATGCTCAAGTCCTGGAATTTAATTTAGAAAACACCTTGTCCAGAGAACATTGTAGGCTCCTTGGCATGTCCACACAATGTCTGACATGGACAGAAAGGCCAAGCGGGGCACAGTAAAGACTGAGGGAGAATACAATCAGCCCTCTTCCTTTGCGCCCTTAAAAATACCAGTGAGCTCCACAGGAAAGGGAAAATTGGGGATCAAACCATTGTGGTGATAGTTAAGTTTCTGCTCCATCCACCCTGAGAATGGTGTGCCCAGAGAGCCACTCTGGGTCTGAGATGTAATTTTCCAGTAACATGACAAAGAAAGGATCACAGTCTTTCTTGGTGGACAAGAAAAGCTCTATGGGAGGAGTAAAAGTGGACAAGGCTAACAGAGTCAGAGAGACCTAAGTTAAGCTCTGCCCTTTAGCTTACTTTCTCTGCCCCTTTAAAACTGCACTGTTCCAAGATGGTAACTATTAGCTCTCTGTAGCTACTTGCATATTAAATTCATTAAAATTAAATGAAAAGGGCCCAGAGCAATAGTAGTGACTAAATCCTCACCTTGCATGCACCAGGATCCTATGTGGGTGCTGATTCCTGTTCCAGCTGCTCCATTGCTGTTCCAGCTCCCTGCTTCCAACCTGGGAAAACAGTAAAAGAAAGCCCAAAGCCTTGGGATGCTGCACCCATGTGGGAGATCTGGAAGAAGCTCCTGGCTCCTAGCTTTGGATCGGCTCAGCTCCAGCCATTGTGGTCACTTGGGATTGAACCAGTGGACCGAAGATCTTCATCTCTCCTTTTCTCTGTTTATTTCCAATAAAAATAAATAAATCCTTTTTTAAAAAAATAAATAAAACTTAAAAATCAGATCCTGTAAGGCTGGCATGATGGCACATCGGCTAACCTTCTGCCTGTGGTACCAGCATCAATGTGAGCACTGGTTCATGTCCCAGTTGCTCCACTTCTGACCAAGCTCTCTGTTTATGACCTGGAAATACAGCAGAAGATGGGTCAAGTCCTTAAGCCCCTGCACCCATGTGGAAACCCAGAAGAAGCTCCTGGCTCCTGGTTTCTAGTTGAACTCTGGCTGTTGCAGTCATTTACAGAGTGGATCAGCAGGTGGAATATTTCTCTGTCTCTTCTTCTCTTTGTAAATCTGCCTTCAAAATCAAAATTAAACAAATCTTTCGAGCAAATGAAATAAATCTTCCCCAAAAAACGCCATGGCACAAATTATCAGTGGTCATCTCACTAAGTATGTCAAATCATGCAGAAAATTCTACTCGACAATACTGCTTTTGCCAATCTGTTCAAATCCATTTTCTCCTTTTCTGTCACCAATGGCTTCATTATTCTAGACTGCAGTGCTCTGAGAACAATGTCTATTAAACTTCAACCTACGCTTTAATTTTTTTCATTTGAAGAATGAGTGTAATAATGTGTGTCGAGGTTGTTGTGAAGATTACCAGAGATAATGCAGGCTAAATAATTAGCACAATACCCCACACACAGAAGGTGCTCAAGAAAGCTCTTAGTGTGCCTCAGAATCTCATGGTTAGTTGGTGCTAACATCTTCTCATCTCTTCTTCCTCCAGCACAGCAGTTCTCAAACCCCTAGCATATATAAGAATCACCTGTAGGATTTGTTAAACCCCCAAATCATTGAGCTCTAACTCCAAAGCTTCTATCAGTAGGCTGTGGATTGTGTCAGTAACTTTCACTTAGAATGTATTTCAGGGATTTTTGATGAGGAATTTCGGGAACCACATTCTGAGAACAGTTCCTCAGGCAGTTCTTCATAAAGCTTTGCTGTTTCCTGTGAATAAGGAGTGGCATTTCTTTGTCAATCTTGTCCTTTACTGAGCATGCTGTGTTGCCTTAGCTCTGTGCCTTCAAACAAGGTATTGTTCCCTCTAAAGAAACCCCTCTGCCATTTTTTCTAATCATAACTCAGACCCTGATAAACCCACCTTACAGTTTCTTTACAACCCTGCTCCTCATCATGTTCATTGTCCATTAAAAAAGAAAAACTGTGTTTGTTTGAAAGGCAGTTACATAGAGAGATGGAAAGACAGAAATCTGTTGTCTGCTAGCTCTCCACTGGCCTAAATGATGGGGACTGGACCAGACCAAATCCAGGAGCCTAGAACTCTATACTGGTCTCCCACATGGGTGACAGAGCCCCAAGCTCTGGGCCTTCCTGCTCTATTTTCCCAGGTATGTTAATAGAGAGCTAGACCTGAAGTTGAGCAACCAGAACTTAAACCAATGCTTATATGTGATGTTGGCAATGCAGGAAGTGGCTTAAACCACCGTACCACAATACTAGCCCCTACTGTCCATTTATTTGAGCTGCCTCCTACATTGGGCTTGCTGTTTGTTTGCCGTCACATGACAGTTACCTATTTCCCTGTTTGTGTCCTCAAACCCATAGGAGGCATTCCACTGGAGTTACGTGAGGAAGATTTGGGGGGTCCTATTGATAATTTTGAATGGTCACAGAGAAACAAATAGCATTGAGGCAAATGATAGGGAAATCATTTTCAGTTCTCTCTAAACTCTACTTACTCATTTCATCAGAAAGAAAGTCCCAGTTGAGGTCAGATGAATCGCTAGTGCCTTGCTCAACACACTCCAGCTCAGAGCCTGAGTCAAGGAACCCATCAGCAGCAGCTTCATCATCACCAAACAATGCGCCATATAGTGCTTCCTGCGTGCCTGGCAGTGTTTTAAATTCCTTACACATATTTATTTATGTTAACAAACTTAACTCTCACAACCCTATATGATTCTATAATCATTATTTCCAGAACAAAAAGAAACAGAGGTACAGGAAGGTTATGACCGTCCTCAAGATCACACAGCTGGATAATGAGACAACCAGGACTCTGACCCAGGCAGAATACCCAGAGTCTGAGCTCTTAACCACAATGACTCTCAGCCAATCTTTAATATATTATTTTGTTTTTATCCCTATCTTACATTTCTTGGCAACTTTCTTGGTCTGTTCAGATTGCTAAAACTAAATACCATGAACCAGGTAGTTTATAAACAACAAAAATGCATTTCTCATGGTTCTGCAGGTTGAGAAATTCAAGACCAATGCAATAGAAGATATGAGTGCCCATCTCATGATACATGGGCAGCACCATCCCACTGTGTCCTTGTATGAGGGAAGAGGTAGATAATTCCCTGAAAGCTCTTTTATGAGGCTACCAATCCATTCATGAAGGCCACTCTCTCATGACCTAATTACCTCCCAAAGACCCTACCTCCTCACATCATCACTTGAGGGGTTAGGATTTCAATTTTTGGAAGGATGCAAACACTCAAAACATAGCAGCAATTCTATTTAGTTGGTGAGAAGAAGTGTTTTATCCACTGATTGTGTCCGATTTTTTTTAAAAGTGAGGCAAGGTTAGCAGAAATAGTGCTTTGTAGTAGTAAAGCTGGTTCTTGGATTCAACAGCTGTGAGGATGGGATGCACCTGCTTGATGGATGGAATAACCACTCTAAGTAGATGGTAAGCTTCTCAAGTGTAAGATCCTCTTTGTATTTCAGACTCCAGCCAAGGAACAGAGAGCACACTAAAAAGTTTAACTGGAAGAAACACAGGAAGGCATTATCTACAAAGAAGTTGGCAGGCAGGACAAGGAAAGGGTAGGTGGTGATGATTTGCCAGGGACTAGTCAGAGATCAGGCTGGAAGACATAAGGAGAGAAAATGGCATTATCAGATTATGAGAAAGTTCTAGCCAGTTGTAACAGTGGAGGGGAGATTACCTAACAGAAGCATTCACCAGAGCAGAACTGTTATGAAGACAGAAGGCCAACTTGCCTCTCGTCTGACTCTGCTGTCTTCTTCCTGCCAACACCTGCCATAGAGGGAATCCAACCAGAGATCAGGAGGCAAAGGAGCCCACAGATGGCATCCATGAAGATCAGCCTCAGGGGGAAGCAAGACTGAATCTGGAGCAGCCAACAGGGATGAAACACAATACCCGATTCAGCATGGTCCCTTAAGGGAATGCTTCTACTAAGAGATTGAGGCACATTTGTTGCTTGGACTTGAAGTGAACCAGATGGAGAAAAGGTACTATGCGGCAAAGACAACTGGACCCTGGACCTCTAAGGTTTCACTTCCAGCTTATCTGGACAAGTGAATCATCAGATTTCACTATTCTTATGGGGCTTGAGTCACATATGCGCGGGAGGAGCCGTGTTGCTGGTGCATATAAAGTGTTTCAAGCTGTAATTATATCCTCCACCTCCTCAGAGTGTCTAGACTAGATTGCAAGAGCTGAAAAAACGTGACTGCATCTTTCTGCAGCCATGGAACAAGTGGGAATTCCTTCATTGGGCATTTTTCCAATGTCCACAGAGACACAGTTCTAAATCTACAGCAGCTTCAGTTTGAAGGATACAGGATAAGAGGAAAAGAGATGCCTCCTTTAAAGTTCTCCAAGGAAAAAAAGAATCCAGGCCAGCCCTGGCAGTAGAAATACTGAAGCCTCCTCTTCATACTCTCCAGGAAAAAAATTAAAATGACTTATTATTAGCAATATCCATAATAACACTTCATCTTTACAGCATGTTTATTATGTCCTGCACATTGTGGTACATATTTTACTTTATTACATTATTTTTCCACAATTCCTCTATGAACTGAGCTACATTAGCTACATTAATCCTGTCTTTAAACACTGAAAAACAATGCTTAGAAAGACAAAGAGAACTATAGTTGTTACTAGAGTTGATTGAACATTTATTATGTGCCTGGCATTGTCCATAGGGCTTATAGCATGAGAGCTAAGTACCGTAGCAATGCTCAAAATTCAGTCTGTGGACGTCCCTGGCTCCCCCATAATCTCTGATTGAAATCAACATTAATAATAACACAAGACAGTCCTGTTGTGTTCATATGTTCGCCAACAGGGCAAAAGAAAAGGTGGTGAGAACTGCCAGCTCCATAGCATGAAGCAAGAACCCAAACTAATCCTTGTGGTTGTTGAATTCTTCAATGCCATTTACTTGCACTAGGAAAAACAAAAGGCAACAGTCCACTTAAGCATGACTTTGATGAAGCAGAATGAGTATTGAGTTTATTAAATCTTAACATTTGAGAATTCGTTGTTTAAACATTCTGTATAAGGAAATGGGAGGAACACATAAGGCACTTCTACCCATGCCCAAATGGCACAGCTGTCCTAATGATATGCACTTGTATCACTGTTGGAGTTGCAACCCAAACTAAATTGACTTTTGCACAGTTTGCTACTTGGACTTCAGAAGGCAAATAAGAGCCTATGACTTCAAGGAAAAGAACTTACAGTGCTTGTTGCCAATGGTAGCAGTTGAGTTCTGAAGTCAAATTTAGAATTTTGCAAAATCTTATGTGCTTCCCAATACTTTAAGACTGTTTGATCACATCTGCAGTGGCATTAATAAATGTGACTTTTTGGGCCTGGCGTGATGACTCAGTGGCAAAATTCTCACTTTGCAAGCTCAGGATTCCATAAAGTTGCCAGTTCAAGTTCCAGCTACTCCACTTCCTTTCCAGCTCCTTGTGTGTGGCCTGAAAAGCAGCTGAGGATGACCCAAAGCTTTGGGACCCTGCACCCCTGTGGGAGACCCAAAAGAAGTTCCTGGCTTTGGATCAACTCAGCTCTGGTTGTTGTAGTCACTTGGAGAGTGAATCAGGACACAGAAGACTTTTCTGTCTCTCCTCTCTGTAAATCTGCTTTTCCAATCAAATAAATAAATCTTAAAAAAAAGAAAATCTGTAGAGAAAAAAATCTGTAGAATGTGTAGAATGCTCTATTATTTTTAAGTGTAGATGTATCCTGAATCACAATCTTAGAACTACTGTGGTAGCAGAACGTCACTGCAATGAAATGCCAAAGCTGAGAGCATTTTGGGGACCTCAAAAATACATGAGACTCTGCAATAAAACTTTTTGGCTGTGAAACTATAAAATAAAACATTTAAAATTAAAAATTAATAAAGGTTTAATTGTCTACAAAAATGTACCAATGCAGCAGCCTCATTAACTATTCAATTTAATATTCACAAAGATCGTGTTACACTTAATGCAATTATAGGTTCAATTTTCTCACATGGCAAATTCCCCCAAGTATACAGAGAGATTGTTGGGAACCCACAGCCAATCACAAATTAAAGTCACAAATGACCAAATAATTTCTAAAGTACAGATATAAAAATATATTTAGGGGAAAATTTACATTTAATGTGAAATATGGGAGAGGTTGTATATAACTTCTAACTCATAAGCAGGTATAAGTTGTATGGCAGGACCTCTAAAAGCCCCAGTGTGCAGGGCTCATGAAGGTCCTACTTTACACATGGCTCCACATTTCCTTCCAGTGACACCCCTCTGAGGAACACTCCAGGGAAAGGAGATAGCTTCATCAGGCTAAGGAGATGTCTTCAGCAGGCAAGTTCTTCCCCCTGACCTTTGACAGGCCGGAGAAAGAGAGACACATGAGGAAAACACTATAAACCAGTCAGAGGAGCAAGTCAGTCCCAAGGGAAAGAGATCAGCTGCTATCCCTCATCCCCCAGCTAAGCCAGGCCTCATTTTTCCAAACAGAAAGAGTTAGCCGGCACAGCACTCTCCTGGATTCCCACCGTTCTCACCACTCTCACAGCGAGGCAGTGCTGATGGCTTAGCAGAGCCCTGGGCATGTTACTAAGGAGGAAATTTGAAAGAGGAGACTGGCAGTGCTTGCTTTCTTTCTTTCTTTCAACTTTATTTTTGATTATGTTTACATAGTTAATCAGCATGCGAAGCATCAAGGCTTAGGGAAAAGTGGGTGTGATCATTGTTTCCACATTTTCTATTTCTTCCTGTTTCTGGGGGAAAAGAAGAGATGAGGGGAGAAGACACACCCAGTCTCACAACCAGCCAGTACATGGGGATGAGGAAAGCACCCTCAATGTCAAGCCAGGGTCCCTGATGTGGTGCATGCTCCATGGGTTCTGCTCAGCTCACTTCAATAGTTCTGAAATGCTGTCAGTTTCTCTAATCCAAGGATGAATAAATCATTCCAATGTCCATTGGACGACATAGTCCACCTTAGAGTCTCCATTCGACCAGATTTTTACTGTCTTTATTGAGCTGGGGTAGTTGTCCAATTTGTTCTGATCTCCTTCCTCTGCTATGGTACCAGATGTCATCTGCAGGCCCCAATGGGCTGCCATATCCTTCGTGTACATCAGGGCTTGCTGACCACTGCTCCATCTTTTCTACTGAAGAGGACAAGATCTCGAATACAGACCCAAGGACCCAGGCCAAGAGACCGACCCTCACCAGACCCTCCAACCCCAGGGCTCATGGACACAGCACCTACTGCACAAGTGGGCCTGAGGACCTGGGCCGGGCGACCAGGGTTTTGTAATACCCCCTGACCCCAGTCTCACAGACCTGGCACACACCATGACCATACTGACATGGCTTGTCTCACCTCAGCATCCACCAGTGGGTGTTGTGGCATGGCTCAATTCAGCCTGCCCCCAGTTCCAGCTCCTGCTGGTGGGTCATGTAATGGCAAGGCTTTCTAAAGGCCCTATGGGGTGCTCCCCACCTGTTTGACATGCAGCCTGGACCTTTGCTGGGTATCACAGCATGCTCCTTTGCCAGCCAGCTGTACTCAGGGTTGCAGAGTCTTCCCACTGTGTCTCCCCATATGAACATTATCTTCCTACTGTCTCCCATTCCTTTAGTCCCATTGGCCACAGCAAAGCAGAGTTGGCTTTTCATCCAAGTTTGTGATGTCATGAATCTGAAACAGTATGGCTGCTTTTTGACAGAGGTCCCCAGGACTGAGTTTTGTTTTGTTTGTTTTTTGTAGTATTAGTGATCAATGAGCTTCTTTCTCATCTGATGTTTCTGTAGTTTCTGCTGTGGATGCATTCATTTTAGTTCAAGAAAAAAAGCTAGACTTACCTAAATCTCCAATAAATTATAATTTCTATTGTTTGGTTGTTAATAAAACAGTGACCTAACTTTCTCTTCACTAAAGCTAGGACATCTTCACTATCATACTCATTTCTTGGAGTTGTCTATACTGGTTACAATCATTTAATGTGTATATATAATGTATATGTGCATTTGTTTCTATTCAAACATTCAACACACATGTACATAATCTTGTTGGTTTTTTAAAGGCTTAATTATTTTGATCTGAAAGTAAGATTTACAGAGACAAGGAGAGACAGAGAAAGATCTTCCTTCTGCTGGTTCACTCCCCAACTTGGCACAAAAGCCAGAGCTGAGCTGAATCCAGGAACCAACAGCTCATTCTGGGTCTCCCACATGGTTGCCGAGTCCCAAGGCCTTGGGCTGTCTTCAACTGCTTTCCTAGGTCACAAGCAGGGAAGTGGGGTAGCCTAGCTACAAACTGGTATCCATATGGGATCCTGGTACATACAAGAAGAGGACTTTTAGCCATTAGGTTATTGTGCCAGGCCCTACACATATACATAATCTTGTAGAAGCATTTATTTCATTTAACAATCAAAGCTGTAAGTACACCTATACCCATGAAATCACAATGCAAAGAACTGCAATTAATGATATTAACTTCCAGAATTTTGAAATGCAAGGTTGGGCAGGTGGTTTAGCAATTAAGTAACTATTTAATACATCTTAGTTCCATATCAGTGCTTGATCCCAGATTCCAGGCTCTGATTTCTGCAATGACAAAAGTAGTTGGGTTCCTGTTGCCCAGATTGATTTCACAGTTCCCAGCTTCAACCTTTGTTCCAGGTCCAACCATTTTGGGGATTTGAACTCTGTCTCTCTGTCTCTCTCTCTCTCCACCTCACTCCGTCCCCCTGTCTTCCGCCTTTTTTTTCTCTGTCATAAAGAAGTAAATATTTTTAAAAGCAATGTATCATAAACACATTGTAGAGGCAATGTGCCTTGGTAAGGAAACTGCACTATAAGCTCTGTGACATACAAGTCTTCTCTGAACCATGACCAGGTAACTGTTACATTCATACAAGAGGAAGAACAAACTCTAAAATTGGGTTTCATTATCAAGTGGGCTTCCTAAAATGTCCTTTTCCTTTATCATTCTCAATATGTTCTGATCAAACTAGGAGACAATATCTTAGATTAATACCAACATTTCTATTTAAATGTCTAGGTTTCCAAACCAGAGCAAACTGTCACATATTCTGTTGTGGCTTTTTACGCTTTTACCAGACATGTAATGCACTAATTTATTCAGTGACACTTGTTGAGTACCCAGTTGTTAATTTTTTTTAAATGGGGTCCAATGTGGTAGCACAGTGGGCTAATCCTCCACTCTGTGATGCCAGCATCCATATGGGAAATGCTTCACATCCTGGCTGCTCCACTTCCTATCCTGCTCACTTATGGCCTGGACAGACAGAGGAGAATGGCTTAAGTTCTTGGATCTGCACCCACATGGGAGACCTGGGGGAAGGTTCCTGGGTTTGAATTGGCTCAGCTCCACCATTACAGCCACTTGGGAAGTGAACCAGCAGATAGGTATCTTTCTGTATCTCTCTTTCTCTATAAATTGTACCTTTCAAATGAAAATAAATCTTTTCTAAAAGCTAGCAAAAAGTGACTTCTATCACAAATTTACCTTTTTTATTATCCTCCCAATTCGTATACATTCTACAAACCTGCCATCTTCTCTAAGTCTACACTATCTTAGGAAAGGAAAAATGTTCAATCTGCCTTCTTTGCTTTTTATCCAAAAGACTTTGAGGGAGAACCTCCAAATCCACAAAGCAAGCATGGGTCTCTTGGCAGCTGCTCCTTTTATCCCTCAAGAGGCAGACACCTCCTTCCATTGTTCTTTCTGTTGATCCAGTTGTGACAAAGGCATCAGATGTGCTTTCTCTGGACATTTAACCTCTGATCACTAAAAGCAAATGACTTGGATGACGTCTCTGGCAAAAATCCTCTCCCATCTGCTTCTAGTTCAGGGCTGGCCTTTGGCAACCCTCTGTCTCTCACTGCGCCTCTAAGTATGTGTGGAAACTGCTTGCATTTCTAGCAAAACGAATAGATCGAAGGAGAGTTACTTACTTTGCCTAGCAAGAAACAAGGCAGGATTTTGCATCTCAGCACCAGGTACTTAGACTTAGATTGATTTCTCCAGAACAAGTGTGTCACATTTCACATGAGGGACATGCTATTACCAGATACAAAGGCCTTATAAATTATGATTTTGCTGTAAAGGGACAACAGTGGTTTTAAAATAAGAAGTAACTGGTGTCACAGGGTTTTTTGATTGTCCTTACTATCATCTCCTTTCCACTGTCTGGCCTACTTTCTTTTTTTAAAGATTTATTTATTTTTATTACAAAGTCAGATGTACAGAGAGGAGGAGAGAAAGGGAGGAAGATCTTCCATCCCCAAGTGACCGCAAAGGCCGGTGCTGCGCTGATCCAAAGCCAGGAGCCAGAAACTTCCTTCAGGTCTCCCACGCAGGTGCAGGGTCCCAATGCTTTGGGACATTCTCGACTGCATTCCCAGGCCACAAGCAGGGAGTTGAATGGGAAGTGGAGTTGCAAGGATTAGAACTGGCGCCCATATGGGATCCCGGCGAGTGCAAGGTGAGGACTTTAGCCGCTAGGCCACCACACCAGGCCCAGACCTACTTTCATTGAAACACAAATCTGAGCATGACCACCACCTGTACTAGACCCACATTACTTATAGAAAACAAAAATTTCTTAGCAAGCATATCAGGCTCTCTGTGTTGCCCTCGAATCTATCTAATATCAAACTCCATCCTTAACCTCACACTTTCTGTGATATTCTAGCCAAGTAATGCTCTGTGACCCCAGGCAAAGTGGCATCTCAGATGCCTACAAGGACAAGCAGACAACAAGGAAAAAATGGGGAATATAAAACAGTGAAAACTGCTGATGCATGTGGGCAAAATTCACCTATCGCGCGCGCGCGCATGCACGCGCACGCGCACGCTCTCTCTCTCTCTTTCTCTTTCTCTTGCAGTTCAACTGAACCAGACATAAACATGTTATAAATTTGGTTCATAGTCACAACTGAAATCTGTCACAGAAGCTTTTCAGAAATGCTATTTTAAGTGCCTGGAAGAACCTCCTGTGCTCCCAGACACTGTTACCTCTTCACCCAAATCGTTATTTATTCCTAAGAGCTCAGTTCCACTGGGGTATCCTCCAGCATGAATTCCTTTCCTGGTCATGAGTGTGGGTCAGGTGTCCTCTTCTGGCTCTCACCGTGTTCTGGCCTCTCTGACAGTAGTGACCACTCTGCTGCTTGTCTGAGCCCTCATTACACCTGGAATGCCATCCTCATTCAAAGTGTATCTTTTGCCCAACACTGAATAAGTGCATAGGATAAGTGCTTGTAAGTGCCTGTAGTGGATATATGTTTTACTGACCCAGGGCCTCCTTTTAACACTTCTGTAAATAGTAGTTGTTGCCCTTATTTAAGGAACTAATCATTCTCTGTTCCTTGCAATTTGTGCAAAGCTCCCGAGTGTCCCCAGGTAAAAAGCACACCCACACTGGCATACCACCAATATGGACCAATCAGAATCTAAGAAAAAGCAAGATTTCTCGGGAATGAAAGTCATCTGGAATTCTGTGATTCAGTGGCAGGTCTGGATTATAAGTGCTTTGGTTCCTGGATTCTACTATTTTCAAGGTTTTTATACCAATCAGCTTTTGCTATATAACCAATGACCCCCAAACTTACTAGCATAAAGTAATTTTCATTTACTGCTCAAAATTCTAGCAACCATCACTCTGTGCTTAGCTAAGTTGGGCACTTTTCCTAATCTTTGAGGAATTCCAACACACTTCTATGGCTGCTGGTAAGTGTGAGATTTGACTGGTCTAGGGAAATATTTCCTGGAATTCATATTGCACCTGGTGTCTCATCTTCCTGCATTCTACTCTGAGCTCACTCACAGCATCTGGGCAGAGTTCTAGGAGAGAGAGTAACAACGCACAAGACCTAGGAGGCCTAAGTTTGAAACTTGTCACATCATCATTTCCACTACATCCCATTGGTCAAAATAGTCATGGATTCAGACTAGATTAAGGAGCTGAGATATAGTCTCTCCTTGATGAGAAGATCTGCAAAGCTATGTTGCAAATGACATGGATACAGAAAGGGGTAAACAGTATGACTGTATCTGCAGCTAGCATAGATCTGATATTCAGTTCACTATTCATTTTACAATACATCAACTTTTAGTTAAAATTAACAATAAGCATCTGTTATTTACAATTTAAAGAATGTAACTTGGAGAGAGTGGGATGGCCAGTTCCCCAGGGTCGACCTTTTGAGTGTGAGTGATAAAAAGGGCAAATTTCAAAAATGGTTCACTTTAAGAAAGGCAAAAGGATTTTTTGTTTAGAAGTGTGCCCAGTGTCGCACTGTGGCAAAACGAGGCAAGCACAAGACTAGACCCAATCTCCATGGTCTGTTTTGGTGAAAGACAAGTCAAGCCATCCAGATTCTTTTACACAGATGCCAACAAAAGCAAAGGGATTACCTGGGAAGAGGACACTCTGATGGAGTACTTGGAGAACCCTAAAAAATGCACCCCTGGCAACCAAAATGATCTTCACCTGCATTAAGAAGAAGAATGAGGGGCAGCCTTTATAGCTGATCTCAAAAAGCTACTAACAAGTAATGATTGGCCACTGCCTTATGTATTACAAAACAGCAATGTCTTATGACTTTCTCACAACCATTGTAATTTAATTCTAACACTCCAAAATTCAGATCACGAATGGCTGACAGAATACTCTTGTTGGGCAGTTGTGATTTTAAGTAAGAATGCTGCATGGTTAGATGAAAGAAAATGATTGAGTTCATTGAAAAATTTAAAACCCTGCAACTTAAACTTACTTGGGAATAGATGAATGAATATATAAAGTAATGGATGAATAAGGACATGATACATCATGTCAAACTTCATCAAAGGAGAGTACTGAAAGGGGTAGAGTAGAAGGTAACAGATTTCTCACAAGGGTGCAGTTAATACTGAAAATTCCACACACTGATTACCTGTGAGAACCTCAGAGGTTAGGACACCACATTCCCTTCCTGCTCCCCAACTCAGCCTCTAGTAGCTTGAAATCTCTTTAAGATCAAGACATGAACCAATCAGCCATTCACTTAGAACTGCCCTCTTATCATTAGTTCGACTGAACTTGAGACCCTGAATGGGTGTATCTATTAAGTGCCTATTCACAGGTGTACATTAATGTCGCCACATATTATACTGCAGATTGGCTTAAAAACAGTACATGATTTTTTTTTTAAGAAAAAGATATTTTGAGCAAGGTCAAAGGCCTAAGTCTGAAGTGATTCTAAAATGCAGTTAGATATTTCCAAATTTAAATCCTTCCCAACCCCACTCCTACTCCCTTCCAAAAAAAAAATCTCTATTCCATCAAGGGTCAATTCTCAAAAGGTTGTTGAGGGTAAAAAATGTAAGTAATAATACAGTCAAATAATACTGAAGTGTAGATTACTGTTTCAAATGCCTTAATTTAGAGAATAATTCTGAAAAGATTTATTAACTCAGGAAAATCTTTCATAAACAGAATCCCAGGAAATACAGAGACATTTTGAGGCAGCTGAGGGCAGTTTTGTGTTGTTGTTATGGGGAGGAGGGAGATAAGTAATGAAAAATAGTATCTTGTATATATGGAATGTTGCATTTTCCTGATGTTTAGAATTGTTTGACAGGCATGGTTACCCTGACCCCCAGAAGGTTACAGATGCTCATCTTTATGGTAATTTGCAATAAATACTGATGAAAAACAGAAAGCCCCTTAATGTTTTTGCATCCTTAAATTCCATATTTGGGTTTTATGCAGCACCATCAACTGAAACAACATTCCTTCCATTCTATGAGTACTGCTTACCATCTGGAAACCACAAAGTCATCACTCAGAGTGTTGAGATTCACATCTTTGGGAGTTAGACAAGAAGGAGCCGTATCTGCTCTCACCATGTCTCAGACTCGGGACACGTGCCAGGGAAGCAAGATAGGATCTCTGAGGCTGCGCAAGATGGTGTGATGTTCCCTATGTGGGAGGCCTCCTGGGGAGGCCGAGTGATGACCTCACTGGGAAAATGAAAAACGGTTCAAAAAAGAATGCTTATCTTGGAAATGATCTCCCTGAATTTGAGACTAGTTAAGGGATTTATTTCCAACACGGTTTCAAAGACCAAAGTTGTGTTTCACTAATTTTATATAGGAAAGAAATCCTACAGTGCTGCTTCTTGACTGAGAAATAGGATTCAGGCAAAGAGGGATCTTACCTCAAGCTCCATCAAAGACCTAGTAATGGACTCACACCCGAAAAGGACCACTGACAGAGTTTGCCTTCCAAAAGCAGAGCAGAGGTGTGCTACCAGGAAGCAGAACTCAAGGGAGGACTTGGCCACTCAACTAAACTCAAATTTTGGCCTTTGTTTTTTTCCTTTCCTCTTAGGATTTCTTCCATAATGCTTCCAATACAACCTATGGAGAACCAATATTTTCCTGTCTTTATAGCCTAAATACATTTCAAGAAACAAAGATTGGACATTTCAGAAAGACTTTCACTAACAATGTGGAAACATGATAGAAAACATGATAATCAAGAAAACATCAAAGCAAAGCAAGAGCAAAGAGCAGGCTCATGGTTCCTCCTCGGTTGACTTTGGCTCTTTTGTAAGCTCTATCTAGAGTAAAGGGCTTTCTTTGTAATACTTAATGCCCCAGTCCTTGAATAAGTATGTTTCATGGGAGTGGAAATACCAACTCTGGTGACAGACACTTGTCTAGAGATGTGCTATCCTACAACTATTAACACAGACTTGTCATCTCTTCAAGTTATTTTTACAAAAAAATCACCTAATCAGAGACATGATGGGAACATCAGAGAGCTGTGTCTTCTCTATATGGCTCATAAAAGATTTGACCCACAATGCTGGCTTAGTGACCATAGGATTCTGCTGAAAAACATCCAACACAGACTATGATCTGACAAAACACCTGAGAATCTTGGGCTTTGTCTGAGAATGTTCTAGTCCCACAACTTCTTCAGTTTCTGAAGGCTACAAACTTGTCTGCCAAAATTTAAATGGATGGTTGCTTTAATTATTGCCGCATGAAAAAAAAAAAAGAGCCAAAGTCAGTGTGTCCCAGAACCATTAAACAACATGACAAATCTTAGAAGTTCTCCAATTCCCTTTGGCTTTCAAGCAAGCTCAGGAAAATTTCCATCCTTCCAGAGTAGTTGAAAAAGAGTTTCAGGAACAAATTTCTGATTTCTTCTTTACCCTTTTACTTCATTGCATCCTTTTCTCTCTTAATTTTATCTATTTATCCAATATATTTTCTATTCCCAATTAAGGTTTGTCAGAGAGGCACATCTACTTTATCTTAACCAAAAAAGCTATTTGAAAAAGCAATTATTGACTTCTTTTCCAGTGCAATACTGGTCTTTACAATCTATTGTCCAAGCTATTTCATAACTCTGTTGGGGCAAAGGTTCTATCCAGCAGAATGGAAATAATTTCTTTCTCCTGGAATGGATAATCTCCTAATTTATGGCTTTTGACCCTGCTGCATAATAACAAATTTTATATTCAGTGTAACACTCTTATAATATTGGATATCAGGCTTCTCAAATGCTCCTTCAGCTGGTTTTAATATCTTGAAGAGTTCTTCATTAATCAGTCAAATTCAATCTTCAATGCAATATATATGTGACTAAATAAAACCACCTGAAAAATACATCCTAATAGCAGGTTAAAAAAATAAATTGGCAACACTACGCATTTTTGTTCAAAAAGTCATAAAACTTCAAAACAAAGAATAAACCTTCCCGTGTAAAGATTATAAATAGATCATTTAAAGGCAGGCACTTGGTGGTTGGGTCACTGCCACCACATGGAAGACATGGGGTAAGCTCCAGTTTCCTAACTTAGGCCTGACCAGGCTTTCACTGCTGTGGACATGTGGGAAATAAGCAAGCAGATGGAAGACCTCTCCCTGTCTGGCTCTTTGTGTCTATAAGCTCTCTCTTCCTCTTTCCCTTTCCCCCTCTCTTTATGAAAACAAATAACAATTTCAAAAATTAACAAATAAATAATCTAAGAAGTCAAATAAATCCTACATGAAATGCAGAATATCACAAAAGAATCAAGCTATATAGCAAAAACACAAAACAAATCTCACTGAAGAAAGTTGCATGGAAGGCCTGGCATGACAGCCTAGCAGCTAAAGTCCTCGCTTTGAATGCACAGGGATCCCATATGGGCACCAGTTCTAATCCTAGCAGCCTCATTTCCCATCCAGCTCCCTGTTTGTGGCCTGAGAAAGCAGTGGAGGACGGCCCAAAGCCTTGGAACCCTGCAGCTGTGTGGGAGACCCGGAAGAGGCTCCAGGCTCCTAGCTTTGGATTGCCTGAGCTCCAGCCATTGCAGCCACTTGGGGAATGAATCATTGGATGGAAGATCTTCTCTGTCTCTCCTCCTCTGTGTATATCTGACTTTGTAATAATAATAATAATAAATTTTTAAAATCTTTTTTGTTAAAAAAAAAAGAAAGTTGCATGGAAAAGAACATAAACAATCTAACAGAAAGTGAGTGATGTCTGTAAGACTGTGGGGAAAAGGACCTGTACATAGCACTACAACCTGATATCACTGTTTGCCATGAGAGTATGGGTGAGCAATTGTATAATCACTACTCATTTATGCTGGCATTAACAAATAGGAGGATCCATGTTTCTGACTTTCGCAATAGGGTTTACAGATAAGCAAAGAGGCTAAAATGAACAAAAAGAAGAAGCTAGATTACAAGGGTAGATATTGCTATCAATTAATGTATCTAATATAGGTACAGATAGTCACATATAAGGGAACTCTGTACAATCTCTCTAATCTTTCTCCTTATCTCCAGTTTATTGCAAACTAAAAGCAAAAAAGAATAATTCTGGGTATAGGCCTTTGACAGAATTTAAGTTGCCATTAGAGACCCTCTATCACATGCAGGATAGCTTGGTTAGAGTACTGGCAATTCTACTTCAAAACCAGCACACCCTGGAAGGCAGCAGGTTATGGTTCAAGCAGTTGAACTCCTACCATCCAGATTGGAGTCTTGGACTGAGCTCTGGGGTCCTGTCTTTGGCCTGGCCCAGTGTCGCGGCTAGCTGAGCCGGCATAGTAGGCACAGCGAATGTCCGAGCGAAAAGCACGACACGGAGACCATGAAGGTGTTAGAAGTGCTGGGAGCCGTCTCCCCTAAGCCTCTTTATTACCATATTATATCCTCTTCCCCCCAAGCCCATTAACAGGACAAGAGGACGCCAATGAGTCTGCAAAGGCCAGATGCTACTGCCATAGGCCCGATTCCTGAGTGCTCAGCTAAAGGAATGTAAATCAACTCCTCAGCTCACAACAGCCCAGGCCTGGTAGTTGTCAGCTTTTGGGGAGTAAAATAGTGAATGGAAGATCTTTTTACATTTATTTCTCTGTCTCTTTACCTTTCATAAAATGAAAATAAACGAATGTTTAAAATAGTTTTGGCTACTATATAATGTTTCAAGTCGTTCGGGAGCCACAATGTGGTTCACCAGGTTAAACCTCTATCTGCAGCAGAGGGGCATCCCATATAGGCACCAGTTCAAATTCTGGCTGCTCCAATTCTGATCTATATCCCTGCTAGTAGCTCATGAAAACCAGTGGAAGATGGACCAAGGAGCCTACCACTTGTGGAAAACCTAGCAGAAGCTTCCTGACTTCTGCCTAGCACTGGTTGTTGTAGCCGTTTGGAGAGTAAATAAGCAGATGGAATCTCTGTCTCTCTCTCTCTTTGTCTCTCTCTCTTTCTCTCTCAAATAAAGTAAATAACTTTTTAAAAATAAGTAAGCCATGAGGAATAATATCTATCTGCACATTGGAAGCAACGTGCACCTGTCATTTACCCAATGGAAATACACAGTTTCTACAATTGAAAATATTACATTGTTTAAAAAGAATTGATCACTCTGAGCTTAAGGCGTACTGCTCAAGTGATAGCAATTCCATAATAGTACTGAGAAATTTTAACAATCCAGATAATAATTCTCATTTAGCTTTATCTAAGTAAAGTTCAAGCAAAAATTCAACGAGTGTTACTTTTCTTAACGTTTACTTATCTTAGGACTCTGGGTGAGAAACACACATTTCTCAATCTTAGCAGGGATAGTTTATTGCAGGTATTAAGTGCTCAAGGCAGAGATATGATGGTTAATGAGTGCTCTTTCCCTGTGGAATCCATTCATCTTCCCTTTCCATTCATGGGAGGCTTAGGAGCTATTGCCTCTTGAGCATGCAACAGGCTTTATTTCACAGACCTTTCAGAAGGCCACCCCTACAAAGAGCCACAGCCATTAGTTACTCTATAGGGACTGGGAAGAGCTTCTGATCCTTGCTTGGCTAAGCTATTCCTATACTGAAGGAGGACAGAAGGATATTTCCTGGAACCATTTGAGGATGTAAGAGGGTCAGCTAGAGTTCTGAGTCCCATCAGTCATTTTTCCTCATTTACTTGAGTAAAAATACAATCTCCTGCTTCAAATGGATTAAATACAACTCAACTTAGCCAGCTACACTGCCAAGTGCTGGTGGTTGTGGCCATCTGGGCAGTGAACCAACAGGTGGAGGAAGATCCCTCTGTGTGCCTCTCCCTGTCTTTCGGTAACTCTGACTTTCAAATAAATAAATCAAAGAAGAGGAAAGGAAAGAAGAAGAAAGTAAAAAGAAAAAGAAAGTGAATCGTGTCTCTGAAATCCAGCAGACCTAGAATCAAATGTTAATTATGTTTATTTTAACTATGTGACCTTGAGAAACTAATTTTTCCCTTTGCCCAGTGGTCAATAAGAATGAAATTATCATGTCTTTACAGAGTATTTTGGTTCATTAATACTATCAGCCATGAATTCAAGGATGAAAGAGGCCCTGCATGACTCCAGATTTTGCCAAAATACACTAAGCGACTTACAGATAAAAACTAATTTTATCCTCACAACACAGACAACAATTTGTTTTCTCCATTATATTGGTGAGGAAACAGGTGCTCAAAAAGATGCAATCAACTTCTGAATGGTGACCCAGCAAGTAAAGACGTTCTTTTGGACTTGAAAACAAATCTATGTACCCAATGAAACTTGTCCTTTGTCCAGCCCTTTCCAATAACGTGATGCCTTCAGAAACTCATAGTAAATTAATAGGAACAAGGATGTTAAATTGATTCCAAGCCCTGAGACAATATTAATTATTGGCAGTAGCTTCTGAGAAAATTTTATTAAGAAGAATTATGAGATTCTGCCAAGCTCAGATGTGGGACAAAAAAATGCCTTGGTCCATTAATAATGACTGCACAAGTTTGGGAGAACTGGGAGCTATATACATTTCCAGAATTTATTCTTTGTGTTTAGGGATTGTAACAGCTTAGACATATTGTACAGAAGGTGTTCACTGAGTTCAAGTACAGCCAGGAACTAAACCGTCCAAAGGCACCCCCTCCTGCTTATCTCACTAGGGAAAATTGTACTGACAGCAACAAAAGATCTAATTTGAATTTCTTTGGTTTTAATTATTTTGAAAAGAGAGGCAGGTCTGTAATTCCCAGACCCTTCAGGAAGAAGCTAAAAAACCTAAGAGATTCAGGCCAACTGAAAAGGGGGAGTTCCAGCCAATTAGCCTGCTTTTGTGACATGGCCACCCTTCATCCCACCCGCCGGAAACCTTAATAACACTCATGTGTCAACAGAACCTCGGGAGAGGAGAAAAGGCAGTGAGCCAAACCTCAAGACCAAGGGAAAAAAACAAGCAAAATCTGGAATTTCAACCCCAAACTGGACCACTGACAGGCTGAACTGCTGTCATTATTTTTCAGAGTCCTCCTGGGCTTTCCTGGCATCGGGTAAACAGGCCTCAGAGCTCCTTGGGTCCAGGCTTCCCTCTGCAATCTTGTTACTGCCTTACCAAGTAGGATGGTCCCAGTGACCCATTGTCTGGGGTCTCCAGTCTTCCACCTCTGACCTCTCCAAGTGGGTCAAACTTTTCTTGGGCTGGTTTATTAAAAGGGAAGCAAGTCTACTGCTTTTTTTTTTAATGAGCAGCTTTTACAGCATGCAAAATGCCCTTTAAGGAGACCAGACTCCCAAAGAAAACTCCAGGATTCCAGAAACCCCAACTTAACCCAGCGTAGTGGGAGACGGAGATACAGACTCAACCCCATCAAATTAGTCTCCAGGGAACCTACTTGATGCAGGCTTTCAGGAAAGGTGTGGAAGTTGCAGTTAACACTAATGCCAATCCCAGGCTCTGCTGGGTGCTTGCAGAAAGAGATAAAGCCCCTCCTAAAGCAGTAGTGAAAGCAACTACCTGTAGAGAAGGTAACTAAAGAGTTCTCTACCGCACATCTTCTTAGGGAGATGAAATCTGCTCAACAGAAAACTATCTCTACTCCAGGGAGTACGCTGATGGGTTAAGATACATGAACACAGAAAAGACTTAGTTTCAAACCAGAAGAGATCTACTTAATACAAAGGAAATTTTGAAGAAATATCCTGGAGAAAAAGTAAAAGTCACAAGGAAAAGAGATGGCCTGAGGCTAAGGTGGAGCTCTCAATGCAAAGACAAGGGTCTTTGGGGCTGGTGTGGTGGCTTATCTAGCTAATCTTCTACCTGCAGTGCCAACATCCAATACAGGTGCTGGTTCGTGTCCTGGCTGCTCCACTTCTAATCCACCTCTCTGTTAATGGCCTGGGAAACCAGAGAGGATGGCCCAAGTGCTTGGGCTCCTTTACCCACATGGGAGACCTGAAAGAAGCTCCTGGCCCCTGACTTCAGCTCAGCTCAGCTCTGGCTGTGGCGGCCGTTTGGGGAATGACAAGTGGATGGAAGATCTTTGTCTCATCTTTCTCAATCTGTAATTCTGACTTGCAAGTAAAATAAATATGTTTTAAGATAGAGGGGAAAAAGACTAGGGGCTTGGAAATAAGGGTCTCATGTGTTCAAAGTGAAGTTCTTTTGGTCAGTGTAAGCTTCTCCTCTATCTCCTAACCACATCTAAGATTTTTCCATGTAATTTAGTGAATACATACATGGCTGTGTATGAGCAGGGCTTTTGTATAAACACAGAACAGGCCTGCGTTTCACTTCTGGGTCAGTTCCTGAAAAGGGTACTGTGTTATTGGCACACTCAGGCTGCAAGATTTGTGAACCAGGGGGTGATACCTCTAGGAATTGATTAAATCCTTTCTGCTTTTTCCATGTTGTAAGTGGCAGCTGAGTTGGATTGACAAGTCTCCCTTTTCTTTTTCAATATGCTTAAGACATATTAGCAAATTATCAAGAAATGCAAATTTAGGGTTTACTAGATAATATTCTGAACTGTAGATCCCCTCCTTGGCTGGCTAAGTGATTCTAATCATCTGGTCATATTCTACTAAAGGGGCATATATATAGCATCTTCCTTTTAGTGCTCACTCCTTATAAAGAATAAATGAGGTGAATGAGGTTACTTGAAATGCTTGACATGGTAACTCATACATGTTAACAGTCACTGTACAGCGATTGCTCTTGTTAATGTGCTATTGGCAGAGATAATAATAAAAATGTCCATACTGAGTATGATCATTCCTGAAGGCAGAGTTCCTGCCATTAGAAGGATGAGCCAAATGGGTTTTTAAAACAAAAGTTGCACATCTGTTCTATTGATCATTGTTATTCTACCACAGGAGTTTGTCACTGAGGATACAGCTCCTTTCTGATCACATTAATCTATGTGTGCTAATGTGGGCACCACGACACACTGGCCAAGTTCAGTGGGAATATTTAAAAAAAAAATGTGGTGAATTAGGTTGTTATTTATACAGACAAGTGAATGATGACCCCTGTCAAAGTCTTACTAGATTTTTCTACATCCATTTATTTATTTATTCCTTTTCCTAATTCAAATGCAATTAATTTCTAACTTCCTACATGCAATGTCCCTCTTTGAATAGAAGCATTGTTCCTGATGCTTTGGGCAAGTCTCCTTCCTAATGTGAATTCTTTGCACTTCCTCATTCTGGTTTAGCTGCCTGGGAAGGGACTGGTGAATGGAACTTGGCACACAGACTCTCAGGTGATGTTTGTCTAAGGCCATCATCTGATTTTCAGTTGGAAAAATCATGCCACCCTAAGCTATAAATGCCACAACGAATTTCTCTCCTTCCAAAGAGGCCTTTACAATCCTATATCACTGGTTTAGGCAAATCACCTTGATTACACTCATTGTCTCCCTGTCTTCTCCCACACAACAGTTAAAAAGTGTTTTCAAAAGATTTTAAAGACTGTTTAAAAATGTGTTTAAACTTAAACATGAAACTGAGAACTTCCACTTTCATTTTTTTCTGTCCTACTTGCAATACAAAAACCTTGCTTTGGAAAATGAGGTGAGACTTGTTTAATCACAGGACTTCAGTTTTTTCCAAGGGACGATAGAATAACGAAAACTATCCATTGCTAGACCCTAAGACTGAAGACCCCAAAATATACTCAAAGGAAATGCCCTGGAGGCCAAGAGAGGAAGACAATCAATCGGCTTTAAATATACATATATATGTAAATATACATACAATATATATTTATATATGTAAATATATGATATTTATCAAATAATTTATATTATATATAATAAACATATATTATATATTAAATAATATATATATTAAAACTACAAATGACAAATTCTCTTTAAATGGTGAAAAGATTATATTTCATGGCATGATTGGCGTGACATTGATAAATGTTCTTTATGCTGTCCAAAGGATTACTTTCTTTAAAAGCAAACATACTGAGTACTCAGTCAGCACTAATGTATTTCAGCATATCTTTTGCTGGCTAGTAAACTTGTCATTTGTTTTCTCCCTATCAGCTAGGTGGGAAGTCTCATTTTATGCAATGTTATGAAAAATAACTCCCAAATCAGGTCTGGTTTTTAAGTCACTACCCTGTTATTCGAGCCTCGCTATGTCTTGGTTTGCCCCTATACAGAATAAGAAAATGCCTACACTAGATTTGTTTTGACAATTAAAAGGGAAATTATGTTTATAAGACTAGATAAAATTTAATATATGTAAAGAACTCTTCGAAAAGATTGTGAAAATATAAATAAGAGGCCCAGTGCAAAAGCCTAGTGGCTAAATCCTCGCTTTGCAACCAGCAGGATTCCACATGGGCACCAGTTTATATTCCCAGCTGCTCTGCTTCCCCTCCAGCTCCGTGCTTTTGACCTGGGGGGTAGTGAGTAGTAGAGGAAAGTCCAAAGCCTTGGATTTTTCACCCACGTGGGAGACCCAGACGAAGCAGCTCAACCACTTGGGGAGTGAACTAGCAGACAGATCTTTCTCTCTGTCTCCCCTTCTCTCTATCCATCTGCCTTTCCAATAATAATAAATCTTTTTAAAAAGAAGTAACACATATTGCTTAATTCCAAACTTATTTTAATTACATTTTCCACAAACCTTTGAAAATACTCTTGGCAGCACTCATCTGTTCATTTCTCTAGTTCTAATACCATGGGATATCCACCATCACCACCTTCATTGTGTAGATGAGAAAATAGAGGCATAAAACAGTTAGGTAACTTCCTGTTAGGTAGGACACAGTGTGAAGGTTGTCACAAGGAGCGACTCAGAAGCCCAGTGATTAGCCAGTGTCTTGATCGTGGACCTCTCTGTCTCCAGATTTCTGCTGCTTATGAGTTGATTGTTTTAAGGGATAGTTATTGCAACTGCCCAAACAAGACAATAAAACAAGCATGTTCAAAAGGGAAGCTAACAATGGTTAATCAAGACATGGTTATAATTAAGGAAGCAAGCATAGTGACAGACCAGAGTCATTACCAACAGTCATTACTACTGCTCAGTATGAAGGGACAAGAGAAGACACTGAGATAGCTGGAGCCTGGTAACAGCTCGCCCGTTGGGCGATATGGTTACAGAGACACCCAGCCACTGCCAAACTGCTGCTTGGCAGGAAGCAAACAAGAGGATTCACATCTGACCTTTCTTTTCTCCAGCTCTATAATCTTAGCTCGCTCTTCTCATTGATAAATTTCAAGTGGAAGTCAGAAGCCCAGGTGACATTGAAAATAGAGGTGAACATCCCAGAGGAGAAAGAACATCAGGAACAGGCCCAAAAGGAAGACTGGAGAAAGTAAAAACAGCATGATAGAAATAGGATTCAAAGCCATTACACTTAAGTACTCTATTGCCGCCTTCCTCGGGGCAAATGGTTTTTCTCCTCTCAAAGCCCCAGGGCTCTCTGTTTCTCCTCTGCATTAAAAGCCAACATCCCTTTCACTGAAAGTTACGCATGCAAATTCCCTGGAAGGCTCACTCCACAAGGATTACAAAAGATTCACTGATGGAATACCAATTATAGATTTTATTTACATGCCACACCTAGTTCGAGTAGTAAGGTACATCCAACCGTGGTTGGATCCTCTGTCATTTTTACATGCCTCACATTCTAATGCAAACTACCCTCCTTGTTATATTGAAACATGGACATAACCTCACCTTCCTGCTCCAGGAATTTCTTTCTACACGTCAGTGGATTGAAGAAAATAATCTCTCTGTGAAAGGTACTGCTCCAAAAAGATTCTTGTACTACCTACCGAGAAAAAACTATATTTAGGACTTAACATAGTGCTTGCACAAAACAAGACTCATTATGTAGAAATTACTATTGTTACTATTATAACATTGTCACTTTGAATAATTAAACACAAGCTTGCAGAGATCATAGAGCGTAACTACAATGGAAAAGGCTGGAGTTCTAGGCATGAGAGACCATGTTTCTACGAGAATATTCGGAAACCTTCCCAGAAGATACACAGTTGCATCTGATGTCATAACGTATTTCTATTTCATTCCTTCACCATGGCTATTGACAGCATTCTTTGGACTATTCTCCAGAATCAGTCGGCTAAGCACCTTCATACACAAGAGGGCTTTTCTTAGGGGGATGCAGGGGGTGGGGGGGAGTTACAGATGTTCTTTTCCTGAGAAACACCACAACGCATATTATTTTTCAACATGTTGAATTTCATGCCTTGAAAATTGTATTCCTGGCCTTGGGTTAGTATGATATAAGAAACTTGAATAACCATGACCAATGGAGAGATAATCCTTTATTTTTAAAATTTTAAACAGACGTTTTTTACATAACTCATAAGTCTCCCACTCTTTCAGGCATTTGTCTAAATCAAGACACATTTTCCCATTCAAATGTATAGCAAGTTCAAGTTTTGTTTCCATTATTTCATCTTTGTTTTTCTCTACAATCTACCAAATATGAAACACTCAGAAGATAGTCAAGGCTACAGACTTGTTGCAAGTTACTGAATCTTTTTGATTAACTGGTGTATTTTTTATCATACATGCTTAAAGTGTGTATAATACAAATATATGAAGGAGCATCTGAAAGTTCATGGAAAATGCCTTACCTTTTAACTGCACTTTTTCATGAAAATTTCAAGCCTCTTACACATAACTAAAGCACTGACACAAACAAGAAAATCAATTTTTCCTTGTGGATATTTTATCTTCATTCATAAAAGTTTTGTTGTTTTTTGTTTGTTTTTAATTTGAAGGGTAGAGCGACAGAGAGAGAGAAAGGGAAACAAAAAAGGATAGAGATTTTCTAACTGCTGGTTTACTCCCCACATACCACGATAACCAGAGCTGGGTCAGGCCCAGACCTCAATCTGCATCTCCTACTTGTATGACAAGGACTTAAGTACTGGAGTCATCATCTACTGCTTTCTATGATAAACATTATCAAGAAGTTAGATACAAACCAGAATAACTTTGAATCGAACCAGGCACTCTGGTATGGGATGTAGGCACCCCAAAGAACAACTTAACCTGTTGCACCAGAATATCTGCTGCAATTTTCTTGCTTCAAATGGTACTTTCATGCCTACATAATGGGTAATTGTGTGAGTGGAAACACAACAGGACTAGAGAATGAAGACAATATTACAAACACACAGCATTACAAAATCAATGACCTGTTCTCCTTTGGAAATAAAAATCTTTCTATTGACTGCAAATTCTTACTGAGCAAATTCAATGTAATCCATGGATCTATTTTTTTGTATTACATTGCATTATGTGACACTGTCTCATAGGCTCTGGGATTCCCCCAACCCCTCCCCATACGCTCCCCCCATGGTGGATTCCTCCACCTTGTTGCAGTATTACAGTTCAAATTCAGTCAAGATTCTTTCATTGCAAGCATAGAGTCCAGCATCTTATTGTCCAGATAAATTCAACGGTCTCTTGGGGAGACCATCTCTGGTCTGAAAGCAGAGCTGGCAGAATCTTCCATCTCCTTGGAATGTGTGAGGAAGACGTGAAGTATAACCTATCAGGAACATAAGCTGGATCTATTTAGCCTTCACCTCACCACTGCCAGCCAATTTACACTGCCCTCATGTTACACTTTCTAGCTTCTGAATTGGGTGCCTCTTGATGGTGCATGCCCTCACGGTGCCTCAGCTACCCCACTAAACTCTTGGTCTCAATAAGAAGGCTTCCAATGGAATGGAATTTTTTATGAGAATCCTCCACACTACTGGATTAACTATACCTCCTCAGCTTAATATTTCCTAGTTTTTGACTTCTGTTACTTCTTCCAATCATTTCTTAAAATAAAGTGCATATACCCAAGCCCTTAGCTCAGCTCAGCATTTTTTTAAAGATGTATTTA
Organism: Ochotona princeps; assembly: GCF_030435755.1. Taxonomy (NCBI): domain Eukaryota; kingdom Metazoa; phylum Chordata; class Mammalia; order Lagomorpha; family Ochotonidae; genus Ochotona; species Ochotona princeps. Next base: position 32,269,191 of record NC_080835.1, on the reverse strand, counting down.
TTTTTATTGGAAAGGCAGATTTACAGAGAGAAGGAAAGACAGAAAGAGTAGATCTTATGTAATATAAGTTATAGTACTATGTCATCCCCCTGCATAAAAAAAAATCCTAAAGGCATCCATCAGTCAAAATAAACTCAAAGTCCCTTTGATGACGCTCAAAGTTGAGCATGATCCGGCTACTCTCCCACCTTTGTTTAAATTTTCTTCGTATTATTTATCATCACATGACATGATATTCTGTATTTGTGTATCTCTTTATGGATCATTTCTTCTTTGGAGACACAACCTCCTTGTGCACAGGCTTGTCCACCTTATTTATTACCATAACCCACATGCCTAATTCACTACCTGACATTAGATAATCAAAAATATTTGTCAAATAATAGAATGCATAACTTTCATTATCCACATGGCTTTAGCGCTAGAATTAACATTAATTAGAGGAGAGAAAGTTGATGTAGGTGTCTTTGTTTCAATAATTCTGTGATATGTTTATTCAAAAAAGGTGATAAGTGTGATAAAATAGCTAAAAAGCCCTGTGCCAATGATAGTCTTGGGGAGGATAGAAAAACAAAGACCATTCCTTTTGATCAAAAGCTAGATGTAATCAAGGCTGGATTTGCCCCAGGATATTTATTTCACTTTTTAACTATAGACTTAAACCTATAAAAACACCAGTATTATTGGAATGTCTGCAAGGAAAATTATTATCGTGACTCTAAATGGCCATGGCCTACATTCCCTGTCTTCTCTTTGAAATAATTGTTTTTAGAGTGATTTATATAGCGAGTCTTCTTAGGAATGCAACTATAACACTATAGCAAAGATTTTGCCCCTGCTCCCACGAATGAGAGAATTAAATTTAATCTGTATGAAAATTTTTCTTAACACACAAAGTGCAGTCTTAGGGTAAATTGCAGCAAATTCCTCCAAAATCACAACTTTAATCTTGAAAGGAGATAGAGGCTTCATGAAAATATCCCTTATTGAGGTCATAATTGCTGAATTAGCCATGGCTTACAGCTCCAGAAGACAGCGGCATACCTTTGGAAGCAATTAAGGTGACAATCTTCATGTGGATCCCCAGATGTATTGTTGCCTACCTATATGAGCATGAATAAGTCACTTAACCATCACATGGCATTGAGAACAATTAGATGTACTCTTAATAGGCTATTGCCACTTTCAGCAAGCATTAGTATGAATTATCTGTTTTTGAAGATTTTTAATTATAATTCTTTAAAATACTTGTTTTATTCATTTGAACGACAGTGTCAGAGAGGAGAAACAAAGGTAGAGAAAGATCTTCTGACTGCCTCTTCATTCCCCAGATGGCCCCAAAGCCTGAGGCTGGGCCAGGCAGAAACCAGGAGAATAGAATTTCATTCTGGTCTCCCACTTGATTTGCTGCTTTTCAGGTGCATTAGCTGAAAGCTGATTCAGAAACCATGCAGCCTGGACACAGACCTGCACTCAAATGGTTCGCCAGTTTGTAAGTGGGGACTCAAACAACCGTGCAGCAATGCCAGCCCCAACTGTATTTATTGCCAGCACCTTATTTATATTTTCAGGGATAAATGAGCATTTTGATTTTCCTGACCAACATGACTCTCAATAGGATATTTTTAATATTATTTCAAATTAGAAAAGAATCATGTCTAGTCAACAAGATTCGAGTGTGAGCTCTAAATAAAAGTTGTCATGTATATAAGATGGGTAATATGCCATTGACTTCGGAATCCTGTCTTAAGCTAAGGATATTTTGCTGACTTTTCAAAGGAAAAGCATGAAGCAATCAATTTAGAGACGTAGACAAGTGACTGCGGTCGATGTACAATTGGTCTCAGTGTTGATGTTTCTAAACTGAAAATATTTGAACGAATGAGTGACCTCTTCATCTATATTACACCGAAGCAAGAATGTCCAAGTTGTCTCTCATTTATCAGGAACTTTCCACATAATCTCTCCCAGTTCTATTTTAAGCTTCTTTCCAGGAGGAGGGCTGCATTCCAACACAAAGCTTTTAAAGAGGGCATGCTACACCCACAAGTGTTTGTTGAAGTTCCACGTGCTTCCCATTTATTGGTATCTCATTTGTTAAAATAAAGTCACTTGGCTATGCCTAAAATCAAAGTATAAAGGACAAAGGACTCCATGAAGGCATGGGTATAAGAAAGTAAGGTGTATTGTAAGAGCGAGGAAGTGCAAACACAGACAAGATTTTCAGATGAAGATGTTTCTGCAGAACTTGACCATCTTCTCCCACAGAGCGTGTGTTCTGGTTCTCCAGACACTGTGAGCCCGCTGGAGGATGGAGCTTCTACAAGGGCCACTCAAGATCTTGAAATCACTAAGCACTTTCTCCTCAGAGATACACTCAAGACCAAATGGCACTAATTAGAAGAACGAAAATCATCTGGCAAATAATGTGGGAGGCTTTCTGGTCTACAGGGCTTGTAGAAGAATTAAAGATATATTTGAACTCCACCTATTGAAAGGTATACCAACAGACATTTATTGAGACTTTCAGTATATCCAGATCTGTCCCAGGCAACTAAATAAACTGGCAACACAGGCAGGATATAATAGCAATTTCAATAATCAAAATATAACTGAAGAAGTCTTAATTTACGTACTGATTACACAAATAACAGTTATTAGGGGGTTCCTGCTACTTTTTCTTAAATTATTTTATTTTGGTAATCTTTACCTACTTAATTAAGGCACAAAGGGTCAAGGGCTAAAGGAAAGTGAGTAAGACCATTGTTTCCACATTGATATTTTTTTTTTCTGTGTCCGGGGTAAGGGAAGAGATAAAGGGGAAAACCCCACCCAGCCTCCCACCCATCCCAGGTCCCCGACATGGGGCATGCTCCAAGGGTGCTGCTCATGCAGTTCTGATAGCTCAGCAGTTCTGAATTGCTGCCAATCTTGCAGTTCCAAGCACGATGTACTCTCTTCAGAATCCACTGGTTGATATAATCTCTTCGTGGTTGGGGTTCTGAGATCAGCAGTTCAGTTAGAGTAATCCCCAGAAAAACTTCATCTGAGGTGATCCCAGACCTTATTCTTGTGTTTGTTTGCCAGCACAGGGTCTGGCACAGTCTGTCGCCCCAGTCAGCTTATGCATATGCTGGTGGTTGCAATTGCTGAGTCAGTTCTGTTTCCAGCCCTGTCTTCCACGTGAACCAGTGGGTGTTGCAGTTCAGCCCCATCCTGCCCCTTCATACTTGGCCCTCATGCAAACCAGTGGGAGCTACAGCCTAGGTTGGGGTGACTCCCCATAACCCCCACCAGACCTGCCCCCTACCCTGGTTCCCACGCTTGCCAGTATGTACCGGAGGCTTGTTCAGTGTGTCCCATATCCCATTTAGCTCTTGTACATGTCAATGGGTACTGAAGCCTAGTGCAACCCAACCTGCCCTATTATCCAGCCCATACTCATACTGGCGGGTGCAGTTCTGTCCAGCCAGGTCAGCCCTAGTCCTCGTTTTCATGCCCTCCAGTGGGAGTGGTAACCCAAGAGGGAGGAGCCCACTATTTCCCTACTAGGCCACTCCCACTCCCAGATTATGCAACTCGCCCCGTGGTTCACGGTTTAACTTGACAGAATTAGCCCCCAGTGCCAGCTTCTGCCAGCTGATGCTGCAGCTAAGCCCAACCAACCTTCACCCGCTCTAATTTATGCTTAAACCAGTAGGAACAATCAGCCCAGTCTGACTTATCCCTGATCTAGCTTACATGAGGCCCACAGGTGTTGTAGCCCTGCCTAGTCTGGTTTGCCCCCATCCCAACTCATGCTCTCCAGTGGGAATGGCTGTTCAGCAGGGGAGCCCTCCACATTCCCCCACTGGCTTTGCCCCCTCTCTCCCTGGTTCTCATGTTTGGTAGTTGGGTGCTGCGGCCAAGTCTAGTATGGCCCACCTCACCTTGGCATTTGCCAGTGGGTGTTGTAGCCTGGCCTGGCCCAGCCCACCCCCAATTCCAGCTGACACAGATGAGGGTTATAGGCTAGCCCAGCCCAGCAGACACTCAATCCCAGCCATAATGTGCACTGGTATGTTGTGACCGAACATAGCCCGACCCACACTCTGTTCTGGTACTTGGATTTGCCAACGGTTGATGTGAACTGGTTCAGCCTAGTCTGCCCCCGACCTATGCCAAGTGTATGTCGGTGAGTACCTTTCCCTGGCCTGGTCTGGGCTGCTGCTCCCTATCATGGTTCTTGCACTCACCTGCAGGGACTATGTCCTCACAGAGCAGTTGTCCAGGCTCCTCCATCAGAACCTCTCCCAATGCCCGATCTCGTGCATACCGGCAGGTCCATGGGGGTTTCCTGCTACTTTAGCTGCGATTTTATTTTAAACATCACCATCCTTTGTATTTTATATCCAGGGGGGCATTCAATCCACACAGCAATTCTATAAGGTGGGCAATGGCATCACCATTTGCAGATGAAAAGATTACTGGTCAAAGATGTGAAACAACTGTCCACTCAAGAAGCTAGTTCAAAGGCAAAATTCAAATTGTGTACTAATTTCACACCTTCACATACTCATCAAGTACATTCCACACACCAGATTCTGAATCTTTAGTGTGTGTTTTCACCTTTTACAGTGCTAACCAGTAACTTCCTACTCACACAACAGGAGTTGCAAAGAACACGGATGGCTAATACTAGTGAACTAGTTAAAACCTGAGTCTGTGAGAACCAGCATCCTGAAGTCTCTCCCTCCACTCTAGGAGAGATTGCGCTTGGCCTATAGTCCTCCATGAAGTTGCACGCTTCCTAATCTGGGGCCTGTCTTGTTTTACAGTTCTTCCCGATCACATAAATAAGCCTTGCCATGATGGTGAGTTTCTCTTGCTTCACAGATATCTTTCAACATCACTTTCATTGACTTGAACATTTTCAAGCACTAAGGACGATTGAAGACCAATTCTTGGAGATAAAGACTATAAACAGTGATGGAATCTTGTGTCCTCAGGCTTCCTCAACAGCCAAGTTTTAGATAAGGCAAACTGTCCAGAATGCTAAATCAACAACTCCATTACAAATTATGAAAAATTTTATGCTAATCTTTTGGCAGACATGAAAGAAGACTCCACTAACTTGATTATATTATGAAAAAATATTCAGATTAATTTAAGCATGCAGTTATAGTAAAATGTTTCAGACCTAAGGATCTAAGGCTTTCAAACACTGAGTTTATATACATAGAAAGAAAAAACAGAAGGCTAGAAAGAGTCAAATAAGAAAGGCAGTTAAGTATCATGAATTCCAAGGAGACATTCACCGGCTGGGTTGCCTGTTCCTAATAAATGTCATGGAGATCTGGAGACCTGACCAAGAGTGGGACATGAGGCTGCACTGAACAACTGAAAAAACAAAATAGGAGAATATTAAATTGGGTCTTCTTTGCATGGCCTCGTGAAGAGAAGGGATGCATTTCTAATTACAAGGATTAAGTGGCTGCTCGCTGACTTCATTTGGAGAGAGCAAAGAGCACTTTCTTCTTGGTCTTCCTGGGAAAAAGCTCCTGCGGCCTGAGTACAAAGGATCAAATACCTACCAATGAGTCACTTGTTTCAATTAAGGAGTTTATTTTTATTAGTTTTTTTAAAAATTATTTTATAATGCAGTTCCATAGGCCTTGGAATTTCCATGCCTAACCCCGTTAAGTCCTCTGCTCTCCACTGATTCCCCCGTATTATTACAGTAGTATAGTCCTTCATAAAGAGTCCTAAGTCTGTCATTCTGCTCTTTAAGTTTATTCTGACATTGTAGATATGGACAATGGTAGAGAGTTCATCATCCTATTGGCAAAATATATTTAACAGTTTCATTGGGAGTCCATCTTTGATTTGGAAGTAGAGATGCATACTGCTTGTTTCTTCACACCTGAATATGACAGTCCCTATTGCACAATTATTATGCATCCTATCAGATGAAAAGTCATAAAACACGATCAACAATAGAAAGAAAAATAGGAAACTTACAGCAACACGTAGTTAAATTTCAATATGCTATTGAATAATCAGTGTGTCACTGAAGAAATAGAAAAGAAAAAATCTTCTTGAAGCAAATGACGCCACTGTATGACCTATGAGTCAGTGAAGAAATTAACAAGAAATGAGCATAAAAACAAAAATATCAAAACTTGTGAGCTGTAGCAAAAACAGTACTGAAAAGGCTATTGATCCTATATTTTGCACGAAGTTTGCCTTGTATCAGAGAGAATATATGATATTTGTCCTTTTGAGATTGACTTATTTCACTGAGAATAATGGTCTCAAGTTAGAACCATTTGGTTGCAAATGGTAGAATTTCATTATTTTTAATGACTCAGTAGTATTCCACAGAGTAGATATTTCTCAGTTTCTTTATCTACTCCTCTTTGGATGAGCATTTGGGTTTTTTCCATGTCGTTGCTATTGCAGATTGTGCTGCTATAAATATAGGATTATAGATCCCTTTCTCATATGCAGATTTCATTTCTTTTGGATATATTCCAAAAAGTGTGATAGCTGGGGGTCATATGGCAGGTCCATTTTCACTTCTCTTAGTACTCTCCCTACTGACTTCCATAGGGATTGTATTAGCCTATGCTCCCTCAAACAGATAAACAGGGTACCTTTCTTCCCACATGCATACCAGCAGGTGCGGTTAGTGGAATTCTGAATGTGGACCAATCTCAGTGGAGTTAGGTAGGACCTCAATGTGGTTTTCATTTGTGTTTCCCTAACAGCTAGGAAGCCTGAACATTTTTTCATATGCCTATTAGCCATTGAAAAATGTCCGTTCATTTCCTTTGTACATTTCTTCATAGGGTTGTTTATTTTGTAGTTGTTAAGCTTCTGAAGCTCTTTGTAAATCCTGAATAGTAGTACCCTATTGGTTGAGTAGTGTAAAAGATTTTCTCTCATTCTGATTAATTTTAAAAACTGTTGTTAGTATCAAATTGGAAAGAGAACAAGAGAGAAAGACCTCAGATACCGCCACCCAGAAAGTGCCTAGATCAAATGGATATATGAAATACTATCTTCAAATGGAGTAACCTTTCCTGGATACAATGGATGACATTTTCCTAATTTGTATTTTTCTGAACTCTGTAGGTAATGATGATAATCAGTATTACCTTTAGAGTATGAAGGAACAGGAATCAGGAAAGGTAAGCCATGGTGGAAGCCAGAAAAGTTGAAAAGGATGATTGCGATGAAGGTAAAAGCTTCAGTGGATTTACCATGAAGTCTTAGGATAATTTTTAAAGCAATTAATTTCAGAAATTTTTTCCCTCAGAATAAGATTCATAGCAAAACAGTATCATTTAAAATAAAGACGTTCAAAACTTTTACAAAATGGGATATTAATATAATCATAAACCCAGGAACAACTGAAATAGAAGGAGGTTAATTTTCCCAAGCACAGAAATATTTTATCTTTTACCTACAAAACAACTTCTGATCCCTATTTCCATAAGAAAATGAGGCTGCAGTTTTTGCAAGGAGAATATAAACGTCTGCTTTTCATTATAAATATGAAAAAAACAGATTTCAAAACAGAGAAGAAAATTTGCTCATAATCTGGCATTGTGCTTTTTCCATTCATCACGGATCATGAAGTCAAATCATTATTCCATGTCAAACTGAGTTTTATAACAACTACTTGAATGAACACCTACTATTATGTTATAATATATTGATTTCTTTTGTAAGACATCCAATTGTAAATATCATCTAGACAGTTCCAGATAAGTTCATCTCTTGGTGGAATCATTCAACTCTTTGTTTTCTATTTAATGCAAGAGTCTGTCAGGGCCTGCACTGTGGATCAACAGGCTGATCCTCCACCTCCAGCCACTGGCATCCCATGTGGGCACCAGTTCATGTCCCGACTAATACACTTCCAATCCAGGTCACTGCTTTTTTTTGGGAAGGGAGCAGAGATGTCCTTGGGACCTGAACCCCTATGGGAAACTCAGAAGAGGCTACTGGCTCCTGACTTCAGCTTGGAGCTCAACTCCGGTTGCTGCAGCCATTTGGGGAATGAAGCAGCAGATGAAAGATCTTCCTTCTCTATCTCTCCTTCTGTCTGTAAATCTGTCTTTCCAATGAAATTAAATAAATAAATAAGTAAGTAAATAAATAGGTTTTTTTAAGGTCATATTTTTCATGGGCTCATTAACTTACCAATGCCTGAAAAAAGATTTTCTGCAAGAACACTTGACATATTTGCTTGTGAGTTCTATGAGGTTTTAGCAATCATATCTACGAAATTTGTCAGCAATCTAGGCAATAGGAGGCACTCTGTAAATGACATGTTCTGGAAAGAATGGATAAGAGAAAGGAACAATAGGATGGACCAAACAAGACAGCATCTTGAATAAGAAGAGTTGAAAGAAATGAGGATATTCGAATTCAAGAAAAGAAATTTTTGAATGTTTAAGACAATGGTCTTCAAATACTTAAGGGGTTTTCGTCATGAAAAGAGAATTCCATTGAGAACAATAAAAAAAGGTAAACTTGACTGTATAGTTTATATGTTAGGACACTGCTTCATAAGTAATGGAGTGGGTCAAGAAAAAATAATCCCCTGTCATGTATCTAGTTCATAGATATGTTTTAAATTCACTTGTTATCTGCCAAGCTCTATATGCTATGCTGAGAATAAAGCTGTGAACCAGATTGTCATGATTCCCTCCAACAGGGATCTATATTTTAGTCAGAGAAACAGGCCAAAACAAAGCATTCAAATAAACCCGGTTTTTAAATAAAAACCGTGTGTTATAAAGTGTATCAAAATGTACCTGAAAGAGATTAGCAGAAGGAACCATTGTATGTAGATGGTCAGGAATGTTTCTATGTAGATAAAACCAGTGGAAACCTAAAGAAAGTGCCAGGTATATAAAGAGTTGTTCGAGCAACAGCTTTGAGACAATTTTTAAAAGTTTATTGAAAATGTGTTGGGAGTTCAGTAGTTGAGAAGGAGAATTGTTAAGAAAGAAGGTTGGAGAAATAGGCAGAAAGCAGGGACTATGGGTGTGGTAGGGAGTTCAGATTTGAATTGAAAAGCAATGAGAGCCGTATGAAGAAACACGAAAGGGAGTAATTTAACTGATTTACTTTTAAAAGAACACTGTTGCTGTGGCGCAGAAAATGAGATAGAGAGGCTGAATTCAAATAGGTCAGTAACAAAGTTATTGCATTGATTCATGTGAGAAAAGATGCCACTTTGGACAGGGTGGTGGAAGAGAAGATAGAGAGTAAAACATGAACAGAATCCAAAGACAGAGCCCGATTCAAGCCACCAGAAGAGTTCAGCCTAGCTTGGGATAACTTAGCTTTCATAGGCCATAGTAGGGATCTAAAAGGGTAAATAACTTTCTGACCCTGTGGCTTTACAGGAGACCAAGAATGGAGACGAGGCAGGCCAGGAAGAAAAGCTTATTGTGGCTTTGAGGCATTGTTCCCATTGATTTGCATGTGCAAGCCCTGAGTTTTTGCAAATGTCAGCATTGGAAGACTTTGGGTTGGCCCAAATTCCTCCAGAGCTGATTACTGGCCTGACCCCAGGAGAATTGGAATAAAACAGAAGCATGTGGAAGGCATCAAACTTACAACACGAACATGAGCAGCACTAATGGGAGTAGTCCACTGCCAGGCACCGTCCCCATTACACTACAAATTAGCCCAGACCCTCTGGAATCCCAGTTTCGCAGCTGCTTCCCAGATGTATGCTGAACACTGGGGTGGGAGCCACAAGGAAGATCCCAACCAAACCCAGCCTCTTGACATTTACAAACACCGCTCTTCTTCACAGTGTAACCAGAAAGATCTTTTCAGCATGCAAGTGTGATCACTTCCTCATCCTCAACCCCAGTTTTGAAGCCAAGAGTGGCTTGGCATTGCTGTGAAGATGAATACCAAGATCCCTAGGGTGGTCTCTGTAGCCTGAGCATGTGTCTTGGTTTGCCCGGGAGAGTCAGAATTAATGTCTGTTTTGATATGACAGAGTAATGTCTGTTACTCTCACAAATATTTCAGTACAGAGCTGCCACATGATCGTTCCATTGCAATCTCTCCATTGTTACTTCCTTTCATGTTCCTGAGCCGCAATCCTATCAAATGCCTTTCTCTTCCTCCATCTACCTCTTCTGTGAAAACTTTACCTAAGTTGTCTTCCCTTGTGGGAAACCTCTTGTGTTTCCCAACCCTACCAAGTCACTGCTATTCCTTCTTCAGGTGCGCCTTGGTCAGAGTTCCCCCAAGCACTGTTTCTGATTCTACTGCCACCCCCTCTCCCTAGAAATGCCCTTCTCCTGTATGGCAGTTCATTATAATACATTTTGGTGGTGGTGTCCTCGTTTCTCTTATAACTGTTTGGGTCATTTTTTATTAGTGTTCAAATCTCTCTCCTTTTTTGAATGAAGGAGACTCTTCTGTGGCATTGGAAATTAAATGCCATGCAGATTTTGACTGACCAAATAAATTAATTGATAGCTAAGTTATTTACTGGCTACTCTTGAGAAAAAGAGACTATATGCTAATACATTAAGAAATTGTTAAAAGCTTGCTCAGTTGAGATCTTTAGAGCTCAAAATGTTCATATAAAATGGAACACTACAGGAGCAGCTGTGATATAGCAGGATACACTTCTACCTATCATGTTGGCATCCATTATAGGCACCATTTTGAGTCCCAGCAGCTTCACTTCCAATCCAATCCAGCTCCCCGTATATACGCCTGGGAAAAGAGCAAAAGATGGCCCAAGTGCTTGGGCCACTGTGCCCATATAGGAGACCTGGAAGAGGCTCCAGGTTCCTGGCTTCAGACTGGCCTAGCTCTTGCCATTGCAACCATCTGAGGAGTGAACCAGCGGATAGCTTTATATATAAAATCTGTCTTTAGAAACAAATCTTTCAAAAAGTGAAATTAAAAAGTGTATAAAATTAAATTTATTCAGTTTTTTTAACACTATGAATTTCCCATGGATTTTATTTGAAATATATTTATGTGCATATGTGTATGTTTTGAACTAGATAGTAACTTATCCATTGGTTATTTCTTAAAACTTGATTCTTGTTCCAAAGATATACATAGCAATAATTAAATGATTTCTATAACTCCTCTTTTGAATTTCTCCAAGTTTCTCAGTATACTCTGTTGGATTTCCTCAAAACTCACAAGGTTACTACCTTCAATAGGAAGGGCTTCTGGAGAAGCCCACTGATATTTGGTGCCAAATCTTACGAACAAGCCTAGAAACCAAACCAGACAGGGATGTTCAGGTGAAACATGAGGAGAAACTTTCCAGAGACCCAAATTTCTCACTTTTCTTCTAAACTAATTCTGAAGGCCATTCCAGATACTCCTTGAACCCTGGCAGCTAATATGGAAGAAAGAGAAAAGGCTTCAATGCAATTATTCTGAAAGATAAGCCCTCTTCGGTCACATGAAAACATGTGTGGAAAATCGACTTCCAGAAACAAATTTTTCAGAATGACAACTCCACCTGCTAGCTGCATGGTGCTTTAGAGCTATGAAGTGTTTTCCCAACATTAATCGGTGACGTCTTCTTCAGCAAGTGCTCATTCCCAGGGACTTTGCTATTTTCACTTTGGAGAGCAAGGCTAGTGGGGCTAAGGAGACAGAAAACTGGAATCTGAGCTCACAGAAGGTCATGAGTCATGAAAGCTCTTGAGAAATTTAACACTTTCTAGTACTAAACATGAGTGAAAAAATAACTTCCCAGACAGTAGCACAATGGATCCCATTCAATGCACATTTCCGCCAGTGCCCACCTGTTTGTGCTTCCGCACCCTAAATCCTGCAGGGCCTGCCCCAGGACTGGCAAACAAAACTGGGCTCTGCAATCCCATTGGCAACCCCAGAATTTTTTATTTTGCAGCTTCTTGGTGAGACAAGAGGAAATGATATTTTCTGAGGCTCATCTTAAATATTCAAGGGCAGAGTATAAACAAAAGCTAGAGTCTCAAATTTTGCATCATGGTATCTGCTTCCTAGCCCTTGAAAAATGCTGGTAATAAAGAATGCATATATTTGGAGGAGCCTGGTAAATTTGTGCCTTGAGGTTTCTATGTCTTCCCACTTTTAACCATTTGGCATCAAATTCAGTTTCAGTTTTAGAATATCAATGCAATAATTTGTCTAAAAAATGTTTTGTCTCCTTGCCAATGTAAATTAGCCTTCTACTTCCATCCTAGAGTGCATTAAATCTCTTCTCTCCTAAATATGAATCCTCTCAGATAAGTGTCTCTTACTAGAACCAAAGAAACTTCAAAGTCCCAGAAATGTACTCATCATTCAGTCATAAGTGGCAAGATAAGTTCAGGAACATTGAAGTCACAGTCTTGATCCTGGAAAATAACCAGAAAGACAACCAAGATTGGAGAACTCAGAAATTAGACTGAAATGACTAGAGTGTGAACTTAAAATGTCACCAAACATCAGGGAATGCTGGTTGAGTTGGAATCTTTCCTGTCCCTTAGCCTTGACAAAGAATTGGTAAGATTTAGTTCTCTGGTTCATTAGATTCATTTTCACTTATCTCACAAGACAGACCTGTTTGGAATCTATTATACCCTGTATGATCGCAATTATTTCCAAATTGAGACACTCTTAAAAGTGAAATTGGCTCTATCAGCAATATTTCTGGAAGGAAGGGGTTAAGTTAGAACTATCACAAGAAATCTAGGGTTTTCCCTCTTTTTTTTTTTTTAACAGATACATTCACAAGGATGACCTCCAACTTATTCTGTATTTCCCAGGGAAGGAAAACAAGTAGAAGGATTCCACGTTCTGAGCCAACTGAAACCCATATGTCTTCAGGTCAGCATCTGACAGCATACAAGTCCTGAAACCACAGACCCCATCGCCTATCATTCCTTGACAAACAAGAAAAAGATCTGATATTTATTAGAGCAGCCAGACATTTGCTTCTACATCTAAACATCTTAGTGAAGCCACCTCTTGCACTACATAGGCACATAAACTACCACATTTCCTCACCTACCCCACTCCCAACTCCACTTATTTTCAAGGGAGTGGAGTGTCTGTTACAACTATGCTGATGGAAAGCACCTGTGGATATTTTTTTCCTTCTTGTTTTTTGGGGAAAAGGGGAGGTAACAAACCACATGCAGCCTCAAAACACCCAGTACATGGGGATGGAAACAATCACCCGTTATCAACCCAGGGTCCCCAATGTGGTGCATGCTCCAACGGTTCTACCCAAGTGATTACAATAGTTCTAAAATGCTACCAATCTTGTTGATCCAAGGATGAACAAATTTTTTCCAATGTCCATTGGCTAACATAGTCCAACTCTAAATCTCCATTCACCCAGATATTTGCTTTCATCATTTGGCTGCGGTAGTTGTCCAATTTGTTCTGTCCTCTTACCTCTGCTATGGCACCAGACATCCTACAAAAGCCCCAATGGGCTGTCACGTATTCCATGAGCATCTGGGCCTGCCATCTACTGCTCCGTCTTTTTCCACTGAGGAATTCTGGTTCTGACATATGTCAGACCTAGACATGAGATTCCAGGTCCCCACACGCCACCACCTGTACCATGCCACTCATCCCCTACAAGTCCACACACCAAGCCCCCACAGGCATGCCACTGGGTACCCAGTGGGTTTACCTTAGTACCATTGGTGCCTGGGGTCACCCAACACAGGCCCCACTGGATCTTCTGCCACCAGGGCTCATGGGCCTGGCACCTACTATGCCAAAGAGCCCAAGGATCTGGGCCAAGCTACTCAGGCCCCACCAGAAATCTGCCCTGAGGCTCATAAACCTATCAGCCCCCGGGTAGGCAGGTCCAAGGATCTGGGCCAGGTGACCCAGGCCCTGCGAGAGCCCCCACCCTTTAGGCTCATGGACCTGGAACTCACAACGTAGGTGGGGCCAAGGACTCTAATGCAGAGAGATACCTACAGTTTCCCTACTAGGCCCACTCCCAATCCCAGATGTTGCACTCTCCAGGAGCTTCTACAGTCTAGCTTGACAGGATTTGCTCCCAGCCCCAGGACTTGATAGCCAACAAGCCTTCACTTATGCTGGCTCATGCATGCACCACCAATGGATACAATTGGCTAGCCCAGTCTGGCTCTCCTCCCAACCCAGCCCACAGACAGGCAGGCCAACATGTTTATCAAGATGGTCAATACTGTATCAGTGTCTCTCATGCTTGAATGTTGACGAGAATAACACACATATCTTTAAAGTACAGATTCTGTTTTAGCAAATCTGGAGCAAGGCCCAAGATTCTGTGTTCTAGCAGTCTCCTTTGTCATAGTGAGCTGCTGGCCAAAGTGCCATACTTGGAATAAAACAAGCCTACAACTTCTAGTTTTCAGGCTTAATGATATTTCTCTATCTATAGCACAAGGGAAATTATGTCAACGAAATTGTGCTCCAAAAAAGGTAACACTGGTGGGAGAAAGGATTGGAAAGAGACAGAAGAATATAGGAGGAAAAAATAAAGGAAGGAAAAAGAGGAGGAAAGTAAGGAACAATAATATGGGAAGATAAAACACACTTAGATTATAGGAGAAGAAAGGAAGGCTCAGTGGGTTGACATGGTGAGAGAAGAAACTCCATCCCCACACAACAGCACAAAGCAGGAGTTGTTTCCATTTCTAAAAACTCACTGCAAAAAAAAAAATTCAAGTTTCTTCATTTTCATAGTAGGTAGCTAAATGCTTAGATTTGTATACAAAATCCTCCTGCCCAGTGACTTTCAATCTTTCTCATCATGTTTCATCTGAGAAATAGATTTTATATTGTTGCTCACTAGACATTCATAAATAATGCATAAACATCTTACAGATAAAACTGTACAGATAAAACATATACAAAATATTTCCTATTACATTCAATCATACTCTAACTTATTGAACATTTCAGCAAACTGTAGTCCCAGTAAAGAGGAGGGTACTAACGGCATCAGGCGGATAGTGAGAAGGATAGAGTTTGGAACACACAGTGCAACTTCACTCTCCATCTGCTTCACAGTCACTGTGCTGCTTGGAATCTCCTGAAAACAAACTCTAGCAACAGACTTAAAGGCAAGTCATCATGCTGAGATAAGAACTATGTGTCAGAATGGGACAGTTTCAAAAATATTAACAATTTCTTGTCTTCTTATGTTCCACCATCCCCAGGCCCCACTCTTTAAACTTGCTATGTTCATTGTCTTTGAGAAGGATTGATAAATACAAAGAAGTCTTCCTAATCTGGACTTTTGAAAGCTTTGCTCATTAAGGGATTTTCACCAAAGAGTATAGCTGTATTTGAACAGAGATTTTCCAACCTCCACCCACAAGTTGTGAAAAAGATGCTGGTAAGGATGAGACACAGAAAAGAATTGATAACAGGAAGGGTCTGTCGGGTGCCAGAGGGAAGATGCCTATGCCTTCTTCCCTGTACAACATTTCAAGGAGACACCCAGACCCCGGGCACTGTGAGCAAGAGAAGCTAGCAATATGGTGCAGGGTGAATCTAGACAGGTGTTGCCCTCCCAGTCTTACCCTGTGATCAAAGATTATACAAATGTTGGAAAACAGCACTGTTCCAAAGAAGAGAATGCTTTAGCAATAGTCAAGGTGCATGGAATACCAACCGAAGTCCACATGAAGGTCCCAGTGCCTTGGCACTTTGTCAGCAGACAATCAACAAAAGCGTTGGGTCCCCACAGTAGCTGAGATTTGCCTTCTACCTTTAAGACCACACACTGATGACCCAGAAAGTTGAATTAATGAGTACCAACTAAGGGAGTGTTATTTAACTCCTTTTAGACAAACAGTTAGTCTGTAACACTACTTAGCAAATTGTCCAAAAACTTCACTATTCAAAGCAATTGTTATTAACTCCCTTTTCCCATGGATTAACTGGGATTCCTGAGGTGGTTCTCATTTGAGGTCTCTCATGCAATTCCAGTCATGTGTCAGCTGCACATTCAAATGTTCATTCACATGCTGACAGCTGACAGTGATTTTCAGCTGGAGCTGTCCTCCACATTGCCTAGACATAGCTTCCTCAAGAGACTTGGGTTTCTCACAGCATGACAGCTAAATTCCAAGAAGAGGGATTCCAGAGGAACCTTGTGACAATTCAGTAATCTCTATGTTTTTTGTGCATTGGTAATAGTATCTTGAATAGATTCAACTTCCATTTTCAGGTCAGAACATTTCCTAGGTAGTATCATATGACTCCATTGGCAGTTGCATAATATTTGGTTGTTTGTCTTTGATGATATTAACAGCTATTGCTCAATTGCCAAGATAAAATGGTTCATCAGGAACTCAATTTGTATTTTTCAAACTTCATTCTGGCTATGATACAAGTTTTCTTAAACAGAATAAATGTAAGAGCTTTATGACAATGTACAACCTCATGACAATAATTAAAACTGCACTGTAATTCTATTAATATTTATTGAGTGCCTCATCCTGGTTTGGTAATTTTAATATTATGTAAGAATAAGTAAGTTCAAAGGAAACAGGGGAAAGAATAAATTGCTTATATATTTTCTGTTGCTGATACTGTTCAATTATTTCAGAAAGAGTTCCATTTTAGAAACACAATTGAGAGGTGGGTGTTTGGCACAACAAAAAGACACTGCTTGGGATGCCCAGACCCTCTAAGAGAGTCTCTGATTTTGTGTCCCAACTCTGATCCCACATCCGGCTTTCTGCCAATACGTCTTGGGGGGCAGCAACAGGTGGTGGTTCAAGTTGTTGGATCCCTGTACCCATGTGGGAGACTCAGGTGGAGTTCTGGGCTGCTTATTTCAATCTGGCCCAGCTTCAACCATTGCAGACATTTGGGGAGTGACTCAGCAGATGGAAGATGTCTGTCTATTTATCTCCTTAGTATGATTTTAAAGTTGAAATAACCCCAGCTGTAGGCAACTGCCTACGCTACCTTGTACCCAGGCAAACAGCCAGTAGCTAGTGGGCATTCTGGGTCTGATTAATGCCAAATTATACATATATATATAATATATAGCATTAGTTATTATTAGTTATATCTTATAGTTACATGTATTTATATATATTATACACATTATATTATAGACATATATATTAAATATATTTATATTAATTATATATATTATATATTAGTTTTAGTTAACACCAATGTGCCAGCATAGTTGCTCCTCCTGTTCAAGCACAGGGATCCCATTTGGGCACCAACTGGTGTCCTGGCTGCTCCACTTCCATTCAAGTTCCCTGCTTGTGGCCTGGGGATGCAGTGGAAAATGGCTCAAAGCCTTGGGATCCTGTGCCTGCATGGGAGACCCAGGTGGATTGGCTCAGCTCCAGCCATTGCGGCTACTTGGAAAGTGAACAAGCAGATGGTGGATCTTTCTTTCAGTATCTCTTTCTGTAAAATCTGCCTTTCCAATAAAAATAAAATTAAATTAAAATAAAGTTGAAATAAAGTATCAGCTCTGAAAGTTCACTTATTCCACAACCAGGATAACTAAAATGTAAAAATAAAGATTTGTTTGCTCAGACAATTGCTTTTTCGTTCCTTTTCCTCTTTTTTCCTGTCCCTTTTCTTTCATGCCCCTCTCCATTCACTTCCACCTTTTTCTTCAGATAAGGAAACATCATGAGATTTCTAAAAACTAAAGGAAGCGAATCGAAGCGTAACACAAAACTGTTTTATTGAGAAGATTCTTGAGCAGATAAGTGCGTATCCCACCATAACAGTAATCGTTGGATTTCATATAACAGGTTCAGAGTGCATTTTAGCCTAGTAAACTTGTCTGCATCTACCTATAGTGGAGACCCAGTAGCAAGCAAAGAGGACACAGGGCAAGCTTGAGAATCTGAGAGATCTCTCCTGGGCTCCCAGCTGCTCTGCTTACTATGTCTTCACTACTGCACTCTGAAGCAGCATGGTGCCTCTTAGGGTCTTATGGGCTTATCAACCAGCTGTGAACTTTGGCTTGCAGGATCTGATTCAGTAGTTCTGGAGACCCAGGATTCTGCACTTCCTGCAAGCTCTTAGTTGATATTTATGCTGCTGGATTATAGACCACACCTGGAGAAGCGAGGCTCTAGAATCTACAGGAGCCCCTCTCTCTGCCCTTAGCAAAGGTTAATCCTTTGTAAGTTTTTCCTATGTGGAACAGTGTTTTCTCTACTGGACCATGAGCATATCAAGTGACATTGTCATGGTTTAATGATCCCTATTAGTTGAGAATGTCTCCCAAGTAACTTTATAATAAATAGTATTGCTTACTCCTTGGCCACAGGGTATTTATGGTAACTCATTCCAAGTAGTGCTGCCTGTGAAAAAAGAGAACCAGAGCTGCCCTATGGGAGGAGCAGACAGCAAGAGAGTTTGGAAGTCCACCAAGGAGCAACACTCTCGTCTCCGTCCAAGAGAAGCCAAGTTGTTACCACAGGCCTGAAGTCTGGGTGGCCTCTGGGTTTTCAATCTGCATCAGAGGCAAAATAATAATAATGGTAATAATAATACGATAATTAGACCCCACCACATGCTTTTAAGGCAGGCATTATTAATCCCATGTTAAAGATGTACAAGTAATGGACATGGGAAATTATTTTGCTCATCCAAGGCCACCCAGTGTGTCAGGGATGAAAATGAGGTTAAGAACCAAAAAAATATGGGTGTAAGCCATGAAATGTTGTCTACAAGTAAAAACAGTTCATCTTAAAAGAGCAAAAAGTATAGAAAACGCTACATGAAATATTTTTGTTACTTGTTATCATCTGCTAATTTCGAACTTATTTATCTACCAGAATCACTTTTCACTTTTCTCAATCAACTTCTCTTGAATGTCTTTTGTAATTATGCCTGGATACTAGGTCTTTGTTTCCTCGTCTACAATTTAAAAGCAAGGATAACAGGGCTTTGTGAAGATGAAATGAGAGAACACACAAGAGGCGCTCGACCAGACCCCAGCATGTGGTACACATAGTATAAGTATTGGTTGTTGTTCTCTACACGGATAGATATCACAATGCATGTTCTCACTGATGCTGTAAGTTGACCATTGACTAGAACCACAGACTTCGTTCCTTTTCTCTCTCCACCATGCCAAGTGGTACAGAACTCCACAGTAGGTTTAAAAATGCTTTCTTACTTGGATTCTAAAGGCCAGGCTCCATGTGATTTAGTTTCTTTCCTAAGTTTCATATTGTATAGACATAGCCCTCCAACTTTCCCAGAATAGGTACTTGCTATTCTACACAGATCCATTTCAAACAACGTTTCTTGCCCTGATTTCCTCGTGTTTGATAATCTTCAAAGTGATTATAAAAATAGCATCTCATTCCAACCTTAAAGCAATTGTATGAAAAAGGATGTTTTCCTTTAAAGATATATTTTATTTATTTTAAAAGAATTATAAAGAGAGAGGGGGCAAGAGAGATTTTTTTAATCTGCTGTTTCATGAAATTAATGGCTGCAACTGTCAGAGTTACACAAGCCAAAGCCAGGTGTCAGATGCCTCATCTGGATCTCCCACATGGGAACAGGAGTCCAAACCTGGGTCATCTTCCACTTTATTTCCAGGCACATTAGCAGTGAGCTGAATCAAAAGTGGAACAGCAGGGATTAGAGCTGATGCCCATGTGGGCTGTTCTATCCATTACATCACATTGCTGACCCCAAAAAGACAGAACCTTAATGTGCCAATTTTACAAATGGGAAACTGAAACTTTCTGAAGTACATCCCTGTGATCACACTGATTACTATTATTAATGACTACAACTACTAACATTTTTGAGAACTTAAAATAAATTTGAATATATACCTTTATGACATTCTGCCATTTTTAACCAGCCAAAAAGAGATGATTAATACAATTCAACTTAAATGCTAAGAACATTGTATCACTCAATTCTACATTAACTCAATAAAGTAACATACATCTGTTACATGAGAAGTGAGAATTAAGGCTTAAAAGTAAACATATTTGCTCCAAGTGTTAATCAAAACTCAAGCCTATTGTATATAACTCCAAAACCCATACTAAGACCATCTCCACCACAAATCTCTAGTGGAAGGGTAGGAAATGGCAAGGCTTACATCATTACCTGACTGTCTATTGCTTTGAAAGTTTTAGAGTCAAAAACGTGGCATGCTTATATCATTCTCCATAACAAATCACATAATGGAGGAGAAAATCTTCCCCATACCAAAGAGGCCCAGAAAGACCTAACAACTTAGCCTAAATAACAGAGCTATTAAGTATTGGAATTGGGACTCAACTACAGCTGCACAATTCCATTGTTCTAAAATTCCTGAGAATCTTTCACATGGTCCAAAGTCCATGTGATTTAGCAGGCCAGTTAAACAACCACCTCTTAATGAGGAACTCCACAGCTGATCCCAATGAGCACACAAGTTGGTGAGCCACTGTTCTGTCCCATCACCTGACAGGTTCCCATCTCTTGTACCAATTGCCCTGACAGACTTGTAACATACAGATCTGGGTTCTCCGCTGACATTATAATCCCTCACTGATGATTGTAATCATGTTTTATAGAGTGAATGCCTATGTCCTAGATGCAGACCATAGAAAACTCCCAGAAGGAACCAAAACAAGCCACAGCAATGGGACAATCTCACTGTCTTTCAACTGAGGATAATGGGGTGTAACTCTGGCTGAAATGGCAAACTTTCTTTTGCAATGTTTTTTAAATTACTGTTTTATGATACAGTTCCATAGGCTCTGGGATTTCCCATCCCCATCCTTAAATACCCTGCCCCTCCTTACTGATTTTTCCTCTAGTATTACAATGGGTGGTCCTCTATGAACAGTTATAAGTCCATCATTCTGCTACTAAAGTGTTTCCTGACATTGTAGGTAGGCATGGACAATGTCAGAGAGCCCAGCATCCTACTGTCAAGAATATCTTCAATTGCTTCACTGGGAGTCCATCTTTGGTCTGGATGCAGAGATATATTGCATTATGTCTCCACGCCTGAATATGTCAGTCTCTGCTACTCTTCTATTTTTCATTCCCTTAAATATAAAGTCAGAAAACACAGTCCATAAACAGGAAGAAAAACAGAAAATTTTCAACAACATGAAGTTAAAGAACATGCTAGTGAATTACCAATGCACTACTAAAGTGATGAAAAAGAAAATCAAAAACCTTGTAGACCTTGATGCTACTACATGACCCATGTGGCACTGAAGAAATGGTAATGATAACAAGAACATCACAATGGCAAACATTCTACTGAGTAAGGCCTGAAGCTCTCCTGGGGAGTTATGTTTGACTTTAGTAAGTCTCCTGGACTGAGACAGCTGGGTTGAGCAGGTCGGGCAGGTTGGGGAAGGAAGTGCAGTCTAGCCAATGGAGACAGCCTTTGTCTTGGCCATCACATTTACCACATCAGAGACAGGACCATGCTACTGAACTAAACTGAGATGTACATTCCCTCCAACTGCATCCAGCCCAACACCAGTTCGGAATACTTCATCTTTATGAACTATGCTATGCTTATTTAAAAAAAAAAATGTGTCTTTGATTCCTGCTAGCCAAACCCATGGAAAAACAACGGAAACCAAATGCCAGGGAAATGAAGCCAAAGCAAACACATGTGAGCCCTGAAATAACAGGAGATACTGTGGTCACATCTGACCTTCTGAACTGTGCTATGCGCTGAAGCAAAAAAACAGCTCTTGCTGCTGCTGCTGCTTGAGGATGTGGGGGTTGGAAGTAACTTATTCATGAGGCAGAAGAGTTTTAGTTTAGGATGTCTGCCTTTTAGAACTGTAGGGGCTCAGTTTAGCGACCAGAAATAAAACCATTTTGTGGAAAGGTTTTTTTTAAATGGCCCCATCTCACTTCTGTGGTTCACATAATCCCAGAACCACCTGATTTGTATCTGTCAAATGATGACTATCTAGCATCTCCAGAGCATCTATAAATATTTTTCTTCTGACTATACTAATATTTTGGCATAGTAACATAGAATCAGGAATGCAAATTCGCTTGCTTATTTCAGCAGCCAGCAAGAGATAAATGAGGAAAGGCCCAAATGAAAAGGTAAAATTATGACCCAGAGTCAAAAGGGAGTGCAGAGGAGGCTCTGATTTTCACATAGACCAGTTCAATCCCGAGCAACAGGGCAGAGTCAGACCTGCTGGGAGCTGCTGACAGTTACATTCCTAGAAGAATCCAGGAGCTACATTCTACAAGTCACCCGGAGGAATTTGCTCAGTTTTAGTATGACCAAGAAAAGACCACAAGTTGCAGAGCTCATGTAAATGAAGACCGGTTCCCATGGAAGAGATACTTGCATTTAAATAATTGCCAAATTTGCCTAAGAATGAAAATGGTCATTTTCATGTTGTGTTTTTCAGATAATAACAGTTTTCTAGAAAATGTTTTCTCTCTGAAAGAGAAAAAAAATGTACTGTAAAATGATTTTATCATAACCATTATGGGAACATATTTTATGCAATATACATATTTTATACAACATTTTATACAATAGCAAACACCTGATAATGCTTAGCATGTGTTCAGGTACACTAAAGTTTAACTTCCTTTCATGTTTTAATATAGTTCATCCTCATAGTGATGGCTATTACTCAACATTAGCATACTTTAACTTGCAATGGTGGGCCCCTACAGCTCTTAAAACTACCCTACACCTACTGGAACCACTGTGGCCATCTGTATAGAGAAAGAGCAGTATCTGAGTAGTAACTCAATCCAGTTACTCTTAGTCAGTTCCTGATAGCTGTGGCAGTACAGAAGCCAACTGTGTGGCAGTGAACCGTATTTTTCAGGATCCTTCTGTGAATCCAATCGGTCTGTTCTTTGTGGGACCAGACCTGAAATCATGCCCTTGCCCACTCCCCTGACATGCTTCTTGTGGGGATATTTCCTTACTACATCAAGCACACACTCATCCTCGCTTCAGCACTTGATACTCAGGAACCCAAAAGATAACACTGATTCTTCATATTGCTTTTTTTTCCTATTACTGCTTCATATTTGTATCTCTTTCCAATATTTTCTTTTTCCACTATTTTTGGGGACTTTTTTCCTTGAATTAAGTGGTTAGCTCCTTAATTTTCAGACTCCTTTTCTTATAATAATTATTTATGGCTGAAATTGTACCTTAAGTACTGTTCAGCAGCATTCCACAAGTTGCAGTGTTATATTTTGTTATTTTTAAAATGCATGAGATTCCTCATTTTCATGACTATTTCTTCTTTATCATCCTTGTTAGTAGTGCTGGGCACTAACGCCCAGTTATCTTTCCAACCAGCTTCCTATCCTCTGAAAGCCGGCTATGGCCATGGATATCCTTAGCTCACAGCTTATGCAAATTCTTTTGGAGCAGAAATTCTTAA
Source organism: Ochotona princeps (assembly GCF_030435755.1). NCBI lineage: Eukaryota > Metazoa > Chordata > Mammalia > Lagomorpha > Ochotonidae > Ochotona > Ochotona princeps. Next base: position 32,245,801 of record NC_080835.1, on the reverse strand, counting down.
GAGGCACCTCTCCCTCCACCACTGCAACTGGCAATGTACCAGGTGGTAGTCTCCATCAGCTTTGGTCTCATCATGAGGAGTGGCGCCCCAGGTGACTTACTTTGTAAATGTACACCTGAATAGGAAATATACCTTCATTTTCTGAGAAACAGTATGGAGACATTTAAGCCTGCATGCTACACCCCACATTACTTAGACCACCCTGACCGTTGCGTTGGCCAAACAGACTTTAGAAATATCTTTCCTTCTCTTAATTTTCAAGTATACAAGGTATTTAATATATTTTTCTTTCCATGTTCATATTTCATTAGAATGTAGCAAAAGATATATTTGGATGAGACTTCATTTGTTCTTTCATGAGATTTGCTTTGTGTTCTAGCATCTGTACGCACATGGGAGATTTGGATGTAGCTCCTGATTTCACACCAGCTCAGCTTCAGCCATTCTGGCCAATTAGGGAGAGAACCAACAGATGCAAGATTTCTCTCTCTCCCCACCACTTCTCTATGTGACTCTGCATTTCAAAGAATAATGAAATAAATATTTCAATTTTTTCTTAGTAACTCAATTGTTTTTTGCCTTAAATATATTTAGGGTTATGTTATTAAGAACATGCAATTGGCAGATCACTTATTTTAGACTAATTAAAGGACCTCCTTTATCTCTAATAATGCATTTTGTCTTAAAATCTACTAGCTAAAGTAGTAGCTCTTGCAAAATACTCCACAAATATCACCACCTGTAATATCCCTGGCCTGAGGTCATTCTTTGTTAATTTCACAGCTGGGAATATGTTTCAGATAGTCCTAGTATCCTGCACATAGTTTTAAAGTTCCAAACCCATACTGAGTTGGCCTTTCTCCCTTATCTTCCTATACTGATTAAACAATTTTAGCTGCTTTTTAGTGATAGACTGTTTCTTAGGGTTTTACTCCTAACTACTCAGGCAGGCCTGGGTCCCATCTCCCCTCCCCATGTGTAGCCACAGCATCAGCTCAAGCTCCCACACCTTTGCTTTTCACAGAACTCTACTCTTTCCTTTTTTTCTTCCTCTTGCTCTTCCTCTTGTATTCCTATTCCGTCCCCTCTTCATGGTTCTGCTGTTTCTTCTCTTTCTCCTTCTCCCCCCATAAGGATTTTGCTGACTCTACTAATACTTTGTAAGAGAAGTTTTAGAATATGAGGTGTTAAGTTGTCGTAATTATATTCTGTAATGCATGTCACTAATCTTTGGCATTTGTGGGTAGGGCATGATTTGTGCCAGAGTGCTGAGAAAAGGCTGTGCTTTCTAGTTCTGTGAAAGAATATCACTTGCCCACCAATTTTTACCTAGAAGTAATAATCAGTCAGCTAATCTTTTCTTTCCCAGTTTTTTCCATTTTAATGGCTAGGCAAAGCTTAAGAACAGGAGATTCAGGAAGCTTCGAAGGACAATCCTGAACGAACACTGCTGATGGTAATAACAGCACTAATGGCAAGAGTTGACATTTATTAACATCTAAATAAGCCAGCGTCTGAGTGCAATGTTTTGCACCTCTTCCTTCACCAAAAACTGAAAACTTTCTGAAGCTGGATGTGAAAAACCCTTCTTGGTTCACACACCTTGGGAGTGGTAGCGAATCTGGACCACAGTATCCTAAGGCTGCCTGGAATATTTCAGCTTGAACGCTTACATTCTTATTCTTATTTTCCACCCCCAATGCTCATTCCTCACAGTAGCTACTTAGTCATTTTAACTCTTCTCTTGAAAGTTCCCCGTATGGGCCACCAGCGACACTACGTAAGAGGCACACTCTTGAGGGTCTGGAAAAAGTTGGAACCACAACTGGACGCCTTATTGCCAAGAATGGCTGCTTTTATACCGCTCTCTCTGGCTTTTCTCCCCGTTCTTCTCCCCATAGGTCTCACTGCTTTTGTACCTCTCTCTGCGGCTTTTCTCCCGATAGGCCTTATACTCCTCTTTCCGCTGCTTTTCCCTCTCTCCACTGCTTTTCTCCCCGTAGTTCTTATTGCCAAAAAAAAAACCGGCTGCTTTTATACCGCTCTCCACCAATCACTTCTCCCCGTGGGTCCACTCGGCACTACCTGATAGGCCAGTAACGATGACATAATCGCAGCGGGGGCGTCAGCCTATCCCCGTGACTTCCTGTTTACCTACTGGAGAGACCAACCCCGCCTCCTGGCCCTGGGCCAGCTGCCATCCTGAGCCGGCCCTTCCTATTCCTGGGAGCGACACCAGCACCCTGCTCCCTACATCTTACTACATGGCAGAAGGGTATTAGGCAAATACAAGTCTCTAGAAAATCACTCCTTACTGTGCTGCAAGACCCAACTCAGACAACATCTCCCTCAGGAGGCTTTCCGGAATGCCTGACAGTTGACTAGATATGTTTCCTGGGGGTTCCAGGAAGCTTACTAAAGCTTATAGAATATTAGATTGTGGAGGTCTCTCCTGCTTATCTCTGAGTTTGCTATGGGTAGAAACAGTCTTTTATTCCTCCTTGTATCTGGAGCATATTGCACAGGTCCTGGCACATGGGAGACACTTCATAAGATTTCATGAATGAGTGAATGGAAACTGTCTTTCAATATCAGTGTTCATTGTGGAGAATAGGCCAAATACATTCCAAGAAAGGAAAGGGTTCTTTTTATGTCTTAAAATATACTAACGTGTTTAGTCTGCCTGTATTCTGGGAATACAGAGCTATCTGTTAGGAGATTCATATTTTTCTAATGATCACAGAATTCCACTTACAAATCACCAGGGTGCTACATCCCAAGGATGGGTATACCGGGCACAGGTATGAATGACCTCACCCAGCTGAGCAGACCTCTGGAGGTCTGTTGGTTTATGTTCAGTCCAGTTAGGAGGAATGCTGTGTTTCACCCTGTGCCCAAATGTGGCTCTTCCTGCTGTGGCAGCATGATGAATAGATATTTCTCCCTCTATAGGTGGCCACTTCGTAGATTTTTGCAAACTGATGCATTTATCATGAAAGCAGCATTTTGGTGTCCCTTATTCCCTCTATCCCAAAAAGAGATTTTCACTGGGCTGTCTTTTTCCAAGAAAAGGGGGGCAACCTATCTAGGCACAGGTAATCAAACCACTTGCCTAGGGCTGGTACTGTAGGGTAACTTCATTTGCATTTGTTGCAGATGGCCATCTTGCTCTTGCAGATACAGAAGAGGGTTTTCATAGTCACACAACCCCCATTTAGCCATGTCATACTTTGTGTGCCAAAAAGGTTCTGGAATTGTGCCCCTCCTGAAAAGAAAACCCACATACACTCAGAAAACACATTTCTTTTTAATTAGCCCCATATGGGATTTGTTAGTATTCCTCCTCCCATTCCATAGTAAATCCTTGTAATTAAATAACAAATACTTGCTGTTTGTATGCAGGCAGAAGGCAGGGAGGCTTTTGTGAACACAGTGACTAAGCTAAGAGCCAAACAGCAAGGCAGCAGCTTGTTCAAACTTAGATGAAGCAAGAAGGTTATGTTCAAGGTGGACACAGTAGGGCTCATCTCAGGAGTTTCATTGAATTTGGGCTTCTAGTATAATGGTTGATTTGAGAATACAAGGTCACATGGGCTTGAGTCAGACAGACATGGTTTTGCACCCTGTGTCTGAAATATGGTCACCATTTGACATCAAGCAAATTATCTAATGTCTCTGAACTTCAGTCTGCTCCTAAGGAAGGAGAATAATTCTTCCTGCATTACAGGACTGTTATGAAAATTAAATGATGAATCTAAGGCCTAAGAAAAGCATGCAGAACATAGTAACTGGCTGTAAGAATTAGTCACACATAATAAGAAATGTTATCACTGTTGTTTATGGAGAACAGCACTACAGAACTACAGAATGAGTGGCATGGGTGATAGGAAGTTGTTCTAAGGGCTTCAGAAACCAGAAGTTTTTCATTCATGATCATACCATGATGTCTATCTGTAAAGTCTAGGAGCCATCAAGATACCTGCGTTTGACAGAATTAAACAGTTAGACTTAGCAATAAGAATTAAGGAATCATGACGCTGAGGTAAGCAAGTAAAGCAAGAACTATTTTACTCATCATAAAAAATATGTAAGTGTTACCAAAACCCATTAATACCCAATGTCACATGGCATCAAACCAACTGCTTGAAGATTCAGAGGAAACAGGTAAATGTTGATGAAAATACAGGGAAAGTGCAATGCATAATCCAAGACATAGAATGATACCGCAAAGGGAAAGTCTTGGGGATTGGATCATTCATGGAGCATAAATAGGAAGGGTGGAACAGTTTTGTAATGGTTATAAGGAAGGTAGGGTAAAATCCAAATTTATCGGGTTTAAAAATTCCCATCAGGTAAAAACTAAAGAAAAGTAATAAATTCTAGCAATTAGAGTCCTTTCTAACATTTCTATTGAATGAGCTGGTAGTATGAAAATTCATGTGTAATCATGAATTCTCATCCTGCATTTCTTTTATGGCTTAAGTCAGGCTGGACATAAGAAAGAAACAGGAAATTGTAAGCCTAGGTAATGAAGCAGGGTGACGTCTTTATGAGCAGCAACTGTCAAACTTCACCCGAGCTAGTGTGATTTCTGGCAGCGCAGCTCTGAATCTGGCCCAAGTTTATTCTCCAAGTCAGGAGCTGAAGGTTCTGCTATGTGAGGAGGTGCCAGATCCTGAGCACCCCAGATCCTGGGGCTGGATGAGTCAGTTACCAAGCACATGTACTGAGTATCTACATCTATTCAGGACAAAGGAATTCCTACTCCCAATGATAAAATTGATCTTGCGGGCAAATGCCACAGAGGGACTACTCCTAGTTTGACATAAGAGAAGGTTTACTAAATGCTCAGAGTAGTTCAAAAGGACAGGAAAAGGAATTTAGAATAGGAAGACCCCCATTACCTAAGTTGTCTCAGGCAGAGGCTGGCTTGCCAAACTACACGCTTAAGGCACTATGGGCCTCAGTGAGTCTAAAGTTAACATTCAATATTTCAGTACCATGAAACAGAAAGTGTCGATCTCCAGCTATAGCCAACTTTCGGTTTAATCAAGAAACGGAGACTGGAAGCAATAGCATATTCAAGGAAGCACAAAATAGGCCACGTTAACAATCTAAAAAAAAAAAAAAAATACTCAGCACAGCAGTTCTAAAAAGCTGTTCTCATGAGGATATTCAAGAAAAACACAAAATTAATCCACAACTGAGGAAGATTCATTCCTTCACACATGCGATAGTTGAGCTGAGCTCCCAGTAGTCAGCAGAGTCAAATGAATTAGTTCAAAGATTTCCAGGAAGTCCATCCATGTTTCTGCTTAAATGTGGTAGTAAAGCACATGATGTTTGCTAATGAAAAATAACCTCCCAGAAACAGCTGTTTGCATTCCTGTGAGAAAAGCTGGCGATGATTGAATTCTGCTTTCTGCATGTAGTCAGTCTAAAGGTCTATTCTCAAAATTTTGCTGTGCAGTAAATTAGGATTCAAGATGATGCCTTAACAATTAATTGTTAATTCAGAAGACAGAAAATGTAGCCTCATGATTTTCGATGGGCTTTGAATTTGTTACTTGTCCATTCCTCATTGCTGATAGGGTTAGCAATCAAATTAGAAAAGGCATTTCTCATCCTTCTCACAATCATGGATCAGCGTGAAACACAAAACAGAGATTAAAAACTACTTACGGTCCGCTGCTCAGTATGGTGCAAAGACCTCACTGCTAGCCTCTGAGAAGGCTCTAGTAGCTCAGAATTTCAGTTCCTCTACCTTGAAACTCATACCCAAATAAACTGAATCAGAATTTGCGTTTTTAAACAAGATCCTCATGATTGCTGTGTATATTAAAATTTGTAATCTCCTAAAGTGGTTAGTAGTGATCCCGTGATCCACCTTCTGAGTTTCACCATCTGAAAGCTTTAACGAAAAAAAAAAAAAAACCAGCAGCCCCTCTAAAACAAAGAGGAGAAAATTACTCAGATTGCAATCATTAAAGGAATCATGGATCAAGCTGTTTGTATTGTTCTAGAAAATTTCCTATTTGGTAACGTATTTTTAAGCCATTCTTAAAATGGGCTGCAGACTCCAGTTTCGTGTGACCCAAATCAACTGATTTGTCTCAGTTAGTTATTAGACTTCTGGGGAAAGGAGAGGAAAGTCTTAAACAAGTGCCCCAACATGGAAAGGCAGCTGTTTTTCATCAAAAGCCAATGACTACGCCTACCAGGGCTTCCTTTAACTGCCATCTCCTGGACTCTCAGGCAGCAAACAGAAATCCTTCTTGTAAGACACTGAGAGCAATGGGAGTTCAAGTTTGACTATGTTAATGTGTAAGAACTATACAAAACAAACGTCTATGTCTGGGGCTAGTGCTGTGGCATAGTAGGGAAAGCACCTGCTGTGTTGGCACCCCATGTGAGCCACACTTTCTTTTTTTTTTTTTTTTTAAAGATTTATTCATTTTTTATTACAGCCAGATATACACAGAGGAGGACAGAGAGGAAGATCTTCCGTCCGATGACTCACTCCCCAAGTAAGCCGCAACGGGCCGATGTGCACCGATCCGAAGCCGGGAACCTGGAACCTCTTCCGGGTCTCCCACGCGGGTGCAGTGTCCCAATGCATTGGGCCGTCCTCAACTGCTTTCCCAGGCCACAAGCAGGAAGCTGGATGGGAAGTGGAGCTGCCGGGATTAGAACCGGCGCCCATATGGGATCCCGGGGCTTTCAAGGCAAGGACTTTAGCCGCTAGACCACGCCGCCGGGCCTGAGCCACACTTTCAATTCCAGCTGCTCCAGTTCTGATCCAGCTCCCTGCTGATACGATTGTGAAAGCAACGAAGGATGGCTCAAGTGCTTAAGCTCCTGCACCCTTGTGGGAGATACAGAGGAAGCTCCTGTCTCCTGGTTTTAACCTGTTCCAGCCCCAACTCAGCTGCTATGGCTATTTGGCATGTGAATCCGCAGATATGCAATCTCTTCCTCTGTCTCTCTTTTTTTTCTGTAACTATACTTTCCAAATAAATAAATACATATTTTAAAAAAAGAAAGAATATTCTTACCTCTTCAACACCCAAAGATCACTGATTGCAGGAAACACCATGGACTTAATTGCGGCTTAGAGAAGCAACCAGCATTTCTTTAAATATTACATTGATTGAGGGGGATGTGGCACCTCTCTCTCTCTCTCTCTGTCCCTCATTTCTCTTCCTTTGCCACCCCCAAATAAGTACATAAAAAAGCACAGGTTTGTCCTTGTTATCCATGTTCAATTGGATGAAAGCAGGATTTGTAAGCATGTATCTTGAAATTAAAAAAAAAAAACTTGTTAGATCAATACTTGACAATTTTATTGGTCACTTTTGCTAATGGTGCTATCATTTGCCCCCACTGAAGCTCATTGCTGAGGGTCAGTTTGTCAGTGCAACAGTCTTGGTAGGTGAACCCTACTGGCAGGTGTTTCATGAGGCAGATTTCTCACAAATAATACAACACTATTTCCAGGGAGTAGCTCTTGGGTCTGTGTGAATTACTGCAAGTGCTGGCTGCTATGCAGTGAGTTGGACTCCCTAGATGTTTCTTGCTTCCTCTTAGGTGATCTCTCACATGCACCCACTTGCCTTTCCACTTCTTATCAGAAAGCCCTCACCAAGAGCCAATCAGATCCTAGCACCATACTCTTGGATATGTTAGTCCAAAAACATTTTGTTTTTTCATAAATGGCTCATTTTTGGATGCTTTGCTATAGTAATAGAAAATGGACTAAGGAATGGGTATTGCAGCTATGACTTTATTTCCTGAAGATATATTTGAAATAATGATGTTCAGTGTTCTGAACACAGTTGGTTTCTATAGGAATGAAACACAACCTGAAGGGCTATAGGAAAAGAAAATGTCAAGACTCCACTTTCTCTAAAAATATGGATTTAAAAATCAGACAAATCTTAAGATCTCTGTGTTGCTGTAAACTCTGCCTTTCATGATCTACAGTCTGAGTATGGACCCCTAAATGTTCTGCATTCCTTGAAGAAAGTCCAAGAACTTATACAGTTGTATACAGGTGCAGTCAGTGGGATGGAGTATTGCTCAGAATCAGAGAGAGAAATCAAAGACCATAAAGGGGCAATTATTGTCCTTAAATGTAAGCAAGTCAGTAAAGGTCTGACTCCCTGACACACAAGCCCACATTTTTCACTGCATCATACCTTTTTTTTTTTTTTTCAGATCATCCTGGGATACTTTACTGCAATAAATTGTTTTAAATGAGTAATCGTCTAAATCCAGTCCTAACATGAGAAAAGCACACCAATTAAGAACTTCAGAGAGTACTATTAGGAAGCTGAAAGTCAAAACTAGACAATGAACTTGCTCATCTTGCTGAGTACAAAAATTCTTGACAACATTTCCATATTCCATATTTATGCTGGATTATTTAATTATTTATAGATACATACACAGAGAGTGTCCATCTGCTAGTCTACTCATGAAATGCCCAGCTAGGCGAGTACCTACAAACTGGAACCTCAGTCCCAGGTACCAAACTACTTGAGCCATCACCTACTGCCTTCCAGGGTCTGCAATAGCAGGAAGCCAGAATCAAGAACCAAACAAGGTATTAGACCCGTGCACCCTCTATGAAATGCAGGCAGCTTAACCACTAGGCCAAACACACACTCACAATGAATTATTTGCGATAATGGAAAAGTATTTCCTTTCTATGGCCTTTTTCTAAGCTGTGATTTCTACTTTTTCTCCCTTTGCTTTCTAATTGCTTCTACATAAATCATAGGCATTTTCTCAAACCGAAGTGGAAGACAGAAAAATTCTGTGAATTAATAGGAGCAAAAATCTGTGTCATAAATATCTGTGGTTATTAATGGTTTTCATAGGCTTTTATATGAATAAAAATCACTTAGGTGGATATATATAATGTGAAAATTTTTTTAAAGGAGTAATATGTCATAGAGACCACAAGCTTCAACAATAGGTGTCCTTGGCTTATCTTTCCCCTGAATCCTAAAGCTCCCTCTAGTGACCAAGAACTTATACCGGCTCAAGCTTGAATAGCAAGTAAACATGTTTTGAAGTCTCCTGCTTTTGGATAACACCTTGATGTTTCTAAACATGGTCACATACTTCTGCTCTTTTAGTACTTCCACCATTTGAAAGGTAGGTAAACTGAGGCTGAACAAGGGCAAAGACTTGCATAAGGAGTAACAATGAGTAACAATTAGTAGCAAGGAAAGTAAAGCTAGAGCCAGGTGTTTTGGCTGCCGGTCTTGCACGCTCTGCTGCACCAGTTTCTTGCATAATGACTGTGTAAAGTCTTCCCTGATGTCCTCATAGCCATTGACGTACCTTGCAAATTCATGGTAACACTTTCAAAGTATGTACAGAGCTGATTCTTAATTTACAATGTGTTCCACTAAGAATCAGATCAGAGTTATAGGCCCATGTTATAAGTAATTTCATGCAATATTAGATAATGCAATGATTACTCGGTATCTTCTGTGCCTGTAGGACTCCAAGCACCTCATATTAAGAACCAATTGGGCCCGGCGCAGTGGCCTAGTGGCTAAAGTCTTCACCTTGAATGAGCCAGGATCCCATATGGGTACCAGTTCTAATCCCAGTAGCTCCACTTCCGATCAAGCTCCCTGCGTGTGGCCTGGAAAAGCAGTCCGGGACTGCCAAAAGCCTCGGGTTCCTGCACCCGCGTGGGAGACCTGGATGAAGTTCCTGGCTCCTGGCTTCGAATTGGCGCAGCACCGGCCTTCGTTGGCCACTTGGGAAGTGAATCATCGGGCAGAGATATTTTTCTCTGTCTCTTCTCCTCTCTGTATATCTGACTTTGCAATAAAAATAAATAAATATTTTTTTTAAAAAAAGAACCAATCAACATATATTTGATCAAGTTTTGCGAAATCAACAGCCCATGGGAGATGAACTTTAAAGCTCTTTATCCCTTATCTTAGTAATAATATTTTCCATGTCTATCCAGTTATCTTTTTAATCCATTGTTTAGAGTAGTTAAAAGGATTTAGAAATTAGTATATATTTGCAAACATTTAAGAAAATGCCAGGGGATTCTGTCATCAAGGTATTCTAGCATTCCCACAGGCATGCCTGGGATTAGTGGCAAACTGAGATGTTTCTAGGAAAGTAGCAATTTGGAAGCATTTTTCCAGATGTAAGAGCCTACCACAGTAAACGGGCTGGCTCTATGAAAAGCCTAAAGATAGAACATAGTGAATATGGGAAGTGCTTTGTTTCAGGGAATAATAGCAAATTCTTCGTTCTAAATTCTTAGCTCCTTTTGTTACAGCTTTGAAAACGTCTAAATGAATGGCTGAGATTTATCGGGTCACATGATTTTCTTCCATAGGAGTTCCAAGAGTGTAGACACCACATCCATACTATTACATTGTATTCTTGATAACTAATGTGGCACCTGTCCACAGAGCATATTCAACTCACATTTAGTCAGCACCTCTAGAAAGTTGCTTACCCTCTTCACACTCCTGGTCCCTGTTAACCAATGACTTCTGGCTACTTGGAACATTCACTGGAGTTATAATTCACTGGAGTTCTAATTCACTGGAGTTATTCACACATCCATTCTGGATGCTTGGCTGCCCTTACAAAAAGTTCTCCACTCTGTCCTTTTAGCTGCTACTGCAGTCTAGGTTTGCTGATAAACAACCCCTAAACAATTATAGCAGCTAACTGCTTTAAACCTCCCAGAATGGACACCACATTCAGGACATGTTTCAAATTTGAGTTGAAAAGACAAGGTTAATGACCAGAAGAACATTTCAGCTTCAAGACAGCCTGTGAAGGGTTCATCTGAACCAGGATGGCCTTCTTTTGGTCATCTTAGAAATCTTTGGCTCAGGCCCAGTGGCGTGGCCTAGCAGCTAAAATCCTCTGCTTGAAAGCACCAGGATCCCATATGGGTGCCGGTTCTAATCCCAGCAGCCCTGCTTCTCATCCAGCTCCCTGCTTGTGGCCTGCAAAATCAGTCGAGGACGGCCCAAAGCTTTGGGACCCTGCACCCGCGTGGGAGACCCAGAAGAGCAGCTGGTCCTGGCTTTGGATCGGCACAGCTGGAGCCATTGTGGTCGCTTGGGGAGCGAATCATCAGATGGAAGATCTTCCTCTCTGTTTCTGCTCTCTATATATCTGACTTTGCAATAAAAATGGATAAATCTTTAAAAAAGGAAAAAAGAAATCTTCAGCTCATCAACCCTTTCCATGGTACTGAACTTTCCTTTTTCTTAAAGATTGATTGATTTGAAGGACAAACAAGTGAAACAGAGAGTGAAGAAAGGGAGAGGGGCAGAAAGAAGAAATGAGAGCAAGGAGGATAAGGGAGAGAAAAGGGGAGAGAAGAAGATGGAGCGACAGAAGAATCAGTCCACAAGGCTCTTTCATTTTCCCTTTTTACAATATTTCCATCACATGACTAATGCACACTTTATTTTTCATGTTACTGTTGCTGGATAGAGCTACTTTCACCTTTCTGTTATTATAGTTGTGTCCTGGTGCACATGAGGATTTCCCTATGAATATAACTTTCAAAAGCTTTTTTAAACACAACTCATAATGAGAAAGACATTTTACAATACAACCCAAAAAGATGAGCAGAACAACTCAAAGCCTCTATCCATCTATTTATCTATCTATCTACGTATTTAAAGCTGGTTGAGTTGCGTTTTTCTGGTGGCTCGTCAGAGTCCAAATCCCAAATCGTCTCTGGTTCTTCCAGCTCTTCCTTCATCTCCACTTTGGAACAGCAGCAAGTTGTTGCACCTTTGCAATAGTCAAGGCTCAGCAACTCCAAATGTAGCTGGATCAACCAAGAAAGCCTCAACTTTTTCAGCAATTAGGAACGTGAGTGTACTTAATCTCAACAAAGCTAGGACTCACTTGTACCCACTGCTGATAGAATGGAGAATCAGTGCAACAGCTGGATAACCAATCTGCAGAAAAACGAAGGGAGTGTACGTTCTATACATAAGAATGCAGAGTTTCTTCTATAATGCCAAGTTGTAAATGCTGCTGTTATTAAGTGCCAGCTGGATGATCAACCCAAAGAGGAGCGACTGAGGTCGACCATATTCGGCAGTGTAACTTGGCTGGTTCATACTTTGTCCATTCCTCAAGAGGTAAACATCACTTGACATTTAAACGGAACCACTGCAAACTCTACTGGTGATGACTAAAGCCTAGAAAGAAGGAATTGGGTGGGGGGAGGGGTGTCCCAGGCTCACATCCTGGACTAGCACAGTGATCTCACAGGGTGTCATAACACCAGCCTGGGTGAAAGCTGGCGTTATTGGATAGCAGCATGTTCTTGATCTCAGTAAGGTTCTCATTGGTGAAAATCAAGCTGACATTTCCCATGGAATTAAGCAACCTTTTCTCCAGGGCTGAGTTGCTTTCCTGACGCTCTCCTACGGCCTTATGCTTCATGATGTTCTTGTCCATCAGCAAAACCGCCTTCCCTTGTGCCTGAGGGACATGAGGATCTCCTGAATCTGCTCAGAACCCAGTTGTCTGCTCCACAGTCAAGTCTTATAGGTAATCATCTGAAAGCTGAATGATCTTAAGCAAATACACTTCCATGTTCCCATCTTCTGTGAGCATCATGGCAGTGGGTCAGGGATTACCATGGAGGGTTTAAAAATGGTGTTGCTCTCATGAGGATGAATGGCAAGAGCAAAGCCTTCCCATTAGTGAACATAAACACCAACAACAAATAAGCTACTGGCAACGCATTCTGCATACTCCATTTTTTGTCTCTTTTGCATAATTCTATCATCCTACTCCGGTTCACCTTCTTACAAATGTGCTTCACTCACCAATATCACTTGATCCTAAAGAAAACAATTAAAAACCTAGACAAGACATTGATGCATCGCAAAGCACGTGCATGTTTTAACTTGCTTAGGTAATAATAAACTGATGCAACAATACCCTCCAATACTCCAACAACAGCAAATTCAACTTATGCTATGCCACAGCTTTGTTAAATTAATAACATGCACTTTTTACTTTTTTCCCAAACTGTTCATATGACATGATGTTTGCATTTCCACGGTTAATAATGAGTTACAGCATATCTTCCTATGTTACAAATAATTTGTGTTTCCTTAGCATGAAACACCTGTTTATATATTTTGACTACTTTTCTCCTAGAATATCTGTATCATATGAATGCATAAAAGGGCTCAATATTTTCTGAAGAATAGTCTTCTGTAAGAATTGAACTGAAAATATGATTTAGGTTATCAGAAGTGCCAAGTAATTTTTTCAGAAAGGATTTCATATTCCTTTGATCTTGATACATTCTGTTGCCATCGTAAAAAGGAACTGATGCTGATGAATAGAAATCACCTGAGTTTTCTATGCTGAGACTCTTCAACTGCTTAAGTGAACTTGTTTATCCGCAGACTCTTTCAGAAGTATTTAGCATTAATAATGATTTTTTAAAAGATTTATTATTTCTTTTTATTGGAAAAGCAAATCTACAGAGAGAAGAAGAGAAAGAAAGATCTCCCATCTGCTGGTTTGCTCCCCAAGTGGCCCCAACAGCTACAGCGGAGGTGATTCGAAGCCAGGAGCCCAGAACTCTTCCGAATATCCTACACAGGTACAGGGTCTTAAGGATTTGGGCCATCCTCGACTGCTTTCCCAGGCCACCAGCAAGGAGCTGGATGGGAAGTGGAGCCACTGATATTAGAACCAGCGTCCATATGGGATCCCGGCACATTCAAGGCGGGGACTTAAGCCACTAGGCTACCACTCTGGACCCTTTCTTATTTTTTTAATTAACAGAATTATTAAACTACAATTGATACATAATAAACTATGTGCATAGGATATGGAATTGGGTAGATTCGGACATGTGCATATACTTGCACATCTTCACCACAGCCAACCTAACAGATAAATACATTACCACCTCCCTCCCCCAGATTTCTCCTGGGTCATATGAATCCTCACTTCACAATCACTGTCCATTCCCACACCCCTGTTCTCAAGCATCCACCTGTCAGTACAGATAACCTTGCATCTTTTAGAAACTTACAAAAATAAAATCATACAGTACATATCACCTTGACCCTGTCTCCTTTAACTCAAGATAATTATTTTCAGGTTCATTCATGTGTGTCTGTAATGCATTCAATTTTACTGTTGGATACTGTTCCATTGTATGATATAAAGCAATTTGTTTACCTAGTCATCTGCTGATGGATGTTTGGATTGCTTCCAGGTGTTGGCTATTACATAAAAATCCTTGAACCTTCTTCCAGGAGATGCAGTTACATCACTTGGAAATAGTTTGATTCTGTTGGTCTTGCTTTTAAGTTTTGTTATGTGGAACCAGAGAAGTATTTATTCTCAGAGTAATTTTGATTCCTTACTGAGGTAAAACTCTTCTGTATACTCTCCCTAATACCTATGATTATGAGGTTTTTTTTCACCCTTGCTGATGGAAGTAGGAAAATTAACAGCCCTGTATGAGCCTCATAGATTCTATCCTGTCGTCCATTTAAGAGGCTCTTTCCTTAGCCTCAGGTAGTTTTCTCATATGCATGTGCTGAGCAGTACTAAGCTAAAAGAACATGGACTATTCTTTGCAGATCTTCAGAGTCCTCTTTCTGGGGCTGGTATTGTGGCATAACAGGTAAAGCTTCGACCTGTGGTGCCAGCATTCCATATGGACACTGATTCAAGTCCTGGTTGCTCTATTTCCTACCAAGCTCCCTGCTAATCCTGGGAAAGCAGCAGGACATGGATCCCTCCCACCCATGTGGGAGACTTGGATGGAGCTCCTGGCTCCTGGACCCAGTCTGTCCCAGCCCTGGATGCTGTAGCCATCTGGGGAGTGAACACGGAATAAAAGATCGATCTCTCTCTCTTCCACCATCCTCTTCCTCCCTCCCTTTATATCTCTTTCCCTCTCTGTCTGTAACTCTATTTTTCAAATAAACGCATCTTTTCCCATTATCTCAATTTCCGTTCATTTATATCAGAAAGAAATACAATTTTTATTAATATAAAACTTCATGTACTTCATAGGTACAATTCTCAGAACATACCTGTGTTTCTCTCCCTCTCTCAATCACCCTTCCTTTTTTGCTTTTTTTAAAAACTTTTATAAAGACATATTCTATAATCATAGGCTTAATTTCCCACTAGCCATAATTTCCTTTTGTTTAGCCATCCCCTCTCCAGTACTCTGCCCCGAGATAACTAGACTTGTGCTGCTCAGGCTTTTAGCTCCATTTTGCCAACTGGAGCCTACTCTTGCTCTCAGCCTAGGTTCCTGTTCCCCACACACAGACTGGAAGTTCTCTCAGGGAAGCAAACTGGTTAACCTTGTTTCCTGTCACTCAGAAATCAGTATCTGTTGTTGCCTGTGCCAAAAGTCAGAGAAACTTTGATTTGGTGGTATATTTTTCTCCCCTATTTCTTGAGGTTGTTTTAGGAAAAATACACCTGGTCCCTGTTTCCTCCCCCTCTTGGCTGGAAGTCAAAGTCCTGAGAGTATCTACATACTTTGTAGCTTAACTGTGAGTTGCAATTTCCCTTGGAATTATGTGAAATCCCTTTAAATGATAAAATTATTCTGTCAATGATTCAGAAACACTATTAGTGTTAAAATTTCTTCACTTGAGTTGTGCAAACAAACGGGTCATCAGAAATTTCCTGGAGGGAGGTGCCCTATGCCCACCGTCATTCAGCATCTCTGTTGAGGGAGGAAGGCATGCTTTCCACCCTCTCCCACACGGCAAAGTTTACTTTGTATTCACCCTTGTGCTGAGTCCTTAGCCTTTGAAATTCCATCTTGGTGCACATTTCCCCCATGAGGATGCTGTGCAGATTGGGTTTACGTGTTCCTTTTTTTCCCCATACTCCATGCAGCACCTCAGCATTTCCAACACTCAGAAACTCAGAACAAAAGCTATCCTCGGTACTAGCTTACGTCCCAAGGATCCCTCTTTCATAATCAAGTATCTGTAGATTCCTTAATGTCATGGTAGGTGTGCAGAAATTTCCTTTGATATTTTCACCCTGAATTCCAGCTATTTTAATTTCCAGATGCCCATTGTG
Organism: Ochotona princeps; assembly: GCF_030435755.1. NCBI lineage: Eukaryota > Metazoa > Chordata > Mammalia > Lagomorpha > Ochotonidae > Ochotona > Ochotona princeps. The sequence goes on along the minus strand of NC_080835.1, from coordinate 32,229,685 downwards.
TCATGCTGAAGGGATCAAGAGCCTCACTTGTGTCTGCAGACTCTTGCTACCCCCTGGCTCATTCTGCACAGCCAGTAACATATTGAAGTTTCTATCACTCTTTCAAAAACACGTGCTTAATCCCACCTCATCCCTTTTAGTTACAGCTTTCTCTCATGTTATTTCCCAGCCAAGTTTTTTCAAAAGAATTGCCTACAGCCTTGCTTCTACTTTTTAATCTTTAATGCATGCTTTAACCAATTCTAACCTGTCTCTACCATCACATCGCCAATAAAACCAATCTTTAGAAATCCAAAAATGAATATTTCTGCCTGTTATGTTGAATGGACTTTTCTTACTTCTTACCTGACTTGACTAGTTAGCAATATCTGGTGTTTTGGATCACTCTATCCATTGTGAAACTCTCTCTTTACTTGCTTCCATATCACTCTTTCCAAGTCCACATCTGCCTCATGAGTCATGCTGTTTGGATTCTCTCCCTCTGCTCACTTCTTCCAATGCTCTACAGAGGTTTTCCCTGATTTTTTTCTTTGTAGTGTAATCCTATACCACAACCCATGAACTACATACTAGGAACTGCCAATGCCTAGAGCATTTTCCTCCCTCCTTAGGAAAACTGCCCAGTCTTTATCTGGCACAAGGCCACCTGTAATTCCTTTCATTTAAATGAGGATTTGGGGGATTTGATATATGGTGAGATATTATCTCATATCACAGGACCTCATTCCAATCTGACCTCTGCTTCCAATTCCAGCATCTTGCTAATATGCACCTTGGGAAAAAGCAAATGATGGTTCAGGTACATGCTGTCTACCACACCCTATGTGAGGCCCACACTGAATCCCTAGCTCCTGGATTCATCCTGGCCCTGACCTGGCTGTTGCAGACATTTGGGAGAGTGAATCAGCAGATGGAACATCTGTGTCGCCATCTTTCAAATAAAATGAGAGAAAAAAGGCCATATGAGTAACATTTGGTTAATGACGTATTACAGAGCTTTAAAAGCTCAGAGAAATTGATTATATAAAAAGTATGAATCCATTTCAAAATTCTTGTACCAAGATTGACTTCTTTCAGTTTCATTTTCCCACAGACGTTTTGAAGAGCCCACATGAAACTTGGTATGATATTGCCAGGAAGACTGCCTGAAGGAACTGATTCAGCAAAAAAGGGCCCTTCTCTTTGCCTCTGTCTTCTCTCCATCTTCTTCCTGCAGCATGGACAACAACGATGACTGGAGCTTCAGCCAGAAGCACCTTTGGGGTTAGAAACCAACCAGGGAGGAAGAGCACAGATTCCTACTGACTATATGGAACCACACCACCCTGAACCACCAAACTATGGCAGGTTCTATGAGTGAGTGGTGAACGTCCATGTTTAGGATTCTGTTGTTCTGGAACCAACAGTGAGTAAACAGCTACCTGCAGTGTGCTGGCATCCTATATGAGTGCCATTTCAAGTCCTGGCTCCTCTACTCCCAAACCAGCTCCCAGCGAATGGCTTGGGAGAGCAGCAGGGGGCAGACCAAGTGTTTGGGCCCCTACACCCATGTGGGATACCTGGAAGAAGCTCCGGGCTCCTGACTTCAGTCTGGCCCAGCTTTGGCCATTGCAGCCATCTGAGGAGTGAACTAGCAAATGAAAGTTTCCCTCCACTCCCCCCCTCCAGCCCTGCCCATGCCTTTCTCTCTGTGAGTCTCTCTATAACTCTTTGAAATAAGTAAATACTTTTTAAAAAAAGATTCTGTTCTTCTGCAGAGGACTGGGCATGCTGAAAATCAAAAGACTACCCTGACTCCTAACTCCAACTCTGAAACCTGAGTCAGCCTGGGTCTTTTTCTCTAGGTTCATCCCTCCGCTACTCCACCTAACCAGCTTATTTTGACACCTAACCAGCTCTCAAATATTTTGTCCCCTCTCATTTTATTTTGTCCAAATCTAGGATTAGGGCTTTCACATTGTTTTCTTAGACTAACATAGCAGCCACTGAAGTGAGCTTTCTAAATAAGTCTGTCATGTCTCTTAAAAAACTTGCATGTTAATTATCTGCAGAATACACTGTAAGTCCATTAACATTTATTTTTTCTGGCCCTTTGTACCCAGCTACCTGTCTTCTCTTCTGTCTGCTATTTCATATGCCACTACAGCTATATATCTTTAAGATCTTTGCAATCATCTAACACACAAAGTAGTTTCATGCCTTGATGATTTGCACATGATACTTATTTTTTGTGGGATTTCTTTCTCGTTTTGCTCATCTGGCTATATTGTTGTTGCCATTCTTAAAATTCCAACTTGTGTCTTAACTCATTCAATTTCCCTTGACATTGCCCACCCACCCCTCCCACACATACACATTTCCTTCTAAAATCATGCACTGAATAAGCAATCAGAAGAAAGTAGCAAGTGAATCATAGTGATTCAATGACTTTCAAGGACAGCTATTTTTCCTCGTAAGTTAAGAAAGTGTTTAAACAAATGTGACACAGATGAAAAGAAAAACCAGCATTGAAATGAACTACCTCACTACTGGAAGAGCTTGACTGAATTGCAGGAGTTGCACACATAAAAGAGTTTAGCAAGGTACTTAGAACATTGCAAGCATCCTCACTAATGTTAATCATAATATCCATAGCATTAATGTGGAAAGGTGTTATGAAGCGTCAAAAGGAAAAAGTTGGTAAGGTTACAGAGCCTTTATGTGGAGGAAGAAACTTCAGACACCTTTAAAAGAGTGCCAGGAAACTTATTTCACAAATGTGAAAAATAGGGTTGTTGCAACTGGGGCAATAAAACTGTGTGGCCTTCCCTCTTCACCTGCAAGAGGAACCAGACGAATTTATTTCAAAAACTCAAACCATACTTCCAAGAAGTTAAGCTTGGATGTTTGCTCACATTCTATATGACTATTGAATAAGCAAAGCAATATTTTACACGGTATAGGAGCAATATGCATAGGAACTTAAACAACAGACACATTATCTAGATTTTCTTTGAGATGTTAACAGAATGAACACAGGTTCACACATACTGAGAGTCTTTGCAGTAATTACCTTTACAATTGGTTCTAGTTTCTCCAGTAATGTCAAAGATTGTTTTTAGAGTACGATATATCTCTGGCTCAAACGTACTGGCTCCAAACATTCCTTGGCCTTTTTGCGCTTAATGAAGTTTTTAAAGTCTATCTTTGTGCAGGTGTGTGTGTGCGTGTGCGTGTGTTAGAACCATGGATAGAGTAAAGAATACAGGAAAGGAAAAGAGATAATAGAGCTTAGATGACTATTTTAAAATTAAATCGCCTAGAAACCATTCAGTCAAAAAGAGATAGTAAAACATGTAAAAAGAAGGCAGTCCCAAAACATAGAAATTTTGGATTATAATTTGTTTCAGTTTCTTTTGTTTTTATTTTGAATTTTATGGTACCATGCCATAGGGTCTGGGATTCCCCACCTCCCAAATTCCCACCTCCCACCTGATTTGCCCCATATTATTACAATAGTATAGTCCTTCATAAGCAGTCATTAGTCTGTCATTTAAATGTGCCCTGACATTGCAGGTACAGACAATTAAATTCATTCAGATAACAATAAAATCTGATTCCACATATAAAAACATGTGGATAGGGCCCAGCAGCGTGGCCTAGCGGCTGGGATCCTCGCCTTGAATGCGCCGGGATCCCATATGGGTGCCGGTTCTGGTCCCAGCAACTCCACTTCCCATCCAGCTCCCTGCTTGTGACCTGGGAAAGCAGTTGAGGATGGCCCACCTCTGGGACCCTGCACCCACGTGGGAGACCTGGAAGAGGTTCCTGGTTCCCAGCTTCAGATAGGCGCAGCACCGGCCGTTGCAGCTCACTTGGGGAGTGAATCATCAGACGGAAGGTCTTCCTCTCTGTCTCTCCTCTCTGTATATCTGACTTTGTAATAAAAGTAAATAAATCTTTAAAAAAATAAAATAAAAACATGTGGATATACATCTAGATATGACTATTGTACATTATGTTTGTTGAGATATGACATTTTATTGAAAATATGGCCATTTGGATTTAATAGTGAAAAAGTAGTAGTGCTTGTTTTAAAAATCATTGTAACAATTGCAATCAAATTTACTAAAAGTTATTTCATGGCTTTTTCATTGCAATCTATTACATAGGTTTAGTTTACCCTAACTAGGTCCCATAACTTGGCAATTTGTCCTTCTCCAGTATTTATTAGTGAAGATACGATGGTAGAGAAGAATTATTGTTATTGTAATATACTGTAAGCATTTTCTTTTTTCTAGCTACCAGTAGTACAGCTACTGCTAGCAAATGCCTATTGTATGTCAGGAGTTAAGCTAACATACAGCTAACTAGTAAGTTTCTTTATCTTAGCGTTTTTTGCTGGTAAAAATGGAGATAATAAAAATACCAACATAAAAACATGGTTGTAAAAATCTAAAAGTGCCTGGGGTAAGTCTGATACAGAAAATGACAAGCACTACTAATATTCACTGTTATTTGAGCCTCAAAACCACCCTTTAGAGCAGGCGTAAGAGTCCTACTTTCCAGAGAATATGATGGTCTAGATGCTAAGAAGTGTGCTTAGTCTCTTCTGCAAATAAGGGTCAGAGCTGGAATTTGAGCCCATATCCGCTTACCTTGGATGCACATGCTGCCTGTTATGTCCCATTATCTCTTCAGCCTGCTAACTTCTCATGCTTACATTACAAATGTGATCTTAATCTGTATGCCTCAGTTTCCCCATTGGAAAATAGATATAACAACAGTGCCTGCCTCCCAGGATTGTTAGATGAGGCACTCAGTAAGTATTTTTACTTTGCTGAGAGTCTGTCTGAATGACGACATTGCTTTCCAATACTTAGTGTTGTCTTTGATAAAAAGGAGGATTGGCTACATAGCTAGGTGATGACCAATTTTAACTTCATCGTTCATCCAGTGACATGATCATTATACTAAAGGTTCTTTTAATCTGTTTAACATTTTATTTCTAAGTTTCTCTTTGAACCACTCTTGGAAGAACTTTAACATCTTTATGTAAGAATAACAGTCTCAAACCACCTGAAATAACAAAAGCAGGGATTTTTTAAAGGGGGTCTGTTTGTTCTGGAAAATCATGAAAGAAGTCAGCCAATTCAGGCAGATTACCAGCTTCAAAGCAGTTCAACTTCACCAGCTTGGAATCCAAAACAGCCTTCATGGTCAGAATACAAATGTGAATTTAACGAGTAGCCTGACAAGTGCATTATAAAAGTTGTATGTATGAGACAGGAATAAAGAGAGGGCTGAAGAAAGAGTGGGAGTCTAGTTGGTGTTGTTAGCTTGTTATTCCAACAATCAGTTAATACTTTATGATGTCCAGTCCAGCTCAAATGGTTGCACCTACTCAGACTCATTTTTCCCTTTTTGAATATGACTTCCCCTTCCTTTTCCTAAATAGCTGGGAATTTTAAATGACATTCTAAAACCCAGAGCACCAAACAGGGCAGTCTTCAAAAATAGCCCAAACTGGCAAAACTCCAAACTCCTTCAAGGACTGAAGCATCAAAGTCTTTCCTCAAAGGATTGCTTATCATACATGGTATCACCAGATTATATATATTAGTGGAGGGAACCAGTGACCCAGAGTATCCAAAAATCAGTTATTTGATTTTAGAATGTATTTAGATATTCATATCTGATCTTAGGTGCCTATGGAGTTTAGGACTAGAAACTGAAACAAAATAATGAGGTCACACTGACGCAAACAAGGAAAAGCAGTCCAGATTCTCCACCTTGAATTCACACTCAGTTACACCTGCCTTCAGTTCTATCAGGAACTGAGACTTCCTCAGCCTAACCAGACCTTTTTCTTTTTTAACTTTCAATTTTTATCAATTCTATACTCCATTAAGTAAGAGGGAAAACTGTGTTTTGGAGTTGAGAAGCCTTCCTCTCCAGTGCTTACAAAACGGCCACATGATACATGAACTGAGAATGAATACATTCTGGCCGATCTTAGGAAGGTCACTGCCCTCTATAACTTTCCTTTCCTTTCCTTTCTGTACAATCTGATTCTGCTGAGGGTTAAACAAGATGGTGAGAAAAACATTCAACTAGGGCTTGGTACATATTTAGTTTGTACAAACGACTGTTCCGTTTTGATCCTGAGTTTGAAAGAAGCTCTGATTCTGATCACATTCTCAGGGTGGATGCCTGGTGTACTGTTAAAGAAGCCTCTTAGAATGATGAAATCCCATATCAGAGGGCCTGGGTTCAAGTTCCAAGTTTTGGTCCTGCTCCTAATTGCAATTTCCTGTTAATGTGCACTGTTGGTGGCAGGAGACGTTGGCTCAGGTAGTTGTGTCCCTGCCACCCACATGGGAGACCCAGAGTTTCCAGCTCCTGGCTTCAGTCTGAGCAGTCATAGCTTTTATGGACATTTGATGAGCGAACCAACAGGTGGCACATATTTGTTTGTCCACCTCTTTTTCTCTGTCTCTGAAATAAAATAAGCAATTTTGTTTTTTAAAAAAATTCATGAAAAAGTGTGTTTCAAACATCTTTACAGAATAAAGAAAAACCACCATTGCTTCACAGCTCAATGAGGACCTACCTAAAATGAAATATTCAAGAAATGTAAATTGTCAAAAGGCTGAGAGGAAAACACTGAACATGTGGATAAACACATGACCAGAATATTGCTGATTTTTCTACAAAAATGTCTTGTCAATTGCCCACAACTTACTCCCTTATGTTTTCCGCAGGATAGCAAACTGATATCATTACAATAATTTGCTACAGGCAGAAAACATACTGTGCCACTTTTGCTTTGTGAGGGTTTCATTATGCTGCTGGAGTACTTATTGTTTTGCTTATTTAATGCCTAGGACATAAAAGCCTGCAATATTTGATTCCAATGCCTTGAAATTGTTCACCCTGGCCCAGAACTTCCTTATAATAGCAACAAAGGATGCAGCATTTTAAAAATACAGATAAACACTAACTGTAACTCGGGAGATCCTATGTGGTAATTTTTTTCAGCTGCATGTTCAGACTATTTTGTTATGTAATACAATAGCAAAATATTATGTAGTGATATTATGTAGTGATTGGGCCTGGTACAATAGCTTAGTGGCTAAACCCTTGCCTTGCATGAGCCAGGATCCCATATGGTCGCCAATTTGTGTCCTGGATGCTCCAGTTCCCTTCCAGCTCCATGCTTGTGGCTTGGGAAAGCAGCAGAGGATGGCCCAAAGCCTGGGCACCCTGGAGATCCTTTGTGACTCTGCACTCATGTTGGAGACTAGGCAGAAGCTCCTGGCTCCTGATTTCGGCTTGGCTTAGCTATGGCCTTTGCAGCTCCTTGGGGAGTAAACCAGCAAATGGAAGATCTTTCTCCTTGTGCCTCCTGCTCTCTGTGCATGTGTCATTTCAATAAAGATATTGTTTCTTAAGAAGATTATGTTGTGATCATATGCAGTGGTGTTTTGTGTTCTTAGCAATTTAGAAATTATTTTCTTTTGCCAATGTTACTTAGAGTGGCAAGTTGAGAGAATTTTTCCTCAGATCTTTAAAACGCCATAGATATAAGACTTGTTTAGTCACTGTATTATCTGTTATGAACATTATATTAAAAATTACATTGAGCAGTTTTGAGCCTGCTCCACTTAATACTGAGACACCAGGTATGCTGTAAAGGAAACTCCTCTTGCTTTAGTGAATCAGTCATTCACCAAATATTTATTACAATCTTACCAAAATTTTTTCAGCACTAAACATTTAAAAATACACACAAAACCAGATTCTGCTCACCAGGACTTTAAAATCTAGTTACGAAGCCAAGATATAATCATACAGAAGTCAAGTCCTACTGCTCAGAATGAACGATTAAATGTAAAACACAAAGAAATCCAAGGGGGCACTGATAAGGACTGGAGAGAAAAGGAGGCTTCTGCAGGAATGCAGGGCAGGGGATGGGGTAGGCAAGCCTGACCTTGGGACCAGGTTAAAAAAAAGCCAGTAGCGTGATTATACATTTGAGTGATTATACTCTTGCACTGCCAGAAACACATGACATCTCAGCAATGCATATTTTTCCTCAGAGTTCAGAGATACCAACTATAATTAAGCCCAGATGCGTATTTCAAGTTACTGCTCAGTATAAAAGGGGCAGGGCTCTATCAACAGAGAGAGATCTCAAACAGTCCAAGTTTTTAATGTGTGAGAGAGAGATAACTCTCACCCATAATGTCCATAATGAATATTTATCAAAGAATAAGCACAATTAATGGAGAAAAAAAAACCAAACTTGTATAGGAGTTTATTTAAAGGAAAAGTAAAGAAAATTTTTAGTAATGAATTCAAGCTTTGTACTGAAAGTAACAGGAATTGAGGTCAACAGATATGCTTGCCTTCATGAAGAGACCAGAAAACATAAAAGCAAACGCTAATGGGGATCAGAGAAAGCAAGTGTACAAAGCTGGCCAGTGGGGAGGCAAGCAGCAGTTAAGAATTGTGGATGGGGCCCGGCGCCTTGGCCTGGCAGCTAAAGTCCTCGCCTTGAATGCGCCAGCATCCTCTATGGGTGCCAATTCTAATTCCGGCAGTCCCACTTCCCATCCAGCTCCTTGCTTGTGGCCTGGGAAAGCAGTCGAGGATGACCCAAAGCTTTAGGACCCCACACCCACAAGGGAGACCTGGAACAGCTGCTGGCTCCTGGCTTCGGATTGGCGCAGCTGTGGCCATTGCGGCCACTTGGGGAGTAAAGCAATGGACGGAAGATCTTCCTCTCTGTCTCTCCTTCTCTCTATGTCTCTGACTGTGCAATAATAAAAAAAGAAAGATAGAAGGAAGGAAGGAAGGAAGGAAGGAAGGAAGGAAGGAAGGAAGGAAGGAAGGAAAGAAAGAAAGAAAGAAAGAAAGAAAGAAAGAAAGAAAGAAAGAAAGAGAGAAAGAAAGAAAACAAACAGGTGTTTAAGAATTGTGGATGAAATAAACCTAATATCCCTAGAAAATACTAAATAAGATTATTTATTCAAATGAAACCTAGTACACAAATGCTTAGGGCAACACCACGATATTCAAAAGCAGAAAAAAACAAATGTCATCAACCCACAAAAAGATAAATAAAATGTACCAGATCCATGAAATGAAACAATATTTAGCTGCTAAAGAAAGGAAGGGTTGGGGCCTGGCACAATAGCATAATGGTTAAACTCCTTGCCTTGCATGCCCGGGATCCCATAAAGGCACTGGTTCTAAACCCAGCGTACCCACTTCCCATCCAGCTCCCTGCCACTAATTCTGGTCAGGGTTCACACATTGGTTAAACTGACATTTGCAATGCTGGCATTCCACATTGGGTGCCTGTTCAAGTCCCATCAGTTCTACCAAAGTGTCTAAAGAAGCAATGGAATGTGGCCCAATTACTTGGGCCCTTGCAACCAATGGGGGAGACAGAGTTCCAATCTCCTGGGTTTGGCCTGGTCCAGTTTTTGCTGTTGTAGCCATTTGTTCAAGGAGTGAACCAGCAGATCAAAGGACTATGTCTCTCCCTCCCTACTATCCTCCTTCCTATTTTCTTTTCTATCAAAAAATAATATTAAAAAAATATAAATGATCAGAAATCAAAATTAAAATCACCAAGAGATTTTAAGCTGTACAAACCAATAAAAGCATTTTTAGGGTTAAATTGAGTCCATGTGCCATCAGTTTGAAAACCATAGCCAAATCATTCCACCTTAAATCAGAATAATTCTAATAGTTCTTATGTTATTGTCTCACAGCTTCAAATTCTTGAGATTAAAGTAATAATTTATTTTGCCTGAATACACACAATATATATACAAATTTGCTTATTTTTAAAATGAAATGTCTTTTAGGAAACAAACCAAAAAAAAAAAAAGAGAGAGAGAGAGAAGAGAACATACAGAGAGCTCCCATCCTTTGATTCACTCCTCAGATGACTGCAACAGGCAGGACTAGCCTGGGCTAAAACCAGGAGTCAAAAACTTGGGCCAGGTTTCCAACATGGGAGGCAGTAACACAACTTCTGGAGTCATCACAGCTGTCTCTGGAGGTCTAAATTATCCAGAAGCTAGAATCAGGAGTTAGATCTGAGCATGAACCCAGGCACTCTGGTGCAGGGCACAGATGTCTTTTCTGGCAGTCGAACCACTAGGCCAGGCACCTGCTCTATCCTATGTATTTTTAAACTGAAGCTACTACAGCGTTAAAAAACAGGGATTTTTTTTCCCTCAATAGCAATGTAAAATTACAGTTCCTTTTCATATATTTAACCTGAAATGATGTACTCTTCTCTGTGGACAACATTCTATTAGAAATAGTCCAACCACTAGTTCTCTGCTCAGCAAAAGTGCTAAGTGGTGTGAAATGCAGCCATCCACAGAACGTCTAACCTCATTTGCTTCAGCCTTGATCTCTTCAGTTTGACTTTGGTTCTGTTTAAGACTTTAAAGTAAATCTGTTACTTTAAACAAATTCCATGTATTTATAACTATGCTTAAATGCTCTTTCCTACCAAAAAAAAAATACTCAACATTTGCAAGAATAAACAAAACCTCTCAAAGTTGTAAATTTTAGTGGTCAGCATACTTTTTAACTTTTATATTAAAATAATTTTAGAGTTATAGGACTTGAAAACATTGAGAGTTCCCATACATCTTTCATGCATCTTCTTACCTATTACTAAGATGCATTAATGTATGACCACTTATAAACATTTATATAACCATGATGTACTTACCAAAACTAAGAAATTAACGTTGACATAACACTATTTACTCAATTTCATGCCCTATTCAGAATTCTCCAGGTTTTTCACTAATGGTCTTTTTCTACTGCAGGATCCAATCCAGGACACCACATGTCATTTAGTTCCCTCCTTGGTCTCCTTCAGTATGTGATGGTTTGTTAGTCTTTCCTTCTAGATCTTAACACTCTCTTGACAAAATACCATTTTCTTTAGCTATTTAGGCTCACTCCTTTCTTTCCCACACCTTTCAGAGAGGCTATTTTTGCAATACTGTTAAGATTCATTTGTCACAGTCTGCATTCCATCTTGGATTCCCCTGACATCCTGATTTATTTATTTTTTAAATTTATATACAATAAAAATCACTTTTGTGGTGTACAAAGTCTTAGGGTTTTGAAAAATGTACTTCAGGAATTCAAAACCACATCACCAGACAGAATAACTCATCATCTTAAAAATCTCTTTGGGCAGTTTGGCCCATTTGGCCACAAAGAACTGCATTTTGTTTTTTTTTTTAATAGCTGAGTAGTATTCCATGGAGTAGATGAACCATAGCTTTCTTATCCAATGCTCTGTTGATGTTTTTTTTTCTTCTTATTGTATTGTTGTTGACAATCTTTACATAGTTAATTACAGTTAAAGGAAAAAGAAGAAAAGAAAAGAAAAAAAGAAAGAAAAAAAAAAGGTTCAGGGGGATAGGAAAGTGGGTAATGCTATTATGTCCATATTGTTTCCATCATGTATCTGAGGTGAAGGGGGATATTGAGGGAGAAGCCCCAGCCGGTTTCCCGCCCACCCCAAGTCCCGGATGTGGAGCATGCTCTGAGATATGTGCTCGAGTGGTGTTAATAGTTCTCCAGTTATGAATCGCTGCCAGTTTCGCTCGATGAGGTCGTCCAACGATTGATATGGTCCATGGTGGGAGGGTATGGGGGGGGGAGAACCCAAGTATCTATGTAACTGTGTCACATAATACAATGTAATTAATGAAGTTAAATAATAAATAATTTAAAAAAAAATCTCTTTGGGCAAATGAAGCATTAAAAAAAGTGTTCATTTATTTAAAAGGTAGAGTAACAGAAGGAACAGGAGAGACAGGAAGAGAGGTTTTCCATCCACTGCTTCATTCCCCAAATGCCTACAACAGCTGTTAGGCCAGATCAAAGCCTGGGGCCAAGAACTCCACCCAGATCTCCCACATAAGTGGTAGGGACTCGGCTACTTGGGCCATCTTCTGCTGTCTTCCCAGGTGCATTAGCAGGAGGTTGGGTGAGATGCAAAGTGATCAGTACTAAAGCCAACATCCCAATTTAAGATACAAGCAATCCCAAGTGGTGACTTCATCTACTACGCCATAACACCCACCCCAACAAAGTATTATTCTCCAGAATGATATGCCTTTAATAATCAAATATGCAACTCACCAAAGTAGATATCAGACTGCAGCTATTTCCTATATACCGCTTCTTTCAAAAAAAAGTATTAGCTTTTTTCATATTTACATAGTTGATAAGGGCAGGAAGAGTCGAGGATCAGGGGAATGTGAGCAAGACAATTGTTTGCACATTTTATTTTTCTTCTTGTTGTTATCTGGGGGATGGGGGGATGCAAGGGAAGGAACCATGCCCAGCCTCCAAACTGCCTCAGTACCTGGAGACAGGAAATGACCACCTGACATCATCCCAGGATCTCTGTGGAGCATGTTCTGAAGATTCTGCTCAAGTGTTTTCAAAAGTTCTGAGATGTCATTGATATCATCGCTCCAAGAATGAGGAAATCCTTCCAAGGTCAATTGAATGACACAGTCCACATCAGAGTCTCCATTTGCCCAGAAATTTGCTGTCAAGCTTCACTGGGGTAATTGATCAATTTATTCTTCCCTCCTTCCTCTGCAAATAAATTGGTGCTGTGGCCCAGCCCAGCCCTACCCATGACTTGTTCAGCCCTTAAGTACATCAGGGGGACCTGAAGCCCATAACCCTGACTGGACTGGCTCCTAGCTCCGGTTCCTGTGCCTGCCAGCATGTGCAGTGGATTGGTCCAGTCTGTCTCACATCCCATTCTGATCTCATATATATTATTGGGCACTGAACCTAACTCAACCCAACTGACTCCATCCTCCAGCCCACACTCATGCCAACAGGTGCCTCCACCTGTTCAGTCAGGCCCAATCCCCATGCTCACCAGTGGGAGTTGCAGCACATTAGAGAGGTGCCCACAACCTCCCCACTAGACCAGTTCCCTGTCCTGGATCTTGTACTGTTTAGGTGGTTCTGCAGTCTAGCTTGACAGGATTTGCCCTCAGTTCTAGCACTTGCCAGCTGATGCTACAACAAAGCACAACTAGCCTGCCCTTCTCTGGCGCATGCCTGAAATAGTGGATACGACTGGTTAGCTCAGCCTGGCTCTCCCCCTAACTCAATTCTCATGCAGGACACAGATGTAGCCCTGTCCTGCTTGGTCTGCCCCCAGTCCCAGCTCTCACACTCACAACCAGGAACAGTGGCCCAGCAGAGGAGTCCCCACAAATCCCCTACCAGTCTTGCAATACCCCCTCCCCTGCCAGTCTTGCACATGTTTGTAGGTGCTGTGGCTCAGTCTAGCATGCCCCATCTCACTTTGCTATTAGCCAGCAGGTGCTGTAGCCTGGCCCTGCCTGGTCTGCTCCCATTCCAGTTTGAGCTGGTAGGTGGGTGCTGCAGCCCAACCCAGCATAGTCAGCCCCCAGTTCCAGCCCTAATGTGAATTGGCTAGGGCTGTGGCCAGACTTGGCCTGGCTTGCACCCCATCCTGGTTCTCAGATCTGCCAGTGGGTGTTATGAATTAGCCCATCCTGACCTGTTCCCAGACCTGACCCACATGTATCCTGGCAGATATTGCAATCTGGCCTGGTCTGGGTTCCTCCATGTCTTGGTCCTTGTGCTTACCTGCAGGGACTTGGTTCTTGCACTCACCTGCAAGAACTGTATCCTGATAAAGGAGTTCCCCAAGCTCCTCTATTGGGTCTCCTCCCACTGGCAGATCTCATGCACATCAATGGGTCCTTGGCCCAGATTGACTTAGTCCACCTCCTGTCCTGTAAGAAACAGTGGCCTTGTCCAACTGGTCCACACCTAATCTGGTTCTTACTGTTGGGTGTTACAAAGCCACACCTGGTCCACACCCTGACAAAACTCTCACATGGCCCAATACACTGCTTTGTTAAAAACCCATTCACATATCAAGAATCAAGATGGCATAATAGGGTGAGGACAAATTTAAACAGATGGAGAAACATTAGCCAGGATGAAGCAGAAAGGGCACATTCCAGGAAATAGGAGAGGGCAGACCAACGGCAGAGGGGCACCTGGAGACTAACAGACCAGGAAAGTAGTGATCAGATATGTCAGTGGCATTCAGCAAGTGGTGATATGAACTCCACTGGCAACTGAAAAGGAACTCTACCAGCAACCAGGTGGGAAGGGGAGTTCACTGGGAACTCAGGAAGTGAACCCAGACAAAGAATTGCCCATCCTGCTGGTTTGTTTGACTTGACCAGGAGCAGAGACACAGCAGCAGATCCCAAACAGGTAGTGTGGGAACAGGGTGGATTTCACAACCCAGATCCCCAGTGGAGACGAACTGGGTGGCCATCTTGTGTAGTGAGGCAATGGCCATGGAACAGGATGAGCACGCACTAAGTTGGGAGTGAACTCATTTTGGGCTCAGTAATTTGCAACCATGTGGCATCCTTCAGGTTCCATTCAAAATAAGTCTGGGCAGCACCCAGACCTAACAGCCAGCAGATCAATAACTCTATGAGTTGTACATCAGGTGCCATTTTGTACAGTGTAGCAAAGGCTTTGAGACTGCGGAGACAACAGTGAGCTGTGCACATGCTGAGCTGGGAGCAAACTCACTGAGCTCAATGCATTACACTGGTCCCACATCGAAAATAATACCAACTTTGGCATCTTATGACTCAAAATAGGTCCGTGTGACCCTCAGATCTAACGCCAACAGGTTCTGGCAAGATCAGTACCACCAGCAACCTAGCTATTAAGTACATATGGAGTCTCCCTAATCCTGGGAACTGCATGAACTGCAAGTGAGAGAAAGGTTGTATAAACAATGGTGCAACAATAGCGCGGGATCACAGGAGGTACAGTGATGAGCCAGAAGCTGGGGATATGGAGACTATGGTGAAAATCTAATTTAAAGGCCCAGAGCAGAAACTCATTGGAGGGAGTGTCACAAGTGACTGCAAACAAGAACCATGTACAAACCACAACAAGTAAAATTGAATTGCAGACCTGTGGGTGAGTGGGTGACACAGCCTTGAAACCTGCCCTACAGAAAAGAATCTGATACCCAGAAGTACAATGACTAAGAACAATAGAAGAGACAAAGGCACAATGAATATTGTTGAAGACGCCCAAACAAAGGAACAAAAGGCTTTGCCAAACTCAGACTTAACTGAGGAATACATCAAGAATATGGTGGATACAGAATTCAAAACACTTGTTACATAGCTTCTTATCAACAATGCAAAAATTTAAGGAGTATGTCACACAGTAAATAGCAACACTGAAACAAAATCAAGCCAAATTATTGTAAATGAAGGACACAAGAAAGCAAATTAAAAATTCAGTGGAAAGTCTCAATAATAGAATGAAGGAGGCAGAAGAAAGAATCTCAGAATTGGAAGACATTTCTTGTCACAATGGAGAAACAATCTAAAAGCTGGAAGCAGAGCTGGGTCAAGCTAAAAAAAAGTATTCAAAAATTAAGAGACACTATTAAAAGGCCAAATATAAGAGTTATGGGAGTCCCAGAAGGGCACAGAACTCCCAATAAGGTTTACTAAAGACTATCTTCACCATGACACATTATAATTAAGTTCTCTTCAACTGAACATAAGGAAAATATTCTTAAATGTGCTCATTAAAAAAAAAAACATTCTCACTAAATTCTTCACTGACTCATAGATCATACAGTAGCATCATTTTCTTCAAGAAGATTCTTGATTTCAATTTTTGTTTCTTCCGTGACACATTAGTCATTCAGTAGCATGTTATTTAATTTCATGGCATTATAAGTTTCTATTTTTTCTTCCTGCTGTTGATTTTGTTTTGTGGCTTTTCATTTAAGGGGTGTATAGTAATTATGTAATGGAGTCTATCATACCCAATGGCATGTTTTTGAACTTCATAGCATTGTAAATTTTTTTTCTTCCTGTTGTTGATTTTGTTATGACTTTTCACTTGGGGAGATTTATAGTGACTGTGCAGTGAAGACTGACATGTCCAGATGTGAGGATACAGTGCAGTGTGCATCTATAGTTCCAGTCAAGGATGGACTGCCAGTGAAACAGTTAGATATGTCTTGACAATGGAATGCTGGACTCTCTGCCATTGTCCACACCCACAATGATGGACTTATGACTATTTATGAGGAAGTACGGAGTTGTAATGATATAGAACTCACTGAAGGGGATGGGAGGGTTAGGCAGGGGAAATCCCAGTACCTATGGAACTGTATCATGAAATGATAAAAATAATATGATAATAATAATAATAAAGAAAAAATACAAGAATTAAAACCCACATGTGTAAAAAAAAAACTATTCACATTCCACTTTAAGAAATCTTATCATCTAAATTCTATCTTGAAGTGATATCAAGTCTCAATGACTAATAATATATACAGAGCAATCAAACATTTTAATCCCAAGCAATTTTTCAAGCCTATTTCAACTCTCTATACCAAATACTTCTATGCCAATTCAAAGAAAATGAAATCAGAAAAAAATGTCCAAAAACAGTCTCATAATATAAATCGCAATCAAACATAGATTTTGCTTTTTCCTAGTCTCTAAATTTCCCACGTCACTACTCTCTTCTTGGGCTTAGGGTAACAGTTGATTGTAACTCTGCTCCTCTTTTTCATAAAAATTTGGAAAACCAATTTTTCTATTTGTACAAGCTAAAATGCTTTCATTGCTTTCTGAAATCTAGTGGGGGGGCCGGAAGGGGGAATGAAGGTTAGTCAACAGCAAGATAGCTGGAAATGGGATAAGCTGTGTTGCTTAAAATTCTTAGAGCCTTTTCAGAAGGCAAGGCTTGGAGAAGTACAGGGGCCAGGAGGCCTTAGGTTAGGGACTTGATTAGTCAATAGACAGGAATTCAAGAAATGTTCAGTTGGCAGGCTGTGTGTCTTGGAAGCACCAAATACCCCTACTCAGCCGACTGCTTCTTAGAAGGGTAAAGCAAAATAGAGGATTTCTTCTAAGGCCTCCACGGGTTTAGACCTGCTCAGATTTGAGCAAGAGGAAACAGTTCTTAATCCTCAAGTATGTCACCTGTCATTACCACTCAAGCAAACGTTGGTATCTGACAGTGGAACCAAGTGTGTTCATGTGGGGTGCTCGTATAGGCTTGAGTGAGGGTGGTGTGGGAATGTTGGTGGAATGAGCCGGCATCAGTTGTCTGCAAAACTAAATGTGTGTGTTTGTGACTTTGTGCATTTTTCTGAGGATAGTGTCATTTGGTTTATCTCATTATCTAAAGGTTCTGAATTCCATAAAAGCCAAGAAACTTAGGTTTAGTTTATGATTGATTGGTGTCTCCATAAACTTACCAGTCCAACTCCTTATAAATTCTGATTTCTTCTCAGTGGATACTGCTTTCCAGAACAAGCATCAGATCAGAGAGAAACTTCTTGGGGCCAATTGCTATCTGATCCCCTTACAGTACTGGCCCATGGTCATTCCCCATCTTTAAAACATTCTTTGCTCTGTTTTGTGTGACATTAGACTGGTTCTCCTCCTGCAAATCTACTGTCCTTTTAACTAGCATCTCACACTTTTTACGTTTCCTCAAGGCAGCTGTTGTCTCCTGACCAGCCTTTTGTTCTTGGTATTTTGTTTTTCCCTAGAGTCTTTCTCCCTTGGAAGCTTTCACCTACGTATTCCATTCACGTCTTCAACATGTACTGCAATTTCAAATTTCTAACACAGCCAGAAAATGTCTCTTTGGAGAGACAGCATCCCCCTCAAATTTACTAAACATACACCTGGATCTACATATAAATAAACATGTAGGAGATTATAAAAAGTCCTTTTTAAAAGTTTCTGTTAGTCATGAAGATGCACTTTCAATCACTTTCATTCAAAATCCCACAGCAAATAACATCAAAATTTTATAACAAAATTTTTAAACCTTGAAGAACAGCGAACAGAACCATTACATTGTTCATTACAGTATATCATAACAACAATAAAGAGAATACAGAAATTTGATAATTACAGAAGGGTCCTAATTACAAAATGAAGAATCAGAGAAGGCTTTATACAGGAAAACCTTACCTGTTGCTTCCACAACTATTGGTTAGCTTCAGTGAGAACAACAGAGAAGATAAATGGGAGGCTAAACAAGGAAGAGGAGAAATAAACAACACTATAGAAAAGATGAGAACAACATGACTTATTCTGGAGGCTTTCAGAAGTTTGGAGTACACGAAGCAAAAACAAGATAGTGTTGCATAAAACATAACACAGACAACATAAAAGTTGGTGCTGACTTCCGTGATGGGTCTCAGGACGGGGCGTCTCATGCCTGGATTCCAGACGCCAGCCACCATGTGCATGTGGTGAGCTGTCCCCGGGCCTGCCTGGGCTTCAGGGGCTGCTCCCTTCGGGGTGAGTACACCGAGGGCAGAGGTCTCCGTGACTGGGCAGGTCCAGGGCCCACCCACCGCCCTCATTGGGCGGGTGAATGGGATTGGGGAGGGGGTGTGACCTTGGGCCTGGGAGTTTAAACTTACAGCAGCCTCGCAGCTGCTGGTGGGTCTTCAGGGCGGGGCGTCTCATGCCTGGATCCCAGACGCAAGCCACCACGTGCACATAGTGAGCTGTCCCTGGGCAGCCAGTGCACCATTTGGTGCCAGAGTCTGCCTGTGGGCCACCTGGCCAGGCAGCTCTGGGGTTTTGGTTCTTTGAATCGCTGCTTAGGTAGCTCCAGGTTGAACCCACTGAGCTTCTAGGACATGAATCAGTCGTAAAGATTCCCAGTGACAGTAACTCTTCCTTTGAAGAACTTGTAATCACTGAACAATGCTGACCACCAAACACCAGTTCATGCAAAAGCTATGGCTCAGGGCTTGTCCAGCAGAATCATATCCTGTTACCTGACATGATGATGGATCAGGAGAAGGGTCACATGAAGCATGGCCATTATATTAACTAACACTCGAGAACCATATCCGGGGGTAGATTCTGTGAGGAATGTGTGGACCAAACCCTGTGGAATTTCTAGCCCCACTGGTCAGCTCGAGGGTTGGGGTGGTGATGGACTAAGCTAGGTGTGACCAAGGAGCCTACCATCAATCACAGGTAAAGGAACCCACAACAGTCTGGACTGGTCAAGGAAGCAGCACCCAAATGTGCATCCTGAATAGGATGTGGAGTGGGCCGGGCTGCAGCGTTCACCAGTTCATACAAGGCCAAATGGAAGGTCAGACTACGCCAGGCGCTGGCCTAAACCCAATGGCATGTATGAGAACTGGGTCTGGGAATGGATTAAGTGGAGGATCTTGGGAAACTCCCTTGGCGAGTCATAGCTCTCGCTGATGAACATGTGGTCCAGACCTGGGGGTTGCACAAGCTGGGCAAAGTAGCTCCAACAGCTGGGTAATGTGTCAATTGGTAATGGAACAGGGTGGACGGGGCAGGACTGAGCAAACCTTAGCCCACAAGCGAAACTAGAGACCAGGATGCAGCACAGGTCATGCCAAGCTAGGCTCTTGCACCTACTGGTCTGCATGAGCCGGGAACGCTAAGCCACAGTGTCTAAGGCAGAGGTCGGGACAGGTGAGGGGCTGAGCGGAGCTGAGTCAGAGCAACCACTGGCAGGCACATGTTCTATGGCTGGGAATAGGCCCAGTTGGGGAGCTCAGGGGACAACCCTAGCTGGGTGGAGGTTCCCACCAATGGGCACATGGGCTGGAATGGGGGCTGCGTTCTGATCAGGAAACAGTTATAGTCTCCCTTGGCACAAGTGTGGACTGCGATTGGATGCACTGAGCCAGGTCAGACTCCAACACCCTCTGGTGTCCTGGAGGATGGGGGATGGACTAGGCAAGGTCTCAACCCCTACTGAGCCATGTGTGAGTCATACGTGGATATGGACGAGCCATGGCTGGGCTGAAACATCCAACAGCAAGGACCAGTTTGGGTTGAAGGCCAGTCAGGAAAAGCCACTGTTCCTGCTAGGACAGGAGGTGAACTGAGTAGGGCTGGCTCATGGACCACCCTGGTATGTGCAAAATCTGGCATTGGGACAAGTTCTGATGGAGGAGCCTGGGTAACTCCTCTGGTAGGACACAGTCCCTGCAGGTAAGCTCAAGAAGCACAATAGGAAACAGCCCAGAACAGGCTACGGAAAGTTTCCCACTGGCATACATTTGGCATGGGTCAGGGGCAGACCAGGCTGAATCAGTTCTTGTCATCCACTGGCAAAGCCAAGCACCAGAGCAGTGTTGGTCGAGCCAGGTTCGGTTGCAACAAAAACTAGTGCACAATATGGAATGCCAAGGTGAGGTTTGCCTGTACTGGATGTGACAGCAGCGCCCAACCAGCACGCATGAGAACCCAGAAGGGAGGGGGCAGAGCCGGCGGGGGGGAATAAGGGGTGGTTCCCTTGCTGGACAGCTACTCCCACTGGAAAGCATGAGCTGGGATGAGGGCAGACCAGACTGGGCAGGGCTACAACATCTGTGGACCTCATGTGGACTAAATCAGGGAAAAGCCAGTCTGGGCTGATTGTTCCTACTGGTGCAAACAAAATTAGAGTGGGTGAGGGTTGTTTGGGCTTAGCCACAGCATCAGCTGGCAGAAGCTGGTACTGGGGTCTAATTCTGTCAAGTCAAACCACAGAACTACCTGGAGAGTGCATAATTCGGGAGTGGAGAGGCCTGGGAGGGAAATAGTGGGCTCCTCCCTCTTGGGTTACCACTCCCATGGGAGGGCACAAAAACTAAGACAGCGGCTGGGTTGGCTAAACAGATACTCAACAGCATCTGTGTGGGCTGCATAGTGGAGCTGGTTAGATGGAACAAAGCTTTAATACCCACTGACATGTACGAGAGCCGAATGGGATGTGGGACAGACTGGAGTACTGCTACACATACTGGCAAACCAGGGTAGGGGGCGGGCCTCGTGGGGGTTATTGTGGGTCGGTATGACAGGCTGCAGCTCCCACTGGTTTATGTGAGGGCGGAGTACGTGCTGGGCAGAACCAGGCTGGACTGCAACACTCATTGGTTCCAGTGGAAGTCGGGGCTGAAAACAGAACCAACCCAGCGATAGCAAACACTAGCTGATCAGGGCAATGGACTGTGCCGGGCCCTGTACTTGCTAGTATATACAAGAATCTGGTCTGAGAGCACCTCAGACAAAATTTCTTTGGAGATCTCCCCAATCGAAATGCTGGACTCAGAACCCTAACCAAGAAAAGACAGAAGACAGAACAGGTCAATCAACCAGCTCAGCTATATGTTGGCAGCGAAACACTGGGCAAACGGAGACTCTATGATGGACTATGTCAATTAGTGGATTCTTCAACGACCTCATCGTGCTTGGAGTGGCAAGACTGGCAGCGAATCATAACTGGTGAACTATCAAAACCACTTGAGCAAGAACCTCAGAGCACGCCCTACATCTGGGACCCGGGAAAGGTGGGAAATTGGGTGGGCCTTCTCCATTAATACCCTCCTTTACACATGAAGGAAACAATATGGAAATAATAGTCTTACCCACTTTCCTATAGCCCTTGAACCTTTTTTACCCTCATTAACTATGTAAAGATTGTCAAAAATAAAAAAAATTCAAAAAAATAAAAACAACAACAACAAAAAGTTGGTGCAGACTTCCATCTTAGGGGTTGCATCCCTTAGCAGGAACGCACATATCAGAATGAGGGAAAGGAATTAGGGAAGAAAGGAGGCTGGTGGAAAGAAAGTATTCTTCAAGTCCCAAAGGCCATCTGAATCCTCTGATATTCTGATCCTGTTTCACTGGAGGGATACTCCCAAGCAGACTGAAAGTAACAATAATATACACTGAAGGATGTGTGCATGCTAGTGAATATTATGCAGACAGGAGGGAGAAAAGTGTCAAGAAATAATGTCATATGTCTGGAAGTCTCAGAAGAATCAGAGGCAGAAGCAAGACTTCAATTTGCATAGATGTGCATGTCGATGAGTTTAGTAGATTGTTGTGGATATAAAAGAAGGAGTATAGTGACCAAATAGGTAGCTAGTGCCACATACAAATGCAAAATGAGTACAACACTCAGTGATATAGGCATGCAGAGAAAAGTTGTGTTTTAAAAATACTTAAAACACATTGAGGCCCAAATCTGCATACTAGAATCATTTTGGAAGGCTTCAAAAGAGTTTTGTGATTTGATTGATCTAGTATGTAACCTGGTCTTTGGAATTTCATCCAGATGATTTTATTGTGCAAAATATGGGATGAATTAGTGACTTAGTGTATAAGGTCAGTCAGTAGAATCTATTATTGACCAAAGGAGAGAATGGGAGACACATTAGAAATGGATGAGAGCAGGTTTCTAACAGAAAACATCTGGGAAAGCCAAGCCATCAACCGATTTATCAAGATCTCACACAACTTTTGGTCCATGGCAGACAAACACTCAATGCAGAACTGCTGAATGCATGGTTAAGTGACTCAAAGAGTAAGGTGACAAAATGAGCAGAGGTTGGGATGGATGACAACAATTTCAGTCTCACCCACAACGAGTTTGAGATGCAACTTTCCTTCCCATCTCCTGAATCAGTTTCTTTACAAATTCCCTTCTTCTAGCATTGTTCACATCGTGAATCATATCTAAGACGACCTTCTTGGATTCCCCTAAAATAACTTCTAACCAGCTCTGTGTTGCATACCAGTTCAGCTGTATCTAGGTCACTTCCCTACTCCAAACTACTTAATTATATTTAACAATACACTTTTTTTTCCTTAAAGATTTATTTATTCTTATTGGAAAGACAGGTCTTATTTCAACAGAGAAGGTCAGACAAAGAAAAAGTTCTTCCATTCGCTAGTTCACTCCCCAAATACCCACAACAGCCAGAGCTGAGCCAATCTAAAGCCAGGAGCTAGAAGCTTCTTCCAGGTCTCCCACCAGGTGCAGGGTCCCAATGCTTTAGAACATCCCCCACTGCTTTTCCAGGCAGGGAACCAGATGGGAAGTGGGGCAGCCAGGTCTTGAACTGGTACCCACATGGGATGTCAGATTGCAGGTAGCAGCTTAAGCAAAATACTCACTATCATTCAAAATTTAGTCCCAGCATACTTTTGTGCTCCATTTTCTTATTCATACTCCTTATGACACTGGTTGTTTTCATGTATTCAGTTTCTCAAATAAATGTTGAATTTTCTTGTTCTCTGAGCCCTGGGGGCATTCTTTACCTTCAGTTTACAAGTCTACTATCATCCCATCTGACAATCCAAAATTCAACATCTTCTAAAATTCAGTGCTGGTCCCTAGAGGGCTTCCCTGGTCCTACTCTTTAAGAAAGCAATTTCTTCCCTTTTAGAAACAATATAATACTGTACATTAGAGTCCTCCAGCATCTAGTATGTCCATGTATGCCCTGACATGCATGCAATTCAGGGATCTAAAGAGAAAACTGTGAATTTTTTAGTCTACTTATATGGCTGCAAATTGAAAAAAAAATGCAAGAAAGAAAGAAGCCTGACAGTGGTAACAGTGGTATACAGAGGTGGTGGTGGTAGTGGGAGGGTAGCAAGAATAGTTTGCCTTGGTTAGGAGGAATATTTATCACTGACATCATTTAGGGTTGCCAGCACATGGTGATAATAAAAAGCAGAACATGTTTTAGTTAGTTTTACTGTTTATAAACTCTCTACAGATAAATTACACCCTTATTGCCTGCTCTCCGGGTGGGCCACTAGCATTCTATTCTCACCCGGTGTGCCTCTAAAAGCTGGGAAAATAGGACCGCAGACCAGTCTCTACCACAGCCTCAGGTTGCAAAGAAAAAATGCTTAGGAAAATAGTATCAAGTATATCTCAATGCAGCATTGCATATTTCATTCCAACAACTCTGTGACACTAATGTTTGCAGAAAGAATTAACTATGTAGGACTTAAGAATGTAACATAGGCTTTGGAAGCATATTTAAGTGTAACGGCTGTAGCAATGGGAAGCTCAGTCTTCCATCAGAAGCTTAATGGGCTGCAGGTTCCACACTCCATGCTCTGAATCCACAACTGCATTCTAGCTGAGGTCATCCTTGCATGCTTCCAGCCAACTGCTGATAATAACAAATAAGTCAAGGCAGGCCCATAAATGCAAGAAAAGAGCTCCTCTGATGGATAATTTTGGAAAAAGAATTTATCATCACTGGGGCTGCTGCCTGCAACACTGGCATCCCATATGGGCAGGGGTTCATGTTCTATTCACTCCACTTCTGATTCAGCTCCCTGGTAGTGGCCTGGTGGAGGCAGCACAATATGGCTCAGGCATCTGGCCCCTGTGAGCCAAAAGGGGGTCCTGGATGTGGATCCTGGATTTGGCTTGGCCTGGCACTGGCCATTGTAGGCATCTGAACGGTGAATCAGTGAATGAAAGATCTCGCTCACTCTCTCCTTCCTCCCTCCCTCTGTTTCTCTGTTTTCCCAATGTCTCTGTAAATGACTAGCCTTGCTGAATTTTTCCTAGAATTGCACTGCCATCTACAACTCTTCTACCCAGTTTTTCCTCCCTTGCTTCTCTACTCCACAGAGATCAACTCACTAGACTTCCCATGACTTTTCTGGCCTCCTTTCTGGCTTTCTCCCAGTCTTCCCTCACAAGTAAGTACTCAAATCATTTCTTATATAACTAATCCTGTCATGGTATCTGCTTCTCTGAGGGTCCAATCCAGGATAATAAGGTTTTAGTTTCTTTTGTTTAAAAAATTTGTTTATTTTTAATTGAAAGGAAGACTTAACACACACACACACACACACAGAGAAAGATTCCATCCACTGGTTTGCTCTCCAAATGGCTGCAATGGCCAGAGTTCAGCTGATCCGGAGTTGAGTGCCAAGAGCTTCTTCTGGTTCTCCTAAACAGGTACAGTGTCCCCATGACTTGGACTATTGTTCACTGCTTTCCCAGGCCATAACCAGGGAGCTGGATCAGAAGTGAGGTATCCAGGACATGAACTGGCACCCATATGGGATGCTGGCACCACAGGGTGGAGGATTAGCCTGTTGAGCTATGCAGCCAGCCCTGGGTTTAACTCTTTAAAAATTATTTTATTCATTCTTACAAAATGTGGGAAATAACTCTCCGTAATTTCAGCCAAAGACAACTTATAAACAAAGCATCATATTTAATTATGCAAAACAACCTAGCCAGAGAAAATCACATATGCCTGAATTCCCCTCACAGAATTCACATGGAGGACTTTTGCAAAATCCTAAGAATTCAACTACATTCAATACTCTCCATAGATCTGGCGTTGTGGCACAGCAAGTTAAGCTGCCAATGTGTTGTCAGCATTCCTCATGAGTGCTTGTTTGAACCCTGGCTGCTCCACTTCTGATCCAGTTCCCTGCTGATGTGCCTGGAAAAGTACTGGAGGATCCTGCACTTATGCAGGAGATGTAAAAGAAGTTCCTGGCTCAACCCTGGCTTTTGGAGCATGAATCATTAGATAAAAGAGCTCCCCAGTCCCCTGGAACTCTGCCCTTTAAATAAACATGTAAGTGAGCAAACCAATAAATAATTTTAAACGCTCTCCATTCTTAAAAGGCAGGCACCTCATAAAGCATCACTCATCTGAAGATGCAGAAAGACCCGATGTATTCCTAAACAATTGCAAAATGGTACCACAATCTAGTGAAAAATGTATCAGATTCACCTCAGAAATTTTCCCTAATTACATCACATTCTGTCAACTGTATATCCCCATAATCTGCTAGGAGTCAAATGATACTCCATTATGAATAAATATACACTACATCTTCCATGCATTAAACACTGTATCAGGTACTTTACATGGCATGTTCCATCTTATAAACACCTTATGGACTGAGTGTTATTAAGCCCAGCTTTTAGAAGAGGATATGAGGGCTAGAGAGTAAGAGGCTTGTCTAAGCTGCCACAGAGCATGTGACACAGGTGAGTCCTCAGTGCTGTCCTGAGCCAGGCTACTCCTCAGTAGGAGCAGGGCATGGCTCATAGACACATTTCCTGGAGTCAATTGTTGAATGCATTATGTTCACTTTATTTAAGATGCATTTATTTTTATTGGAAAGGCAGAGTTACAGAGGGAAGGAGAGACAGAGAGAAAAATCTCTGCCTGCTGGTTCACTGCCCAAGTGGCCACAATAGCCAGAGCTGAGCCGATAAGAAGACAGGAGCCAGGAGCTTTTCCTTGTCTACCACATGGGTACAGATCTCAAGGCTTTGGCCCATCCTCTTCTGATTTCCCAGGCCATAAGCAGGGAATTGGAAGCGAAGTGGAGCAGCCGGGATACAAATCAGCATCCATATGGGATCCTGGCGGACACAAGGTGAGGACTAGCCGCTAGGCTACCGCACTCAGCCTATCATGATCACCTTTCAAGAGCGAAACGACAGTTACCACTTCCCTTACAAGAGATAAGCAGAGATCAATATTTGCATTTTAAAAGCACAAAAATGAATCACACAAAGTACTGGAATCTGAGAGTAGAAAGGAGCCTTGACAACATCCAGTCTAACACCTTCATTAGATAAAAAAACATCGGAAACCATTGCTGTTTCTTTGAAAGGCACCTTGTAAGGTTTACCCTAGAGATGACTGAATTTGTACCTCTATCTCAGCACACACCAAGAGAGGAAAGGCCTTGGTAGAGGAAATGGGAATTATAGACCAGTAGGTGGTAGATGGGTGTTCTGGAGAATTTATTTAGACCAATAAAATATTCTGCACCCACTTCAGCCTGGGCAGCTACCATGGTGAGAACCAACAGCGGCTTCCATCTCCCTACGAGTTTCAGCTGGGTCTGAGGGCCATGAAACTGGAGGGAAGGGCACGGTGCTTTCTTTTTTCAAGTTCACATGTTACTTCTATCAGCTAAGAGCAAATGAATGGAAAAGGCAAAGGCTTTCTGTGGTTTCTAAGAAAGAAAGGGGCACTGTTCTCTTCCTTTTCTATTGCACATAAGCCACAACTTTCTTCTGAAAGACAGGTAATTAAATATTTTCTCTTCTCTATTTTAAGAGGAAATTCAAGATACCACTGCCATTTCTGAAAAAAAAAAAACTGCTCTTAGGCAGACTGCCATTATCAACAGTAGTAGATAAACAGTCCTTCTGTAGTAACTTTGTGCTATTTTCTCAACCCAACACATGAATTTAATTTAGGATTACTACTGGATGTTGTAAGCACATGGATATTATTTACTGCATTTAATTTTTTTGTATGAAGAAAAATTAGTCCACAGTCATAAAATATAATTTCTTAGTGCAAAGTAAATTTCTTCGTTTTTCACCAAGTCACAGCAATGCATTTTTAAATAGCCTTACCTGTATAACTGCAGATACTGAGGCCATGGAGAGTGTGATTTTGTTATCAAACCTCAAGGCATATTTTTTCATGTAATACTATAGATGCACTTTATAGATGATCAAATTTTAGAAATATCCTTTGTAACTTGATAGTAATGTGTCAATATATACAAGTAATCTTGTAAGTTCCTTTGGTGTTTAAAATTCACTATATCCCCATCCTTGGTATTCTAAACAAGGGTTACACATGGAACTATTCATGTTTTGAGCCCTTTCCTTACTCTCTAGCTTCCAAAGTGATTAAACAGGTATTATTTATTCAAGTGCTTCAAGCCAAACTCTCAGTTCAATCACTTCCTCCTGCAAGTTCTTCCCAACATAATATTTACAAAGGTTAGCTATCTCCTCATTTGCCCTCATGGCTTGTACTCTGAAAGAAGTACACATCTTGTCATCTTTGGTAGAATGTAAACCCTAACAGGCTTAGCATTGAAGCCAGTATTATCTACCACAATATCCACAGAACCTGCTCTTGATTCCAGCTTCCTGCACACAGGCACTCAGGTCCAGCTGGGACCCTGGCTTCCACGTGGGAAAGCTGACCTGAGTTTTCAATTCTTGACTTAGGCCTGCCTCGACTCAGCCACAGCCACACCCGATTGGGGAGTTTGGGGAGTAAACCAGCAGCTAGGAGCTCTTTGTTACTTGTTTCTCAAATAAAATAATTTTTAAAACAATGTAATAGCTATCAGAAGCCCTCATTCATTTCCTCAAACCCTTTGTGGCATCTGATAGCATAGAAAACCTTTTATTTCTTGCTTCCTCAAAGTTTCCCCTTCTCATTGTGGGAGCACTCTCCTGTCCTTCCACCATTTTCATTGCTCTTCCAGGCTTCTTCCCCTCTGCCTTAACTTTGTTGGCTTTCCCCCACCATTCCTCACTAGTCAGTTTCTCCTTGACAGCACATAGTAGGCATTTTAAGAAACGTGTGCTCAATATCACACTTCAGTTTCTCCTTAAGAAATGTTATTCACATCCACAGTTTCAATAATTATGCTAAACATCTATCCTTAACTGAACTACTTGCCCAGTTAGCAAACTCATGTCTCTGCAAGCACCTCACATCAACAGATTCACAAAGAAACTTAAGATGTTAAATAAACAGCAGAAAGGGCCAGAGCTGTTGCACAGCAAATAAAACTGCCACCTGGAGCCCTGAAATCGCATACAGTGCCAATCCCACCAATCCAGGCTTCTCCACTTCTGATCCTGCTCTCTGCTAATAGGCTGGGAAAGCAGAGGTCAAGTGCTTGGACCCCAGCACCCTAGTGGGAGATTAGGAAGAAGCTCCTGACAACTGTCTTTGGTCTGGCCTAGCCTCAGCCTCAGCCATTACAGCCACAAATCAGTGGATGGAAACCAGCCCCTCTCTCTAATTTTGCCTTTCAAACAAATAAAATCAATTTTAATGTACAGAGAAGTTACACACAAATATCTCCTTTCCCATTCCAATCGCTGCTAAAATTACAGCAAAGAAATTCATCTAAGAGAAAGTGCACGCACACACACACACACACACACACACACAAGAAAGCACAAATTCATGGAAGCAAAGAAAAGAGGATACAACAGTTAATCAAATATTCTCAGATTCTGGGAAGGTAGAAAATAGATGCAGGTAAAATAACTGAGTGGGGATTTGTAATGTAGTCTCTTTCTCAAATTTAAGGACATTATGATACTTGTACTGTTCTTTTCTTGTTTTAAAATTATCTGTCTTTCTTCTAGGTGGTTCCCCCGCCTCCAACATTCCTTTCTATACTGTTCAACCACCTAAAAGTTTCCAAATACTGAAATAAATACTAAGCAAACAAAGAAGAATTGCCTCAACCTACAGCACTCTGGAAGGGCTCAGCTTACGGGGTTCACAGTCCTGGGAAGAGCAGAGTTTTCTGAACTCACCAGACATGAACTGTAACGCACACAACCGGCCTATCTGGACTACTGGCAGCTGGATCTGCAGCTCCCAGATGAAAAGCATCTTCTCTGAGAGACCGAACAGTTTGAAGGAGAAAGCTGTTCAGGTATTTGGAAGTTCCTTGCAACAACAACAAAGCCCTACCTGTGCCCAGATAGCTTCTATTCAGCTTTTTAATGCCCCATTCTTAAGTATGAGCAGACACGGATTCACATCCTAAATACCAAGTCAGACAAGGCTTAACAAGTGTTTGAGGAAATCCTGTAAACAGAAAAAGAGAAAATGAAGAAAAAAAAAAGGCATCCTGGAGAAAAGCCCAATTAAGACAGAAGATAAAAACTGTAATTAATGGTCTTTGAGGCAAGAAAATATATTACAGCCATAAAACAAAAAGCTATACTAACAAAAAGGAATAAACAGAAAAAGTGCTTACGATTTTAAATAATACAATTTACAATAATAATTTAAAATAATATGGCTATAAAAATGTATCAAGGATCAGATGATCACATCAAAGAATTCTCACAGAAGAAATACAGGACAGAAACAACACTTAAAAAATAAAAAAATCATTGTGGAAGACTAATTAATTGCCTAATAAGATGGAAGACTAGCAATTTCATCAGTTAATTTCTGGAAAAAAGAGAACATGAGACTAATCTGGAGATTATCAAAGAGATACAGTGGCAAAATATCACTCTGGGTGCAGAACTCTGAGGTAGTAAGAAGTGAGACAAACTGTAGCTGATTTCCAGGAAAAAAATTCTTTTTGATACCAGAAAAGCTCACTGTGTTCTTTCCACAGCTTAATACAGAAATAAAAACTGGTTGCAGATAGAGAATTTTTATGTACAAAGTGAGTATGTGAGTGGGAAAAGACACCAAGGCCTCCTTGGAAGAGTCTTGGGATCTTAAGCATTCCCTGACCTCTCCTTGTTGGCCGGAGACCTACAGGTAAGCTATTCCCTACTAGGGTCTCTTAACCCACTGGAAATGCCTGGACAATTCTAATGCCACCCACTAGAAGGTGTGGCCAGGACTTCAGCAGTTTTGTACGGTCTCACTTTTGTACTGTCTTTTAAATTACATGCCTATATTACTTTGATAAACAATTTTAAATAAATAAAAATTTTCCATGTCTTACACCCAAATCTTTATCTCATTTCTGTATTCCTCTTCTCTGTTAAGACTGTCATCACCAGTTCCAAAACAGTCCTGTAAATTCTATTTCTGATGGCTCTTTCATAAACCTCTCCTGCTTTCCAATCCTGCTGTTCAACCCTGATCCTTAGTCACCTGGGGACGGTTCCAGTTGCATTACAGCTATGGCCACACGTTGGTAAGCTTTCCACTTGCAGTGGAATCCTGCTTTGCAGTTCCCCAACTCTACAGCACACATTGATGCTTGGCTTTGGGGAGTAGGTGTTTTCCCTATCTACCCTGTTCCCCAACCGCCACTTTCAAATAGCATCATTTCCTTTCTCTCACAAGTCTCCCAGCTCTTCTCAAGATTATTCCATATTATGCTGCCAAACAAGTACCTGAATCACCGACACTCTAGCACCTGGTGCCACCCTACTACTACTTCTGTCATGTTCTTGGCAAGTTCAACATCCACATTTGAAAAATATCCATCTCAAACTTGAGCATGTCAGATTATTAATAATCTCAACTCCACTGATATTTTACATCTGGGCCACTGACTGCCATGGTCATCCTTTTTGTCATCACCCTCTCTGATGACAAGTTCCTACCTCTCCAGCTTACCCCATGTCCCTCCAACTCATCTACTGGAAACCTCCTCCTCCCCTCCAATCACCACTCAGCCTTTGTTAAATGTTTCAGTACTCTCATCACTCCCTGAAAAGAGTTCTACTGCTTTGTTCTGTCCTCTCTCTCTTCTACTTGTTTGCTTGTCCATTCCCAATAAAACCTTACTCTGGGTCTAAACCCGGTAGCTAAACTTTTTTCTAGAATTGGAAAAAAAAAAAAAGCTAGCATTCTTACCTTGATCTTACTTTATAACTAAAACTGCCAAAAAGCAAACATTGCCCAGAAGTATCACCAATTCCTCTGGCTAATTTGTGTTCCACTATCTACCATGCTTATTTCCTTATTGTCCTTTCCCTTTTTCCTTCAACTTGTAACACATTGTTGTAGCCCTCTGCTGATAACTTTGCTCTCCCTTCCCACTTCACAAACAAGAAGCTGTTTGACAAGAATTATCTGCCTATGAACAATGATAACCAGCTCTATCTGAACAGGTGTACATGTTCTCTGTTAAAATGGAAGAAATTTCCTTGCTTCTATGTAAGCCACCATTTTTACTACTCATCTCTGATTGCTCCTAAGTTAATGGTTTCCCTCTTTTAGCTGGATAGTAGCTATCAGCACACAGACATATTTAATAGTCTCTATCACAAGGAAACACAAACATCCCTGACCTTGTCTTCTTCCAGCTCCCTTCCCATTTATAACTTCTTCATGATGACATTTTCCAGAGCAGCACGCATTTGGTGCAGCAGTTAAGGAGCCACTTGGGATTGCCCTCTTACATCAAAGTACCTGGGTTCAAGTCCTACCTTTGCTACTAATTGTAACTACCAGCTAACATGCACTCTAGAGGCAGCAGGTTCCTGTTGTGGGCATTTGGGGAGTGAACCTGCAGGTGGAAAATTTCCATGTCTCCTCCATCAGCCTTCCAAAAGAACAAACTGAAAAATTAATAATAATATGACACGTCCAGAGATGTCTTTAGTTATAGTCTCTACTTTTTTGTTCAACCTTTTTAACTGTAGCTTTACAACAGGTTTTCCTAATAGGATAGGAAACACAATATGCACTTAGTTTCTTGGGTTCTAATTCCTGTTCTGTGACTTATTAGCCAAAAAAGTAACATAAGTTTTCTTTTCTTCTGTGCTTCAGTTTCCTCATCTATAAAATGAGGATGCTGAAAGCAATTATTATTTGGAAGAGATTTTGTGAAGGTTAAAATAGCACAAACAAAAGTGCCAGAATGCAGGTACATAGAAAGTATTCAATACTTGATTGCTATTACAGTCAACAATAACCTTCTTACATCTTAACAAACTTAGTAATGAAGGCTCTTTCATTCCCTTACCTCTCAAACAGCACTAGGCTTCACATCTCACATCTACTTATGGCTTCTGTGACATCATACTCTTTCTAGTTCTTCTTCTACTTTACTGGCTGCTCAGTTGAGGAGGTCTGATGTCTGAATATTGAAATGCTCAGCCTCTCTTCTTATTTTTATTGTTTTCTCATATTTACTCAGTTGAAAGGCAAACTGTCACAGAGAGAGGGAGAAATGGAATGAGGGGAGGGCAGAAAGAGAGAGCAAGAGAAAGAGATCAATCTTCCCCCTAGTGTTTCAAACGCTCACACACCCATAAGACCAGGACGAGGCCAGGCCAAGCCCAGGAGCCATCAGCTTCGTCTGGGTCTTCCACCAGGGAGTCAGGATTCCTAGTAGCCGGGCCATCGTGTGTTGCCTCCATGATGCGTTAGCAGCAAGCCAGACTGGAGGCACAGGATAGCCAGAGACTCATGTGAAATGTGGCTGTCCCAAGCAAGGGTTTTACAGACTGAGCCACAGTGTCTCCTCCAGCACTCTCCTTATTATCTAAACTCTCAATGGAACACCTAATTAATTCTTATGCTTTGAAATTTATCTATATTCTGATATTGCCCAAATTAAGTCTCCAATCCTTTGTCTCCTCCTTTGAGCATTAGATACGTAAGTTTAACTACTGTCTCTACCATGCTATTAAGTCAGTAACATAAATCTAACAATTCTAGGACAAAATTATTAAATACCTCTCTGCATTTCTACCAATTCTCCTGTGTTACAGTTATCATCATTCTGCTATCAGGTAAAAACGAAGCAGAAATCATAACCCGTCTTTCCTTCTCTCAGACTGACACTTAAATATTGTTATCCTATTTGGTCCACTTCAAAAATAAAAGTCAATTTGATCTCTACCATCTTAATTCAAACTATCATGACTTCTTTGTCTGACACTGCAAAATCCTCGCAGTTAAATTTCTGCTTCCATTATTTGCTTCCAATAGGCCAATTTCCTCATACTAGTCAGTGTAATCTCCAAGTACAACACAGATTGTATCAATTCCCTGCTTTCTACTACAATTAGCATGAAATTCAAACTCCTCAACCCAGGCTAAATACAAATGACTAATGACTGAAAAGTCACTATGATTACAGAGAAGTTTTATGATTACAATATCAAAAATAAATCTCTGTGAAAAAGTTTATTCAACTGAAAATTTATTCAACAGAACTATATCCAAATCCCTGAGAATTCAGGTAAATATATACCAAATATTTTCTTTACAGACTAAATTATTGATGTCCAAATTCTACATTTTCTCTGTGCAAGGCCATTAACTCAAACGGAATGATCATATGGACACTTCATGGACACTTCATGGATCTCAGAGGTTCTCATTGGTCAGGCCTCTAAATATCACCAAATCCAACTAGTCACTGCTTAGGAGTATATTTGATGCAACTCTCAATACCCTTGCAGAATTATACTATCATTAACCTGTACTGACCAACACCACAGATCATAACAATTGGCAGCTGATTAACCTAGTAGAAACAAAACCTCCTAAAGAATCACCTCAAAACAAATGTATAGATATACAGATTGTCACACAACTTTTTCATTTCTTATTTATGTTCTAAAGGGACACAGACTTTTAAATTTCAACAAAAGAACTGAGTGCTATTTTAGTAATAAGCATTTAGACTACTACCCTTATATTTATAATAAGATCATTAATTTCAATGTCAGTAAAATATCACTTAATGTTCAAGATTTTCAGCACTAAAACAATAACGCACTGATAATCTGAATTTCAAAACTAGCAAACTAATTATAACTAACATATAAGTATTTTTACAAAGTACAACAAAATGTTATACGTCTCAAGATTATGACACAACAGGTCCAGCATGGTAGCCTAGTGGCTAAAGTCCTTGCCTTGCACGTGCCAGGCTCCCGTATGGGCACTGGTTTGTGTCCCGGCTGCTCCACTTCCCTTCCAGTTCCCTGCTTGGGGTCTGAGAAAACAGTCAAGGACAGCACAAAGCTTGGGACCCTGCACCGCGTGGGAGACCCAGAAGAGGCTCCTGACTCCTAGCTTTGGATTGGCTCCGCTCCAGCTGTTGCAGCCACTTGGAGAGTGAACCAGTGGACCGAAGGTCTTTCTGTTTCTCTTTCCCTCTGTAATTCAGACTTTCCAATAAAATAAATAAATCTTAAAAAAAAGATTATTACATCAATTTAAGATCCAGAACCCAAAACCATACTTTTCAAAAAAAGATTTATTTATTTTTATTGGAAAGTCAAATGCACAGAGAGGAGGAGAGACAGAGAGGAAGACCTTCTGTCCGATGATTCACTCCCCAAGTGACTGCAACAGCCAGAGCTGAACCAATCTGAATCCAGGAGCCAGGAGCTTCTTCTAGGTCTCCCATGCGGATGCAGGGTCCCAAGGCTTTGGGTCGTCCTCAACTGCTTTCCCAGGCCACAGGCAGGGAGCTGGACGGGAAGCAGGGCTGCCGGGATTAGAACTGGTGCCCATATGGGATCCCAGGTGTGCAAAGCAAGGACCTTAACCACTATGCTATTGCACCTGGCCCCCAAAACAATACTTTTAGACTTTACTGTAAGTATTCCAACCCTTATTTGTTCATCACAAAGCATGCTTCAAGTTGGTTATTTGTAAAATACCTACAAGTGAAAAATAAAACAAAAACAAAACAAAAGCCATTAAGATGCTTGTTTTTTCATTACTCCAGCATTCTAAACATTTAGATGTTTCTAAAAGTTATCTCAAACAGACAGTTTAGAAATGCTCATTTTGAAAATGTAGCCTTATTAAATGCTTAGCTTTTATTTCTGGATTCTACTATCATTAACTTGTACTGACCAACACTGCAGATCATAACACTACTTATTTAAAAGGCAGAGACACAGACATCTCCCATCCAACAGTCCATTCTCCAAGCACTAAAGCAGCCAGCAGCAGGGCAGGCTGAAGCCAGGAGGCTGCAGCTCATTCCAGGGCTCCTCGGTGGGAGGCAGGGACCCAGGTTCTTGCCCAGCTGCATGTGCAGTAGCAGTGAAGCTGGAATGAGAAGCAGAGCTGTCACTCTGGCACTGTGATACGGGGTGTGGACCTCTTCAGCAACATCTTAACCGCTGTGCCAAATGCCTACCCTCAGCTTAACCTTTTTAATATTAACTCATAAACATAAACTAGTAACATAGAGTATGAAAGAAAGCCAGAAAAGCTAGTTTCATTGGTTATAGTTTTAATATAAGCTAAATACATTCACAATCATTAGTTATTTAGTCACGTATCCTGTGAAACAACATGCCAAGGCTAACCTTGAAAGTTTCCTAAAAATAAAAATGTGGAAAATATCTTCCTCAATTAACTCTAAGAACTACAAATGCACAAAATTGGTACTTGTCAATAATCACATCAAACTTTCACTTACTGATTGAGCAGTAAAAAAAAAAAAATTGATTTTAGCAACAATTAGTTTCAGATAAAAAGCATGCTATTACCCATATATGCTATCTCTGTATTCTGCATAAAGTTCCAAGGCAAAGATTGCTTCTGGATTTATGAATTATCACAGAGGATGCCCGGTATGGCTGACTTATCACAGGTTTTTTATTCTTCTTTCCAGATAAATCCTTAGCTTCTTTAGGAGTAGGCATATGGATGGGTTTCCACGGGATTGGATTGTAAAAGGCTGGTTCTGGATAGGAAGTTCCACTGTAAAAACCTAAAATTATTGAAAAACCAAAACAAAAATCAAAAATTTCTTAAGATCAAAGAAACCATTAACAAAAAATTTCTAGAAAACTGTCAAAATGGTAAAATAAACTGATAAACCAATTTGACTAATTTAAAATTTGAACTTGCAACTATTCTTTAAAAGTTACGCTTTTCAAATACAGTTTTGACATTACATTAAATGTCAGAACATAAACGGTAATTTTAAGAATCTAAATACCAATGTTAAAATCTATATAAACAAAATTTCCTTAAAAAGTTTTACTAAAGAACAAATTTTATAAGCACTAAATTGAACAAAGTTTTCACCTTTTTAACTCAGTATGGGAAATGATTGATTGTATAATGGTTTCCTCTTGTATGCACTGAATATTACAGGAAAAAGAAAAAAAAAACCTTTATTTTGCAGTTAAGTAAGCGTCTGAAGTGGCAGTTAAGATGTGGCTTGGGAAGCTCACATCCCGTATAGAGTGCCTTGTCTGAGTCCCAGCTCCTCTGTTTCTGAGCCAGCTTCCTGCTAGTGTACAACCTAGGGGGCAGAAAATGTTCCAAGTAGCTAGGTTTGTGACACCCATATGATTTGCGTTGCTAGCTCCTGGCTCCCCGCTTCAGCCTGGCACACATTCCCAGGCACTGCAAGCACCTGGGCGGGGTGAGCATGAACACACAGTAAATGGGAGTACTGTCTCCCTCTCTAAAATAAATAGGTAAGATTTCAATTATTTTGCATATGTGGCTAACATGAACCAAGATTCTCATTTAGTGTTACTGAAATTTTTGATTGTTGTTCCTTGATACTATTTCACAATAGTACTGTAATTCTGATTAATGATTATGGAACATTCTACTGAATTATACAAAGTGCTTAACCATGTAAAAGAGTAACAAAACATTTCAAAATCCTTTAATTACTATATATATAAGGTATATTTCAGTCCACAATTTACGAAAATGTATGTAAATATAGACATTTAAAATGAACACAGCATTTACAAAATGTAGTTATTAATATTTAAAATCCAAAGATTAGTAAAATAACTTATTATTCTACTAGTTTTTAGTTAACTAAATCTCCCAACTAAATCTTTTCCTTCTGCTCTCTAATCATTACTTTAAAACCACTGCCTATTACCCTTTTTTTTTTTTTTTTTGTAAAGCAAGGAACAACACAATAGGAGCGGACTGTCTTCAGTAGCTGTAATGGATGACCTCTGTGACACACCAGAGGCCTAATCCTGACAGCAGGAATGTGTCTCTCAGACACGGGAACCCACTTGGGCTGCACAGATATGTCAACACACACTTCAGCAAATTGGTCAAAACAAAGTCTGGAATATGTTCTATTGTGTGAACAAAACAGAATGTGAGTATTTTCAATAATAAATCACTTAAACAAGTGAACACAGCTTCCAGCAAGGTATGAGCTTCCAACAACAAGCACAAAGAAAAACGTGTATTACCATTTATAATCAAACCAAGTGTAAAGGCCATCATCTTGGGTGTGGATCATGTGCTGTCTTATTTTCACCCTAATAAAAGTGCCCAAAATATTAGAAGCTCTGCCTTACAAAGGAATGGAGGGAGAGAAGGCAAAATGACTACTTAAACAGATCCTAAGTGAGGCCTTATCATTCCCCAAGATCAAATGTAAGCAGACCAGACTTGTTAGTGTTAGAAACCATTAAAGCATACATTTGCAGTTTTGCAACTACTGCTTTTAAAAAGAGTATGCATTTGTGTGTGTGTGTGTGTGTGTGTCTGTGTATCTGATTTACAATGACAAATCTGTAGTATTTCCAAAGCACTGTAGTGTGTTATAACATAATCTTTGGAAAATAGTAATTTGAAAGAAAACAATTTTTATACACTTCTATTTCTGTCATAAGGAAACAAAATGTTTAACATTTGCTCTGGCAAACCATACTTATGTAAGCCACACAACAAAAAAACCAACCTGTAAGTTTTCCATTGGCATAACCATAGCTCTTTGCAGCTGGACGAGGTTTATTTTTTGCATTTTCCAACCATTCCTTAAATTTTTTTTCTGCAGTTTCCTTTTTCTCCTGTAATTCTGCTTGTCGTTGTTTTTCTTTTTCCTTAAAATGACAAGACCAAAGAATTTCCAGGGATACTCTGTAACTGGATTCTCTATTTAAACGCCCCTGATTTTCCCCCCAGTACTTCCTACCTAAATAGCTCACAAGCCCTGATGTTAAATCATACTCGTAAAATTTGAGAATAAAATTTGGTTAGGATCAGGAGATGACATTAAGGTGACATCACATTTAGGAAGAAAGAATATATGCTAATTTAAATGCATAATTAATAATACAACAACATTATTTGTCACAACAGTTAAAATTTATACATTTAACTGAAAAATATCAGTAAATAATGTTTCCAACATAAAAATGTGTATATTCAAACTCAAGCTTAAATAGTATAATAAAAAATGGGATGGCTTCACTTGTTTTATGCTAAGATAGTTTCAAATTTCTAGCTGGTATCTATGAATATTAAAGCAATGTATCCTTATTAGAATGGCAGAAAGAAAATACCATCTCTTTCTTCTTCTTCTCATATTCTTCAGCTTTTTTTTTCTTTAACCATTCTTGATATTTTTCTTTCGCTTTCTCTTGTAAATGCTCTTTTTCCAGTTCCTTTGCTGCTTTTTCTTCCATTTCTTTATTAATTTTTTGTTCCCTTTCTTTTCTTTTCTTGAATAAAAATAGAAGAATTTTAATTGCGATACCCATAATTATACATATCTAAGGAAGGACTTTTACATAGTAACTGTCTAAATGTTAGCCATTTCTTAAAATAGGTGGTATTACAATGGTTATCACAATGTGATTTATGAACATAGATATCTAACACACCTGCAATTACCTGTTTACAGGCTACCTGCTGAGCTGTAAGCCTCATGAGGTCAGTGACACAAGGTTACGGGCATCACCAAATACTCAGACCCCGGGACAGTGCTGAGTCAATACACACTCAGCGGAGAATTGTTGAGTAAATCAGTGAATAAAAATTATCCCAAACATTATCTTTTAAATTCATTGTTTCCCTCACTGAAAAGTAGAAGCCACAAATATGCACACTTCCTGGAGAGTTTGCCAATACAAATACCGAGAAAAATCTTCACCATCAGCGAGTTAGTTTCGCAAAACAAGTAAATAACACCCATTAAATCTCGCATATAGGGGGCAGTACACAGGCAAATCTCTGTCTATATAATTCCTCTTCTTCTTCTTCTTCTTTTTTTAGAGATACATAATTTTTATAGAGGCCAGATTAGGCAAACTATGGCCTAAAGGTCAAATTTGATATTCCTGCCAATCATATTTTCAAATAAACTTCTATAGTTTTGTGGCAATACTCATTTGTTTGCATACTTACTGTCATGAGTACTTCTGTACTATAAAATATTCATTAACAGAGACTATATATCCCCCAAACCTTACATATTTACTATCTGTACTGATACTTCACAAAAAAGTTACTGATGTATGACACACAGTACAACTAATTTTTTCCCCAAGAAAATCTACCAATACATCTAAATTCTAAATAACCAACAACATAGCTACTTTTTTTTTTTACATCAAAGGCTTAGAAAGGAATGTGCAAGACATTAAGGCATCCTACATGTAACACACGTTTCAGTACTGTGTAGGAAAACTAGGCCTTAAAAATCAGAGCCTGACTGAGTCCTTAAACTGCTGTATGTGCCCCTGGCTAGGCAGCCAGTAACTGTGAAACAGGATCCCTTCCTGAAAACGCAACGCAACAGAACTTGGCTGGACTTTCATGACTTTCTTCAGTCAGCAAAGTGAAGAAGATTGTATAACACATCTAACTCAACCTGTGTCTTAGGACTGCTCTACTACCTCATCAACAAGGAACTCTCTGGTCCTTACAACGTTTTCATTTACAGCAGCTAGCAGTTACTGAGCACTAGTGTTGAGCGCTAATTAGGGCTATTACTACAAACTTTATGTATATTGACTATAAATTAATTAATCTGTCTTATAATCACATAGGGGTGGCTATTTGGTATAGTGGCT
This sequence comes from Ochotona princeps, assembly GCF_030435755.1. NCBI lineage: Eukaryota > Metazoa > Chordata > Mammalia > Lagomorpha > Ochotonidae > Ochotona > Ochotona princeps. Next base: position 32,189,455 of record NC_080835.1, on the reverse strand, counting down.
TGTTACCGCTTGAGACTCCTATATCTGATATTTGAGTGTTGGTTTAAGACCCAGCTACTCTACTTCCAAGTCAGTTTCCTGATAATGTGCATTCTGGAAGGCAACAGGTATTCAAGTATTGGGTTCCTGGCTTTGGCACAGCCCAGCCCTGGCTGTTGAGGGCATTTGGGATATTAGCCAACAGACAGAAGAAATATTCACCCCCCTGCCTTTCAAGTAACAATAATTTTTTAAAAAATTAATTCCTTACGCCAGCTGAAAGAAACTGCCTAGGTTGCCTTGTACCCAGGGAAGTGTTACAATACCAGGAGAAAAGGAGCCAGTAGCTGGTGGGCATTCTGGGCCTGGTTAATACCAAATTTGTATTAACTATACTAGTGTGCCAGTATAGTTGGCTATTCTTTTTATTTTTTTAAGATATGTGGGGTAGTCAGCTCCCACGCCTGTACTGCTGCTGCCACTGCCACCAAACCAGGGGCCAGAAGATCCTGCTGGAAGATGATCCTGGGGTCCAAACCAGTGGGCAGGGGGACTGTGGATTGCTCAGGAAAGGGAGTTAATGGATGTGTGAGAGTGGAGGGCCACTGAGATAGCACTTTACAGATGTGGTATGACTTACGGGGCTTCCAAGTACCAGGCCACTGCAATCGCAGGTAAAGGAGGCAGCTGAGACTAGGTGGTTTATAGAGGGGAAACTGGAGGGCATATCTGGATCAGACCATGTGGCAGACCTGGATGCTGGTATCATTCAAGACCTGGCAGCCTGGGGGTCAACTTGGTAGGGCTAAGCCATAGTACCCACCAGTGTGTGTCAGGGAAGGGGATGGACCATGCAAGGCTGTGCCATGACATTAACTGGAACATGAGAGAATCAGGTCTGGGGGAAGATACTGTAGGGAATATTTGTGCTCACCCCTGTGGAGTCTGCATTTCCACTGATTTGTATAACAGTTGCAGGTAGTGATGGTTGGAGCTAGGTACGACCACAAAACTCATGGGAACTGGGGTTGGGAGAAGGCCAGGCTGGCCCAGGCTGCAGCATCCATGGGGGCACCCGAGAACCATGTCCAGGGGTAAGACCCCAGCACCCATAAGCTAATGCAAAGGATGGGAGTGGGGGTGGACTACACTGAGCACAGGCCTAGCACCTGCTAGAAGTACAAGACACAGGGCTGGGGACAAGCTGGTTAGGGGAACTTCAGGGGATCTCATGCTAGGTCACTGCCCCCTCTGGTGAGCATGAAAGCTGACTGAGATGGGGCAGACCAGCTGAGCAGGCCTTTAATATCCATTGGCCTGCATGTGAGCTGGCTTGGGGTGGGAAGGAGGGAGTTTGGTTTAGGCTAGGCCACAGTATCTGCTGATAAGTGCCAGAAGGGGTACAAGTCATGTCAGGCTGGACCACAGTACCCCCTGCCAAGTGGTAAGATCTAGGGCTGGAAGTGGGCCTAGTATGGGATCTGCCAGCACTCCTCTGCTGGGTTGTAGCTCCCACTGATGAGCATGAGAGTCAGGGCTTGGGGTAGGTCAGGTTAGACAAGGCGATAGCACCCATGCGCACACCTTTGCACTAGGCCTGGTGATGGGCTGGGCTGAGCACCCATTAGTGTATATGAGAATCTGATGGGATGTGAAAGGGCCTGACTAGACTGCTACATATACTGACATAAGCAGGAACTGGCACTTGGGGCAGGACTGGTGGCGTTACTGGGAGTCACCCTAACTAGGTTCCAGTGTCCATTGGTGTGTGGAAGAGTTGGGATTGTGATGGGCTGGGTTTGGCTAGAATGCAGCACCCATCGGTTTGTGTGAGAGATGGGTCTGTCAGAAGGGGGGTAGGGGGAGCAGTGCGCAACTGAACATTCAACTGCGTTCACCAGTATGTGCATAGGCTGATGATGATGATGGAATTAACTGAACCCTGCACTAACTGGTACACACAAGAGTCAGGTCTGGGGTCACCACAGGCAAGGTTTCTTGGGGGCTTCCAAACTAGAATACTGAACTCAAAATCCGACCAGAGAGAAAATTACAGACTCTGTGGTCATACCTTTGAGTGCAAATACTGGGACTGTACCTCAGTTGCTGATGCCTGTGCAGTGGACAGCAAGCCCAGCTGCACACAGCGGACATACAACCAGCTCATCTAGGCCAGCAGAGGAAGTCAAGTGCCATGTCAGAGGATGGAAAGCAGAACAGATTGGACATCTCTCCTGGCCAAGCTTTGCAGCATACTCCTGGGTCTGTGGATGCACTAAGGCACACTTGATCAACCAATTGACCTTGGAATGATTCTCTCAACCCTGAAGCAATGAAACCAACTTCTCAGAACTATCAAAAACACTCAAGCAACACCCTTGGAACATTCTTCCCCATACCAAGGTCTCTAAGATGACACTAAATGACTGTCCCCCATCCCTGGGTGCTGATGTAGTTTGGCAGCAAGGAGAGGCGGCCACTCTCTTCCTGTACCAGCAGTTACAGTAGAAAAAGAAAAAAAAAAGAAAAATTTGTCTCATTCTACTTCCTCCATACCTCAATGCTCCTCACCATAATCAGTGGCCCACATGGGCATACATTCTTCTCAACTATGTATATATTACAAAATAAAATATAGATTTAAAAAAAACAAACTCCTTAAAATATGCCACTTGCTAAAACAATGAAGAATTAGCTATATAACTGTCTTCTTGTAAACCATTCTGGCATATTTTATCACATATTTAAGAAGGAAATAACTAAACAAATTAATTTTCAAAAGGGAACATATCCAAGCTCAGTTAGAGACCCCTGCATTATACTCATATTAAAATCAGACATGGAACTTACAAGATCACATCAGAAACAAAGTTAACTGTTCACCTGAGAAAAAAGTCAAATATGAATACTCCAAAAATGCATAGTACTAACAAATATTAAAAACTAAAAAAACAGGGCCTGGTGCCCAGTATGGTAGCCTAGTGGCTAAAGTCCTCGCCTTGAATACACTGGTATCCCATTTGGGTGCGGGTTCATATCCCAGTTGCTCCACTTTCCTTCCAGTTCTCTGCTTGTGGCCTGGGAAAGCAGTTGAGGACAGCCCAAAGTCTTGGAACCCTGCAACCACATGGGAGACCTGGAAGAAGTTACTAGCTGCTGGCTTCAGAATGGTTCAGCTCCAGCCAATGCAGCCACTTGGGGAGTGAACCATCATCATATAGAACATCTTTCTGTCTTTCCTTTTCTCTGCAAATCTGACTTTCCAATAAAAAATAAAGAAATCAATATTTTTTAAAGAGAAAGAAAACTAGAAAACAATGCTGAGAGAAATTTTAAAAACAAATGAAAAAAGTGTTTATGGATTTAAAACAAAATTACTATGACAGCAATTTCCAAGCAATGTATTTAAACGCAATCCCAATGGTGCCAGGTATTCAAGCAGGTCTTGCTAGGGAAATTGAAAAGTTGATTCTAAGTTACACGCTGAAACATGAAGAACAAAGCAAGTGTGAAAAACAAGGGGAAAAGTTGAATACTTCCTACTATATGACTTAGGTGCAAAGGGAAATGTCCCTTCTTCCTCCCCCCAAAATTTGATGGGATAAATTGGCAGAATCTGAATAGGAGAACAGGGATACAAATATATTAATATGCAAAAGGGCCAGGGATCATAGCATGGGGGGAAATCACAACAGTGTGATAACCCACCAAGTCAGCATCATGCAAAAGCGTCTTTGTATATCCCTTTTTCTACAGGGATAGAAATGAAGACAATTTTGAGAGCTTTGGGGGAGAAGGGCCATGATGTAGACCACAGAAGATAGGGAAAGATATGCACTGCAAGCAAGGGTTGTCTTAGTATGAAGATGAAATCTCCCAGGGGACCTCCTATGGTAACCCATATGGAGGTCAGATGTCAGATTCTCAATTTCTACTTCCCATGGGAAGGACCCTAGTGGGGAAAAGATCCACAGCTACTTTAAAGATCCACTGCTACTTTACTAATGCACAGCTTTTCAGAAGCATTGTTGCATCTACAGAGTCTGAAGTTTCTCTGAATAACTGGCATATGCCAAAGAAATATACTTGGGGTGAGCTATCTTACTTTGCCTGATTTCCAAAAACCATAGTCAAAATTATGTAGTTACAGTAAGAAGTTAGTATTGAAACAATACATAAATCAATAAAAAGAATGGATTTCAGAAACATATGCACACATATGTGGTCAATTGATCTGGAAAAGGTACCAAGGCAATTTAATAGGGAAAATTTTTTTTCAATAAACACGTTGGAACAATTTACATCCATATGCAAAAAATAAATCTTGACAACTCAAATTGCCCATTAAAATTAACTTGAAATACTCTGTAAAACAGTAGAGATAAAGCTACAAGATGTTAAGAAAAAGCATTCTTGGGGAAGGCAAACATTTCATAAATCTGACACAAAACCATAAACTACAAAAAAAGAGCTGAAATATGGAACTTTCTCAAAATTGTAAAATTCTGCTATTTAAAACACATCATGAAGAAAAATCAAATGAGAAGGAATATTCGGAGTATAAACATCCAGCAAAAGATTTTTGCAACTTAGTAGTAAGTCACATAAACTCTCCAAAAGAATAGGATAATGATTTAAATGTATGCAAAACAAAACAAAAAAGCCAACAATAAAAGGGTATAGACTTAGTCAGTTAGCATTGGTGATGTTTCCCAAGACCCCATCAAATCCTATGTTGAGCTCCCAGCACAATGCTCAGTGGCTAAACCCTCACCTTGAATGCACTGGTTCTAATCCCGGCTGCTGCACTTCCCATCCAGCTCCCTGCTGGTGGCTTAGGAAAATAGTAGAGGATATTCCAAAGACTTGGGACCCTGCACCCACGTGGAAAACCCGAAGAAATTCCTATCTCCTGGTTTTGGATCATCTGTTGCAGCCACTTGGGGAATGAACCAGAGGAAAGAGGATCTTTCTCTCTGTAAATCTTCCTTTCCAATAAAAATAAACTAAAATAAAATAAATCTTAAAAAAAAAAAAAAGCAAATTCTATGTTGAAGCCCTGGTCCACAATGTGACTCATTTTGGAGATAAGACCTACAAAGAGGCAAATAAATTTAAATCAGGCCATAAATGTAGTGGCCCTAACCAAAAGAGGCACCACAGATGTGTGTGTAGAAAGGAAAAATCATATGAAGGGACAGAAATATGGCACCTACAAGCCAGAGAGGGGTCCTCAAGATAAACGAAACCCGTAGACGCATTCATCTTGATGTCCCGTCTCCATAACCGTGAGAAAGTAAATTCCTGCAATCGATACTACACAGTCTGTGGCACTGTGTTATGACATCTCTAGAAGACTACTACCATAAGCTTATGCAGATGGCTAAACATCATTAGACCTCAGGGAAATGAAAATTAAAACAGGAGCACTATTACACACTCAATAAAAGAACTTAAAATGAAAAAGACTGATGACATCAAATTTGGCAAAGATGTGAAGGGATTCACAAAAAAATAATGAGAATGTAAAATGGTACAGTACTTATCATATAGCCCAGAAATTCAACTCCTAGGCATTTACCAAAGAGAAACGAAAATAAATGTCCACAAACAGAATGAAAAAAAGTCACAGATTTTTATTCATAATAACCTAAAGCTAAAAATAAAACAACTGTCCATTAGCTAGAGAATAGTCAGCTTGTATGCAGTGCTACAAGTAAAAGAGAAAAAAAGAAGCAAACATGAAAGACCATATACTGTATGATTTTATTTATATGGAATTCTAGAACAAATCTAATTTGCTAGAATAGGAAGCAGATTAATGGTTTCCTTGGAGCTGGGGATAATGGGTACAGGCAGTAGGAAATTAATGCAAAAGAGGATGAGGGAACACTCCAGAATGATAGAAATGTTCTTTATCTTTACTATGGTGCTAGTCAGTTACAACACAAGTACACAGATGTTCAAAACTCATGAAAGTCCAACAGGGACATTCAGTTCAATGGCTAAGACATCCCATATCTCAACTCTCTTCTCCAGCTTTCTGCTACTGTTCACTCTAGAGGTTCAAGTTCTTTGTTCCCTGCCACTTACATGGCTTGAGTCATGGGCCCCTGCAGTGGCTAGATCTACCACATAGGTTGTGGGCATTTGGGAATGGGGAACAGTGAACTAGCAGATGGCAGATCTATCTCTTACTCTGACTCTCTCTACCATACAAAGTTCTTTAATTTTTAAAAACTCGTCAAACTTATAAGCGGCACACACTTATAAGTGTGTGATTTATAAGTGTGCCACTTATAAATCAGTAAAATTAAGTTTTTTTTTTCAAAAAGTCAGGCTTTCTGTAGAATTTAAAGAAGAGAAAACAAATGTTTTTGGACAGCCAAAGGAGAGCTCATTGACACTGACAGAGTGGCCAGCCACTGAGTTATCTTCCATTTTCTAGCACCAGTCACAGAGCAATAAACTTGCCTCTTTCAAGATGGCGTCCTTTGTTTCTCAAGGATGGAAAGCTTTCGTTTCTTACAACTAAAGAAAACTGGAAAAATAACTAGCTACTTAAAGTTTGACTTTGTTTTTTTTTTTCAGTGGTGCTGGGCACATAGTAAAAGATGAATAAATATTTGCTAAAAGCATGAATGATACACTGATAATGTTATGAATAACAAACCTTGTAGATGTGAATTAATTTTTATACACTAAAAATTCAGTTCTGTTTTGAGAATTTAACACACTCTCTTTTTTAAGTAACTTTTGAAAAAATACAAACTAAGACTCCTAGAAAACATGTGGTAACATCATAAAAAACAAATCTAGAAAATAAATTAGCATGGCACCACAAATGTAAAAGTACCAGTTGAGATAAGCCATTTATTTGAAAAGGGTTTAACAATTTACAGTTGTCTTATTAGGAAACTGGCTTTGCTAATGGATGCATAAATTCTTTTTGTCTGATTTTTTTGTTATAAAACAGTGAAATTGACTTAGAGAAAATAACAGTCACAGATACAGCTAAAATGTGAATGAAGCTGGAGGCAGCAGAGGACCACACACCAAGTCATGTAAACACAAGAGAAAAATAGCTAGATGCCAGACAGGAAGAGAAGAACCAGGAGAAGTCTTTACAAACAGAGGTAAATGTAACTAGGGCTGAAATAAGAAATCTGATAGGTTTTAAAGAGAAAAAAAGTTAGAGTAATCAATTATTCCATAACATGTACAAAGAATTCTGCCAAGAAGGAAAACTCAATTTCCCAGTGTTCATGTTTTAACTATCCTCAATCTTTTGGGATCTTGCCTTCAATAATTAGTGATTTATGTGAGAGCAAGCCACTTTTCTCCAAAAGAAAGAATTTTTCCCCCCTCACATAATTGGATTAGGTCTACTGCCACTAATTAAAACAGGGAATATATCATCTAGGTCTCGGGAGTATCTTAAATTCTTAGACAAACAGCAAATATGATTGGCATGGTAAAATTAGCTTAATGGAGTTGGCCGATAAAGGGGCTTTCAGAGGACAGAGCATATTGCTCTGCACATGTAAAACTATTTTGTTTCATAGTTATAAACTTCAAAAAGTTATCCTCCAAAGTTTGGTAGTGATCATAGACTTACTTACATTTCAGTATTTACTCAAAAAATACTTTTTAAAAATTACATTATCAAATGATACAAACTTAAAAATCACAATCAGTGACTCTTATGTAACAAATATTTGCAGTTACAGCACATACATAGATCTAAAAAAATTTACTTTCTATGATACCTAAATGAAAAAAGCTATGTCATCTTTAATGTGCTAACCATTTACTTGACACTCCCGCTGAGTAATACTGAACTTTAGACTCAACAATAGTTCAGGACAAAAAATTAAAATTTAAAATATTCTTAAAAGATTTATTTATTTTACTTGAAAGAGTTACCGAGAAAGAGAGAGGGAGAGACAGAGAGCAATGTCTTTCATCTGCTGATTCAGTCCCCAAATAGCTGCAACAGCCAGAGTTCGGCCAGTCCAAAGACAGGAGGCAGGAGCTTCCTCCAGGTCTCCCATGTAAGTGCAGGGACCAAAGGCTTTGGTGTGGCTGAGAGTAAAGGGTAGGTGACATTAACCAGGCAGACTAGGGATGTTAAAATCTTATTCAGAGGACAGTGGGGAATCAGTCACACGCACACGCTCGCACACACACACACACACACACACACACACACTTTTTAAAAGATATAATGAGGCCATTTAGAAAGGTGGTAATAATTGTTTAAAAAAAAAACAGCTGTAGTCAATTGTCTAAACTGCCTTGTACTTAGGCAAGAGTTACACTACTGGGGGAAAAGCAGCCAGGCATTCTAGGGCCTGGTTAATGCCAAATTTGCGTGTTCTATATCAGTATGCCAACACAGTTTCTTACTCTTTTTTTTTTTTTTTTTTTTTTTTTTTTAAAGATTTATTTTATTTTCATTACAAAGTCAGATATACTGAGAGGAGGAGAGATAGAGAGGAAGTGGAGCTGCCGGGATTAGAACCAGCGGCCATATGGGATCAAGGCGAGGACCTTAGCCACTAGGCCACGCTGCCGAGCCCCTTCTTACTCTTTTTTTAAGGGAGGAAGTGGGAAACTGTGCCAGGACATTCCAAGTCCCCAAGGTGGGGGGGGGGGGGGCTACAGATTGCCTGGGGAAGGGGGTGTGGAGATGTTTCAGAGTGGCAGGGGCTGAGGGTATGTTTGACACTGAAGGAATGACTTCTGCAGTCTTCCACAGACCAGGCCACTGCACTCACAAGTAGGTGAGCGAGCTGAGACAGCATGGTTTAGAGGAGGGAAGCCAGGTGGCATGTCTGGGTCAGGCCAAGGAATCAGCCCACATGGAAATCTGGAATGGGCTAAATAACATCACCCACTACCCACAGGTGCTGCAAGAAGCTGAGGCTTGGGGTGGGGTTGTGGTGGGTGGGTGGACATGCCTGGCTGGGCTAGGCACAGTACCTAGGTTAGGCCGCAGTACTGAGTTAGGCTGTAGTACCAGCCTGTGAGTGTTGGAGGAGGGGGTGGGCCATTTCAGGCTTGGTTGCTGCACCCACCAGAATTTGAGAGAACTGGATCTGGAGGTAGATTCTGTAAGGAACTTGCGGGCTTGCCTCTCTGGGCCTACAGCATCTGCCAATTTGTGCAGAGGGCTGGGGCAGTGATGGAGCGAGCCAGGCTGGACCATAGAATTTATCTGACAGGAAAATACTTAGGACTCAAAGGAGCTGGAACTGGGAGGACAGGTGGGGCCAAGCTGCAGCACTTGCTAGCACTTGCAAGGGCTGGGACTGAGAGCAAACCATGCCAGGCAGAGCCACTGCCCCTGCTGGCATGCATGAAATCTAGGGCTGGGAGAAGGTCTGGTAGGGGAATTTAGGGAACTACCCTACTAGCCTGCAACCTCCACTGGGAAGCACTGCAGCTGGGACTGTGGGCAGGCCAGAGCAGGCTGGGCCAAGCCCCTGGCACACAAGATCAAGGACAGGGAATGGGCTGTGCTCGGCTCGGCTAGGCTGGGCTAGGCTGCAACAGCCACCAACGAGAGCTGAGACTGCAGGTGTGTCACACCAGGCTGGATGGAAGCATCTTCCAGCGTGTGCAAAACTCAGGGCTGGGCACGGACATGGGAGGGGAACTCTCGGGACTCCCCCGCTGGGCTGCAGCTCCCATTGGTAAATGCAAGAGCTGGGACTGGCTAAGCTTTGGAGCATGTTCCTGGGTCTGTGAATGCACTAACATGGACTTCATCAATCAATAGACATTGGAATGATTCTCTCAGCCCTTGAACAATGAAACCAACAACTTCTCAGAACTATCAAAACCACTCAAATAATATACTCGAAACACTCTTCCCCGCACTGGGGTCTCAAATGATCATGCCTCTTTCCCAAATGCTGATGAAGTTTGACAGCAAGGAGCTGCCCTCTTCCATTCCTCTCTTACAGACACAGGAGAGAAAAAAAATCTGAAGCATATGCTCCACCAGCTTCCTTCCCACTTGAATCTCCCCACTCTAATCAGAGGCCCATACGGGCATGCATCCCTCTCAACTTTGTAAATAATATTAAAAATAAAATAAATTTTGCTAATAATGCTTTAATTAAAAAACAAGGAAATTACAGGGCAGGGTCATGGCACAGCACATTAAGGTTTCATTTGCAATGCCAGATCTCAAATCAAAGTGTCAGTTCAAATCATAACAACTCCATCTGGACTGCTCCATGCTCTTGTGCCTGGAAAGGCAGCAGAAGACAGTGGCTGCACCCAGGAGGAAGATCAGACAGGATTCCTGTCTCCTGGTTTTGGTCTGGCCTACATCTGGATGTCTCAGTTATTTGGGGAGTGAACCAAGAAGATAGATGATTTCTCTGTCTCCCCTCTTTCTGTTCACTCTACCTTTCAAATACACTAAAAAGCAGGAAATGATATTTAGGAACAACATAAGAATTGTGATTGTGCTTAGGTGAATAAGAAAACAAAAGAATTAATAAGAGAAACAAAAAAGTTAGGAAAATGGTTCCATTAAGAGATAATGAACAGGGCCCGGCGGCATGGCCTAGCGGCTAAAGTCCTCCCCTTGAGCGCCCCGGGGTCCCATATGGGTGCCGGTTCTAATCCCGGCAGCTCCACTTCCCATCCAGCTCCCTGCTTGTGGCCTGGGAAAGCAGTCGAGGACGGCCGAATGCACTGGGACCCTGCACCCATGTGGGAGACCTGGAGGAGGTTCCTGGTCCCTGGCTTCAGATTGGCGCAGCACCGGCCGTTGCAGCTCACTTGGGGAGTGAATCATCGGATGGAAGATCTTCCTCTCTGTCTCTCCTCCTCTCTGTATATCTGACTTTGTAATAAAATAAATAAACCTTTTAAAAAAAAGAGAGAGATAATGAACAAAAATAGACTGTTTGGGTTGTACAAGTTTAGGAGTTGGCCAGTGACCTAACAGACAAAAACCCAAGACTCCGGAAAGTCAGGTTCAGCTACGGGATTGCTGCCTGCCTGTAGACATCACAGGAGAGGAAGAAGACAAAAGTAAAGGGCAAAAGGCTCAGACTTGGTAAATGTCCATGAGGGTTGTCGGGGAGGGAAGAGGAGAGGAGCAGTGATGGGTCAGGGATGATTTCAGAGAATAAAAAACCCAGAGAAAAAGAAGAAACATCTAGGTAATGAATAAAGAGAAAAAACACAAAGACTTTGCCAAACAGATGTCAGTGTGTGTGTGTGTGTGTGTGTACGTGTGTGTGCGTGTGTGTGTGCACACGCATGTCTTCTCTTTACCTGCTCATTCTTTTTCTGCACCCATTCTTTATGCTTTTCTTCAGCAATTATTTTTCTTTTTTCACGTTCTGCCATTTCTTTTCTTTTTTCTAGCTGTCGATTTAATTCCTGTGGATTTTATTTAAACAAAACACAGCATTTAATAGAAGGACTTACATTCCATATTTTTAAAAAGGCTAAAGTTAACTATACTTAATAATACAGTTTCCTTTCTAGAACACATATCACTAATGACAATAATTTATTTAAATAAGTAGTCTATGATTAAAAAAAAAGCATTGATTAAAAGTTTCGGTTATTTTGTTCGAAATATAAGTAATCGTTTGGCAGCAATACACTAGTTTCTTAGACTAAACTTCAGCTAAATTACCTTCGTTGAGATCAACTTCCCATACATAAATTTTGGCATGACTGTAAGCAATTGGCAATAGCTCAAGAAAAAAAATTTTTTTACAGTCATAAAAAGCTTCTAGATTCTTATTGAAGGTAAAGGATAGGAATTAAATAATCCCTAAATTAAAGCTGTAATTCTGAGTTAAACCAAAGAATAAATGTAGAGAAGCTATTCCATTTTCCTTAGGGAAAAAAAAAAGAATCCAGAGTTTTCATAACTGATTTTATAGTTTGTGGAGTGTAAAATAAAACCAGATTCATATCCCAGGTTATTTAACTGCCTCACTGTCACTCGAATCTACACGTTTGGGCATGCCTAAGGAGAAAGAATGTGAACGGTATGGCCAAATAAAACTGTAAGTTGAATGCCACTACTCCGTCACTCATCAGGTGTATCACTGCATTGGCTGAGGATGCTGTTCAAACTAGACTTCTCTAGGAATGCTACAACCATAATTACTAGTTATTTGTCTTTTCTCTCTCTCACCTTAGATTCTAATAATTAGAAACTTTTACGAGTCCTTCACTGGTCTCCTACCCTTCAACTCATTCTTCCTTTTCCGAAAGAGACGTGTACTTCTCTGGGTATGGATAGCAGAGGGAAGGATAACTGCCCAGATCTCAGACGGATTCCTTTGTCTTACATGAAGGTGAAACATGACATCATGGATATATCTTTTGCTTTTTAAAACAGCTGCTCTGAGTTGCTGCAGCTGTGGGGGCATGAACAAGAATATGGTGGCTCATTCTCTTGCTCTCGCTTCCTCTGTCCTTTTGCATTTCTTTTTTAAAAAGTTATTTATTTATTTATTTGAAAGAATTGCAAAGAGAAGAAGAAACAGAGATATTTCATCCAAGGGTTTAATCCCCAGATGACTCCCCAGATAGCCAGAGCTAGGCCAGTTCAACATCAGGAACCAGGAGTTTCCTCTGGGTTCCCATGTGGCAAAGGCCCAAACACTTGGGTTATCTTCTGAGAATTTCCCAGACAATGAGCAGGGGGCTAGATTAGAAGTAGAGCAGCACGGACTAGAACCAGAGCCCACAGGGCATTCCAGCATTGCAGGTGACAATTCTATATACTACATAATACACCAGCCTATAAATGATCAGTTTTCAATGCAAAAAAATATGACTTAAGAATTTGTGCATTTGGGGTCGGCACTGTGGCATACCGTGTTAAGCTACTACTTGCGATGCCAGCCTAACATTCCAGGATGCCCTATTTCCAATCCAGCTCCCTGCTGACGCACCCGGAAAAGAGCAGAGGAGAGACCAAGTGTTTTGGCACCTATCACCCACTTAGTGACCTGGATGGCGTGCCCTCTTTCTCAAACTGCTTTCCAAATAAATAAATGTTTGTGCTTTTAACCACTTCATTACTGCTTCTCTATCATCTGACTGGCAGATGATAGAGAAACAAGTATAAAGACAATTTCAGTAATTTTTCCATTGTTACATACTCAGAAAAGTAAATGTTCAGCCTTGTTGTATGTAACTCCAAAGCCCAGGCTGTTACTATTTGTGTGTGTGTGTGTGTGTGTGTGTGTGGTTTAACATTCTTTGAGCTGAACTGAAAATGATTTGATGTGACTCTCTTCTTCATGTAGCAAGTGACTAGAGATAAATAAATTCTGCTTTACTACTAGTTGTAATTTACTCACTACACAGCAGTGTTTTCTAAACTGTGAGTCTAAAGTCAATTTATTCTTCTAAAGATGTTTATTCATTTGAAAGGCAGAGTTGTAAACACAGAGACAGAGGAGGCAAGCAGGAACAGAGTTCTTCTAACTGCTGATTCAAAGAGCCGTAATGGTCATAATGGCCAGTGCTGGGCCAGGCTGAAGCAGAAACAAAGAATTTCATCTGGGTCTGGCCTTGTGGAAGGCAGGGGCCCAATACCTGGGTGATCTCCTGCATACCCAGGCACATGAGCAGGGAGCTGAATCAGAAGTGCATCATCAGGCAGCATTCTAATAGACACTCCGATATTGGCTGCTGGCACTGCAGTGTTGCTTAACCTCCTGCACCACAGTGCCAGCTATTAAAGCCAATTTAATGGGTTATGAATCACCTTAAAAAGAGGGGGGAGGGCTATCACAGTAGCCCAGGGGTTAAAGTCCTTGCCTTGCACAAGCCAGAATCCCATATGGGCACAGGTTCGTATCCCAGTGGCCCTGCTTCCCAACCAGTTCCTTGCTTGTGGCCTGGGAAAGCAGTCGAGGACAACCCAAAGCCTTGGGACCCTGCACCCATGTGGGAGACCTGGAAGAGGGTCCGGGCTCCTGGTTTCAGATCAGCAGCTCTGGCTGTTGTGGCTACTTGGGGAGGAATGAGCCAGCAGATGCAAGTTCTATCTTTCTGTTTCTCCTCCTTCCTATAAATCTATTTTTCCAATAAAAATAAACAAATCTTTGAGAAGTACAATACTGGCTTTTACACAGACAATATTTCAGACACATGTATTTATAGCTGAGCCTTTAGGTATAAAATTAAGAAAACTACATCCCTTACCATCAACAGGTTTTTTTTTTTTAAAGATTTATTTATTTTTATTGCAAAGTCAGACACACAGAGAGGAGGAAACACAGAGAGAAAGATCTTTCGTCCGATGATTCACTCCCCAGGTGACCACAGTGGTAGGTACTGCACCAATCTGAAGCCGGGAGCCAGGAGCTCTTCCGGGTCTCCCACACGGGTACAGGGTCCCAAGGTTTGGGGCCATTCTCGACTGCTTGTCCAGGCCACAAGCAGGGAGCTGGATGGGAAGTGGAGCTGCCAGGATAAGAACCAGTGCCCATATTGGATCCTGGCACATGCAAGGCAAGGACTTTAACCACTACGCTATCGCTCCAGGCCCAACAAATATTTTTTAAAGTCATTGAATAAAAAAAAAGGAGTTCTCAATCTTAAGATTTAAAAGATCCATGCTGAAAATGTGTGAAAAAGGCTGAAGAAGGCTATAAATAGCAATAATATAAACAATAACAGTAATTAAAACAGAGTAGGGCACTGGTGCTGTGACATAGTTAAACTGCCACCTGCAATGCTGGCATCCCACAGAAGCTCCAGTTCAAGTCCCAGTCCCTCCACTTTCAATCCAATCCCAGCTAATGGCCTGGGAAAGCACCAGAGGATGGCTCAAATGCTTAGGCCTCTTCACCACGTGAGAGACCTGAAGAAGTTCCCAGGTCCCGGCTTTGGCCTGCCCAACCTTGGTCATTTCAGCAACTGGGCAAGCAAACTGGCAGATGGATGATTCTTCTCTCCCTCCTTGCCTCTGCTTCTCACTCTCTGTAACTCTGCCCTTCATATAAAAATAAATAAATCCTTAAAAATATCCTTTAAAAAAAAAGCTCATCTTTACACTTTAGAACTTTAATTCACCTATCCCTCACAAAAAACTCTTTTAGAGGTATCATTTTATTTCTCTTGCACCAGATAGAAAAACAGAAGTATAAAAATGTAAATAACTCATCTAAGATCCTACAGCAAGTAGAAAGGTTAGAACCAGAGCTTTTATTAAGCTTGACTCTAAACCATAAGGCCCTTTACAAGCCCTGCGCTCTCCTAACAGGAAAGATTTATTCTCTCAGTAAACTTTTTCAGGAGTTCTAGAATATGAGGTATCATGCAATAAGGAAATAGCAGAATATAATAACTTTTCACAGCCATTTGAATACGCCATACTTCTGAACATGTGACTGCTTAGTTGCTTGAAAAGTCAACACACAGTAACATCTAGTTTCAAAACTGATATGGTAAGAAGCAAAAGCTCAGCTGTCAGGACTCTCATGGCAACAAGTTACTAACAGATTAAACACATTTAACCAATATGAACTGGTTAACTATATTTTAGTGTGTATGAAATGTAAGCAAAGTACACTTTAGGATTTTTATTTTTGACTTACAATATAAAATATTTAACAATGTAAAAATATATTAATATAATTAATGGTTGTAAAATAATCCAGGTTTCAAAAACGTTTGATCCTATTTCATTAAAAACAAGAAGTATCACCCGTCATTCAAGTCTACTTGGTTTCTGTGATTAGATAAAAATAATTCAGTGAGTTTAGGGAATGACAAATGATCTCAATCTTTTTGATTGGTATGGTCCTCAATACTAAACAGTAAACAGCAAATAATAAAGCATTCAAAAAATTAGGGATTTGTGAAAAAAATATATCTATAGTTCTTTGTTTTATGAATTTGGCTAGTGAGAATTGAAGAAGAGAATCACACATAAAGAAAACTCCATAAAGAGAAGAAAAGTACAAAATGAGACGTTTTTTAGGATGACCGGCACATCGCCACTGCCCAGCACACATGCATTCTGGGGCACACATTCTGAGTGACATGAGGGAAAATTCTGTCTCTATTTCAACTTTTGTTTCAGTAAAATTAAAATATTTACTGAGTTTATTTAGTTGAATATACCTCAGTTTAACATACATATCACAAAGTCCCACTGAAATACCTATGTTTATATACATTTTTTTATACCTTACATAGAATATCTGGAAGACCTTATATCATAATATTAATAATGTTGATAGAGACAATATCTTCAGATGATGAGATTAGTGAAGGTTTTAATTTTTATTTTCTAGCTAAATTTTCCAAATGCTCTTCTAATTGAACATACAAAGTTTCTATAAAACATAGGATTGCTAACACAATAAATGAAAAAAAAAAACCTTTCTTTTCAGGGATTATAACAGTAACATTTTAATTAACAACAGCTCATCTACTTTGTTAGCCCATGAATTAAATAAAAAGAACACCATCTAATTTTACCTCTAGAGCTTTCTGTTGTAGCCGGTCACGTTCTTTTTTTTCTTTGCCAACAAACCACACCTCCCATGGTGTTAGGCTACTTTCTGCTAAGCACACCTGTTTTTGTTGTTCTTGGTTATCTTCTTCTTTGCTACAGGAGAAAGAATATTGTAGCAATTGTACATAAAATTATTTTCTTCTTCATTAAAGCCACTTTGCACAGTAGAAGCAAATTAAATATATCTGCAATTCTGGAATTTTTACAAACATACATGAATTAATTATACTTGTCTGAGAGAACTTTAAAATAAACTCAAACCGGATCTAGCACCATGGTGTAGCAGGGTTAAGACTCCATCAATGGTACTGACATCCCATAATAGGCACCAGTTTCTGTCCTGTCTGCTCTTCTTCCAATCTAGCTTCCTTCTTTCGACCTTCGAAAACAATGGAGTAAGTCCTTGAGTCCCTGTATTCATGTGGGAGACCTGGAGGAAGCTCCAGGTTCTTCACTTTGGATCAGCTCAGTTCTGTATGCTGTAGCCAATCAGAGAGTGGATGGAAGATATTTCTCTCTCTCCTCTCTCCTTCTCTTTGCATAACTGCCTTTCAAATAGAAATAAATAAACTTGTAAAAATAAATAAGTAAAATAAACTCACACTAACTTTTATAAAATCACTAAATGGGATCAATTTAAGGAAATGACTTTGAAAATATTCCTATCAGTGCAACAAGAATTCTGCCAAACTAAAGCAAACCCAACTCTAATTTATGGTGAAGCTTGGGTGAAACAATGATAAAGTCATTGAACTTTATGAAAATTTGTGAGAACAATGTCCGCCAAAATCAGTATTTACATGTACATAAGCTGTTTTAAGAAAGAAAAAGAAAATGCTGAAGATACAGCACAGCAACAGACTACACATATCAGTTATCAAGAAAAATACTGAGGGACCGGCGGCGTGGCCTAGCTGCTAAAGTCCTTCCGGGATCCCAGATGGACGCCGGTTCTAATCCCGGCAGCTCCACTTCCCATCCAGCTCCCTGCTTGTGGCCTGGGAAAGCAGGAGAGGACGGCCCAAAGCCTTGGGACCCTGCATGTGAGAGACCTGGAGGAGGTTCCTGGCTCCCAGTTTTGGATAGGCGCAGCGCTGGCCGCTGCGGTCACCTGGGGAATGAATCACTGGACGGAGGATCTTCCTCTCTGTCTTTCCTCCTCTCCGTGTGTCTGACTGTGCAATAAAAACAAATAAATCTTAAAAAAAATATTAATTTCCCTAGTTCTCTAAGAGTTAACAGCAAAAAATATTAATAGCAAAAAAAAAAAAAAATCCAAAAATAAACCAAGAGGCAAACACCATAGACATCTTTGCAATTTCAGTTTATACAGTTCTGAATGGGACAAGCTTTCTGCTCAATGGGCACCAAAATCTGCAGCAACCAAATTAGTTGTGTATAACAAGCAGAGTTTTCCATGTATATTTGATACAAGTGGGGGAAAAAAAATTCTGTAACATTCCTTCTTTCCAAGAACTGTAACAGAGGATAAAACAAGGATTTGCCAGTATAATCCTTAAAACAAGGCACAAAGCAATGGCTACCAAGAGACAGGAATAGTCCAGTCTAAGCAGAGGATTAGTCAAGAACAAAAGCTTTTTTGGGTTGCTCAAGACATTTTGCTGTGCGACCAAAGATTAATAGCATTTTCCTTTTTTAAAAATATTTATTTATATTGGAAAGTCAGATCTAAAGAGAGAAGCAGACAGATCTTCCATCCGATGGGTCACTCCCCAAGTGGCTGCAATGGCAGGAGCTGAGCAAATTCAAACCCAGGAGCCAGAAGCTTCTTCCAGGTCTCTCATGTGGGTGCAATGTTTCAGGGCTTTGAACTGTCCTCTACTGGTTTCCCAGGCCACAAGCAGTGAGCTAGAAGGGAAGTGGAGTGGCCAGAACTAGAACCAGGGCCCACATGGGAAAATGGTAGATGCAAGGAGAAGACTTAAGTCACCAGGCTACTGCACTGGGACTGACTAATAACATTTTAGTATCAGAGTGTTCCGAGAATGTTAGCTGAAGCTTTTTCAGAAAAATAGCAGGGAAAGCCTCCTCAGTGAGTTCATCTCTACAATAAAGGCCCTGCAATTTTGCAAAGGTTTCAATGGCAAATCATTAGGCATACATTTACAATCCAGTCCTGATTTGGCTTCTTTTTGTTTCCTAATCATAAAAAATATGTATTTAGGGTCCAGCATGATAGCCTAGTGGCTTAAGGTCCTCGCCTTGTAGGCACTGGGATCCTATATGGCTGCAGGTTTGTTTCCTGGCTGCTCCACTTCCATTCCAGTAGTTCCCTGTATGGCCTGGGAAAGCAGTAAAGAATGGTCCAAAGCCTTGGGATCCTGTACCAGCATGGGAGATCTGGAAGAAGTTCCTGGTTTCTGGCTTCGGATTGGCTTAGCTCCGGCCGTTGTGGCCATTTGGGGAGTGAACCTGCAGACAGAAGATCTGCCTCTCTGTATCTCCTTCTTTCTGTATATCTATCTGCCTTTCCAATAAAAATAAACATTTTTTAAAAATTTTTAGAGAAAATCCATTTTCTTTAGTTAATGATATAAAAAAGACTACATGGTCAAATTCCTAGGAACTTGTGTTCTTTAGGGATGGACTAAATAGACAGTGCCACTGCTTGAACCTTATAGTTCATGTTAATAAGGTCTGTAACTTTTATATTTTGCTTCCATTTTTTAATAAACTGTTCAAAACTCCCCATGTGAAAAAAAAATGCAAAAAGGGAATCTAGTATTTAATTTTATCCATCAAATCCTATTTGAACTCCTTCACTTGTAAAATCACATTTATTTCAAAACCTACCAGTTAACTAAGCCCAAACCATTTATCTTAATGCCAATTTTTTTTTTTTTTTTTTTTGCACTTACCCACTTTTTATTTTGATAAATTATTGATTAAAAAGAACAACACACTATGGTCAGACTAACACTTTCAACAACTATTTTAAAGATAAAATTAATGCCAATTTTTTAAAATTCTTATAAACAGTATTTGGATAGCTAATTAAAATATGTCATCAATTCACACCCTGAGCAGGTTCTTCATTTTCTTCCCTTAAATAGTACAGGAAAACCAGTACAGAAGGAATGATAAATGTTTCAATTTAGAAGTTTGAAACTATTTCAAAAATAAAAAAAACGCCCAAACAATGACTATTCTTTAACAATTTGATTAATTTCCTTTTGCCAGTTCTTCAACAGAGCTGCTAGTATGGCTTCCTCCCACCATGGCCTCCCTTTCCAACATGCATGTCCCATCAATACATCTCCTCTGGGTTCAAAGAACAGTAGCTACTTATTTAACCTAAAACAAAGAAAGGAGGAAAAATATTGTAAAGCACATATATAAACAAAGAACAACACAGGGCCTGAATAATTTACAGAGGCCTGAAAATCTTAGGAAAGGTTAATGATCAGCACATAAGGAAAGAAATGGTAGTTAGGATCCAAGGCAACTGGAGACCTAACTTTATTCTGGACTCTGCTCTTCAGATCTTTAACATTCCTGCTTCCTGCAACCAAGTGCCTTGCCTACTGCTTTTCTACCTCAGAGATTCAGCTTGCTCATTTTATCCTGCTACTATTATTTTCTCATTCACCCATGCCATTCAGGAATTCGCATTCTAATGGGAAAGCAGTTCTAAGGATGTATTATTTCTTTTTTTTTTATAGATTTATTTTATTTTTATTACAAAGTCAGATATACTGAGAGGAGGAGAGATAGAGAGGAAGTGGAGCTGCCGGGATTAGAACCAGCGGCCATATGGGATCAAGGCGAGGACCTTAGCCACTAGCCACGCTGCCGAGCCCGGATGTATTATTTCTTATACATACTTTCCGACTCACTGTTGCCCAATGCCCTGATGTGCTTCCATCTTCAACTACCAGTCCATGAGGATGAGGCCCAGGACAAATAATAGCAAATCAGAACTTCATCTTGAGTTCCAGACTGTAATTTCCTACCATCTGATAGATAGCTTTACATAGCTGAAAATAAATCTGATCACATTCTACCATTCACCTGTCAACTTCCCAACTAAGAACAAATTGAGTTTTCATAATCCTATTTCTGTGAATGATACCACCTTCCACTCAGGAAAGGTACCAATTAAAGTAACCACTACTAAGCCACGGGGTGGGTGTTTGGCACAGAAGTTAAGATACTGGTGCTTAATACCCCCATATTTCATTTCAGAGTAGCTGGCTTCAAGTTCTGGTGATGCTGCCAAATTTATTAATGCGCATCTCAGGAGGCAGCAGGTGATGGCTCTTGTAGTTCATCAAACCAGAAATCCAGATGTTCAACTCTGCTTCCCTTCCATATCTGTTTCCTCCTACCTCCTGTTCCATATAATCACTTTCTGGGCCCAGCACAGTGGCCTAGCAACTAAAGTCCTTGCCTTGAACGCACTGGGATCTCATATGGGCGCCGGTTCTAATCCTAGCAGCCCTGCTTCCCATCCAGCTCCCCACTTGTGGCCTGGGAAAGAAGCTGAGGATTGCCCAAAACCTTGGGACCCTGTACCCGCATGGGAGATGCGGAGGAAGTTTCTGGCTCCTGGCTTCGGGTCGGCTGAGCTCTGGCTGTTGCAGTCACCTGGGGAGTGAATCAGTGGATGGAAGATCTTTCTCCCCATCTCATCTTCTCTCTGTATATCTGACTTTCCAATAAAAATAAATATTTTTTAAATCAATCACTTTCTGTCAATTTGAACTCTCTCCATTTCTTTCCAGCCACTCTATACTTATCCTGAACACTTGCAGGTTGATGAATGTGTTAATGTTTGTGATGTGCAACTTCTGCCTAAAACTCTGATACTTCCTTTCTCTGCCTCCCCAAAAGGTCAGCTTAAGAGCTTGTATTTTGGAGTAAAATAGTCTATGCATACTACCTACCTATTTCTTCTTAGCTACGTACACTATTTTCTTTAAGTCAAGCAATAGAGAAACAAAGATACAAAGACAAGAGTTTCCACCTGCTGGCTCACCTCCCAAATGTCAAAAAAAAGTCAAGACTGAGTGAGCTCAAAGACTGGGTGAGCCAGGCACTCAGTTCAAGTCTCCCATGTAGTGGCAGGGACAGTGAGCTAACACCTGCTGTTTCCCAAGGTCTGCACCAGCAGCACACTAGAACAGGAGCCAGAGTTAAGATCAGAAAGCAGGCACTCTGACAGATGATGTGGGTCTCTTAGTCAGTGAGCCAAACACCTGACCCTACTTTTTAAAACTCCATGCCTCTATTTCCTCATTTAAATGCTGAAGTGGAAATCAAATAGTTGATACCTACAGGTAGTATGCATGAAAAAAAAAATCCATGCTAAATCACTAACTATAGTTCTGTGTACTTGGTAGCACTTGTTACGTCATTTATTGCCATCAGTACTATAGCTAATTCCTATTCTCCCTTCAGGTATCAGTTCTGGTACTGTCTGGCATTGCCTCTGCAAGAACTGTCTTAGTTTCCTCTCACCTGTCTATCTCTGCCACAGGCCATGAGTTCCTTACAGAAAGAAAACATGCCTTAGCTCATTTTTTCTTTTGAAAGCCTTGCTTAGATCTATAATACAGTAGGTTCCTCAAAAAGAACTGTTACAAGCAAAAATCAGTCAGCTCAGTGTTTCTGAAAATTACACTTTAAATAAAAAATTTTATCTTATCACTTTTAATAAATATGTTCAAAACATATGTTGTACACACTAAAACTCAATCTAGCAAGGCTTGATAAGCAGGCATTTATGATATTTATTAAGGCATGGCTTTCCTAAGGAATAGTGATATAAAACCAAGATAAAGCTGAATACACAGCAGGTCCAAACCATATCATAAAGATTCCGGGAAAATACTTCTCATAATCTTA
This sequence comes from Ochotona princeps, assembly GCF_030435755.1. Classification (NCBI taxonomy): domain Eukaryota; kingdom Metazoa; phylum Chordata; class Mammalia; order Lagomorpha; family Ochotonidae; genus Ochotona; species Ochotona princeps. The sequence goes on along the minus strand of NC_080835.1, from coordinate 32,167,077 downwards.
TCTGGAGCCCAACATTGAGCTTCATCTCAATTCTGGCCGAAACAGCTGAAGGTCAATCCACCCTCTAAGCAAGGCTGTTTATCCTGAAAATATCTCGAGCTCACATCCCTCATGCGCATTAGTCTATCCCAAAGAAGCCTTACCCTGTTGTTTGCACCAGAATCAGATCACTTGTGGCAGGTGCAGCATGGAGAGGAGACACAAACTTCCATGCAGCCCTAGCTTTGTCCTCTGCTTCACAGAAGCAATGCTCATAGCCTAGAACAATGTCTGACTCGGGCTGCCTGCTCCCTTCATCCCATCACTACCAAAATGGTCCAGGGAACTAGCAAAAGGTTGGAAATAGGAATGAAATCTGCTAAATACTTATATTTCCTGAAAGAAACTGCTAGGTTTTCTGAAAAATACTGCATTTATTTGTCCTCTGCAAATGGGAAACAGACACTCATCCATTCATTCAGCATTGGATGGATACCTTACAAGCATTTGACATCACACAAAGGGCCTATCAACCCCTATATTCTCATTCCTGACCTGTGTCCTAGCTATTGTTTTGACTTACATGTCTGAAATGGAATAAGGATGGCAGGCTTAGCCCTGGAATGCTACCATTCCTTCTTTAGACAAGTAATAGCTCTTTCTGGTTTATCTCCTGGGAGGCTGCACTTAGGTCTTTGGCTCTTGGAAGCTGATACAGTCTCAGTTTTGATGTCCACTTACTCCCCAAGCCAGTAAATTATACCCACATTAGCTCGTTCTGTTGATCATGCTCAGAAGGTAGTTCCCAAGGCCCTAAAATGTATTTTAAAAACCTTTGAGACCAACTCAGCCTTGCAGAATCCCCATGAAGGCCATGTAGAAATTGAAAAAATCTAAATCCACCATTACATTGTAATGAGGCCTGGTTCCTGTTGTCCTAACAAGCCTGGTCAAATGTTGTGCACTGATCACTCCTGCTGCTCTCAGTCCCATCAAGAAGCTTGCTTTCATTTCTCATCCTCAGGAGAATTCTTTCTTGCAATCACGCATATAAGTCACTTCATATGGGTATTTTACTCACTCTAGATATGAATACCTTAATCTGGAGTCTATCTTGTTACTTACATATAACAAATGGATTCCATGATCTGTATTTCTTTTCTCTCCTCTACTGTATGTAGCAATCAGAAATTTGTAAATGCTTTCTGGTGTCAGACACGCTACCGTTGCGCAACGAGGTCCCCACAATGTAAATGCTTTCTGAACATGACAAGAGTTTGCCCCCAAATGCACCTACATTAACCAGGCTTATCTCAGACATTCTTGTAGTCTTCCCCTCTTTACTTCTATTTCTAAATACCCAGTACTAGTGATGGCATGTTGAGAACAGAGAACCTCATCAGTGTACCCCAGTTCCAGGTCCCAAAGGCATAACTACATGTAATGCCTTTGATTCACTTTTTATTCTGAGGCAGTTTTGTCATCTGTAAAATGTCTCGTGTGGATGTTAATTTCTTGACAGCAGAAGCCATATCTAATGATTGTGGATACCTAAACTAATATGCAACTTTCAAAAAGCTTATTGAATGAATCAAGGCACAGAAGAACATACTGGGATGGTTTTAGGCGTCTCTTTGCTTCCAACACGTTTTAACACAATGTCATTCCACGGTAATCCAGGTTTAGATCAGGGCCTAACCTTGACAAAGCATACTGTGGCTCACACTACCAATCTCTGCTTACAAAGCGACCTGCTTATCACAACCCACCACTAAACATTTTAGTGTTAAGGTTTTGCACAAGATTTCTGCAGTCCACAAGCTGGCCTTTGATGATTCACAAAACTAGCAAATAGCACCAAAGTTTGATGTGCTTCAGAGACCATAAGTTTTTCGGGATAGGGAAATGTAGCAATTATTAGGGAAAACAACTAAGAATCACAGGACCATGCTGCAGGATGGGGCAGCGCCTCAGGATGCAGGTGCCTGTGGGGAAATCAGGGGCACCCGGCAGCAGGCACCGAGGAGGGTTTAAGGAATCCTGAGTTGGGCTGTGTCGGCCGGGCAGCCTCGAGTTTACCTGGCGCACCCCTGTAACTTCAATCCTCTCAGGCTCGCCACCTTGGACTCTGAGTCAGGGGCTTCTTCGTCCAGGTCTTCCTCATCCTCCCCCTCCTCCCCGTCATCGTCGTCCTCGTCAAACGGGAAGCTCTGGTGGCCGAGGGGCGACAGCAGCGACATGGTCGAATTGCTGCAGCTCTGTGGCGGCGACACTGAGCACTCAGACATCACCGCCACCACCGCCAGCCCCTGCTCCCGGGCGCCAGTCAGGAGACATGGGAACGAGCCGGAGGGAGGCTGAGACCGGGGCCTGGAGTCTGCGGACAGCTGGCTGGACAGCCGGGGAGAGGAAGCCCGCCTGAGCCCCGCCGCCCACATCGGGCCCGCCAAGTTCAAACCGGCGGAGTCGCTGCCCGGGCGTGCTCTCCCAGCAGGCCCCGCGCGCAATGAGTCCGGCCAATCCGAGGCCGCACAGGCTCCGCGTTGCCACGGCGACGCGTGGAGGCCGCGAGGGCTTTCTCCCCGCCTGCCGCCGGTGGCTTGAGGTGTCCCGGCCTCCCGACCGGAACTTCCTCCTGAGCGACGGGGAGGAGTCCGCTTCTGCCGCCTAGCACAGCTCTGCGCCTCGGCTCTGACAGGAGCTCTGGGCTCCCTGCTGACGACTTTGGGGTGTGTGTTGCGGAGGGGTTCGGGGTCCACCTCTTTGTGCGTTGGTGGTGACGATCATTTGGTACGTAAAATACATTACCTGCTACTGAACAAGGCGGATAGTGTCTAAGGCACCGAGGCAAAGGCCAAAACCACCCTAGGTCAGGATTATTAGCGTCAGTCTTGTAATTTCTTTCAGTACAAGGCCATACAGGGAGCCGAACCTCATCCTCGTGTTAGAATCATTTGTCTTAGCAGAAGAATATTTTAGCCTCCTGGAAAATCGTATGGTATGCCTTGTGCCAAGAGCGGGGCCAAATGATGCCTTTACCTTAACGCTTTAGGATCTAAGGGAACTTCTCAAGGATTTGGCATAAAGATAGAGGTAGCAAAAGAGAGGTGACAAATAGCAAAGATGCTTTATTAGTGCTGACAAAACGTGTATAGACAGATGGCTTTACCCAGTTGTTAATGTAGAGTGCTGGTAGAAATAAGAAGCGAAAACTGACCACAGCTAAATTTGTTACTAATCAAAGCATAATGAAAAAAAAAATAAGTTTAACTTAGATCTGCAAAATTTGACACAAAGTCAAGTATGTTAGAAAATAATTGGTACTGAAGACAATTCAGAAGGTAGACCATAATTAATAAAGTATAACATGCTTTAAATGTTTCAATGAAACATTAAATTTCTCAGTAAAATCAAAATGGGACAGAATTAGACCAATTACTGAGTAATAAAATTAAGGAATAAAACTGCAAGGAGTCCTCGTTCTCCACTGTAAATGTTCTGTTGGCATATCCAGTTGAAATGTTTCATCAGAACATCTCTAGAATCAATAGCAACAAAACCAAAATGTGGAACTGCTTTATGAATAAGTAAATTTGAATACCATCACCCAATAGACATAATCCAGATAACTGGAAAAATGCATATTCAGTAAGTAGGAAGAGAAGCTGGAAAACCTACTCTGCAGGTTTTCTTGAATAAGCTTTACGACTCTTCCAATCCTAAATTACTACAATGTACAAGAGGGAAATTATCTAACTCACATAGTTGTGTTATTAGTGACCTACGGTGGTAAATTTAAACCTGAAAACTTCTCTACTTCAGTGTCTTGGTATGGTTATCAAAAACATTAGACTTTCTTCTGAAAAAATTATGCCCTGCCCTTGACACTTCAGGGTCATCATTATAACAATTACTTTATGCTGTAACAATACAGGAGCCCTAAAGGCGATGAGGCACTTATATAGTGCTGGCGCTGGTACTTAACAGTCGAGCCCTGTGGTATTGTTTCTCACATACCTTTTCATTACTGAGGTTGAGAAGCCATAATCAAGATGGTTGGAGTGGAATATATATATATATATATATATATATATATATATATATATATGTGCAAAGAACCTCAAAAGCAAAATTTAGGTTATTGTCTTGGTGATGTCTTTTTGTCCACTTACCCATTTTTAATTTTTTTTAAAGATTTTTTATTTATTTTTATTACAAATTCAGATATACAGAGAGGAGAGACAGAGAGGAAGATCTTCCGTCCGATGAGTCACTCCCCAAGTGAGCTGCAACGGCCGGTGCACGCCGATCCGAAGCCAGGAACCACGGGTGCAGGGTCCCAATGCATTGGGCCATCCTCGACTGCTTTCCCAGGCCACAAGCAGGGAGCTGGATGGGAAGTGGAGCTGCTGGGATTAGAACCGGCGCCCATATGGGATCCCGGGGCATTCAAGGCGAGGACTTTAGCCACTAGGCCATGCCGCCGGGCCCCCATTTTTAATTTTATGACCTATTTGAGATTGTTTCTGCAAGCGCTGCAGACTTTATGACTTTTGCTTAAAAATCTGTCTGACATTGTTTAGAAAGTAACGAATTACTAGTTAGTCCTATGGCAATACAATCTACAACTTAAAACAAAATGTATCCTTAGATATATCAAAGTATTTCTAGATGCAATGACATAGCATCTTAAATTTGCTTCAGGATAATCCAAGTTACAGAGGAACTGAAAGGGGTTGATAAATAGGGTAAAGATGAAACAAAATTCATACTTGCTATAGATAACTGTCAAAGCAAAGATGGGTATAGGATGAGGGAGAGGAAGGTTAAACACTTGTTCTAATCTCCTTTTCTTGTGGTAATGTCTATCAAAATTTCGGAAAAGTGCTCTTAAGTATCAAAATACCTTTTCTAATGGTTAATTCCAACATCTCTTTTAATATTCTCCACATAAAACTATTTAACTTGGGGGCCAGTGCAGCGGCATAGCAGCTTGCAATACTGGCATCCCAAATCAGAATGCCACTTACTGGCCCAGCTGTTCTGCTTCCAATTCAACTCACTGCTAACGCATTGGGAGAGCAGTGGAAATGGGCCCAAGTACCCACATGATGGAGGGTAGAACTGGAGGATCTCCAGGGACCTGTCTGGCTGTTTAGACATTTATGGAGGTGAACTGGGGAATGAAAGAATATCTCTGGCTGTGCTTCCCTCCTTATCTGTCATCACTCTACCTTTCAATTAAATAAAATGAATTTTAGAAGAATATTTAATTTACCAATTCTAACCCTACATAAATTCATTAATATACCTAGTTATACATAAAATCAAAATAGATTGTACAAACAGGTTGTAAGCTAAGACGAGTAGATTTTAATAATTAAAGTTTTAACAAAAATGATAACAATTCAAAACGTTGAATACAGCCTTATATTTACATCATACATATAGCACAGTTTACCAAATATTTTGTATAATATAACTGCCATTTTACTTTTTAGAAGAAAGAAAATTTTCAGTAACTTGACTTTTGAAAAAAAAAATTTAATTAGAATTTTCTTACCAAGTTATGATTTAATATTTATCAGATGTGTAAATATACAAACATGATAGCAGTTTTTAAAACTTGCAAATAGTTGACCTTACAAAATTACAATACACTGTAAATAAATCCCTCCCACATTTTATACAAACTACATGATTTTGATATACAAAGATTGTTTTTATTACATTGACAATGTACAACAAAGACTATTTACACTGCAAAAAAAGTATATAAACCACAATTTAACATTCTGCTACTGGCAGCCACTATAGTTTAGGAGGTAGCTTTAATTAAACGAAATGAACAGAAGCCACATTTCCCAACTTTTACTCTAAAAATAATTTACACAAGATAAAAATTCAGTCTATGCACAATTTGTACAGTTTAATTATTAAACTGCAACCTAGCTTAATTTTTTTAGTATATCCAGAACAACTAATATGGCAGTGGGTTTGCTATTGATTTAGCACATTGTCAAAAGCATATTCAACAATTTTAACTCCATATGATAAAATGTCAAAGTTCCTAAGCGAGAGGTTTTACCTTTTAACAACATAGGAGCAAACTTTATTACTCCTTCCCCACCTCTCACAGATGACACATTTGTCTTGTCTAGCAGGAGCTCAGCATCTGAGCTCTTAAACATGGTCTTCTGTGGGTCACACTATGGCGGAGAACGTGTAGGAGCTTCCAAATGTAGCATAGGTTTAGGAGAATCTGGCTCACTACAAACAAATGTAAGTGCTTTGTGTCAGAATCACTCTCATTTTCTTCCCCCTAGTAATTATTTATCAAAACTTGCTTCTTAAATAATCCAAACTACAAATAGATGGCATACTAACAAAATTGGAGAATTGCAGCAAATCCATGACTTTAGGAAGTATTTATTGATAGGAACATCACATGGAACCGTCAGAGTCCTCAGGCACTATTAAAGCCCCCAAATGAGTTAATCATTTAGCCAAATCCACTAACCTCACACAGCAGTTATTCCTTTATTTTTTCCAAGTAGCGCGATTGCAAAATATTCAGGAAAAAAAAAAAACAAAACACGATCATACCAAAACAAATTCAGCTACTTTTCAAAAAAAAAAAATCTAACAGCTGTTAATATTGTTTTTCAAACATCTTCAGGTTTAGATGTCAAATATGGAAACAGAAAACACAATAAAATAATGCCATTTTGTATTCTCACAGTTCTAGCTGGGAGACAGTCCCCTTCTTGGCCCTGCGCTGAATTGTCCTGAGATTAATGGTGAAGATTAGGTAACATTAACACAACGTCTTCGTTAGTTATATGAAATTACATTTTAGAACTTTTTTTTAAAAAGCTTAACAGCTGTTTTTATATTGTGCTTAATTCAGAAATAGTTACCATTTTGCTCTTATATGGCTCAGACAAACTAATGTTATTTTGCCACACTATACCCAAGATCTTCTTTAAAATTATAGATTTATTTCAAATAGGCCACATATTGCCTCAACACTGCATTACTTTCACCAATTTATAATTTAGGCACCTGTTCTTTGAAAACGACTGCTTTGAGGAATAAACTGCCACCTTCTGCTTCTACGTGACACCAGGCAGGGACTACAAAAGTGCTTCCCAGATGAAAGATAAGAATAGGGTCCACTCTACAAACACTGTGATTTTGGTTGCTGGGGAAAATGGTTACAAACATAGTAGTTCAGTCTTTCACTCTTGGTAGATTGTAAGCATAGCGTACCAAAGGGAATCCTCGACTCTGGTAGAAGCAGGCACGTCCGCAGGCCTGCACCTGGTCAGAACTGTCTGAGACAAAGGAATCTTCTTCGTCCGCATAGTCAGAGTGTGCCGACTGCGTGCCGCAGTCAGACCAGTAACCCTCTGGTCTTTGGCAAGAAGCCACTGCCAGTGCAGGACAGCTGTGTGATTTTATTAAGTGTTTGCACGAAAGTGGCTTCGTCAAGAGAAAAGATTCGCAGCAGTCACACACGGTCAAGTTCCCCTGCAAGTGGGAATACATGCCACAGTCATAGTAGAAGTCCTGTTCCACACAACCACCTTGGCTGCTGATAGAAACTGAAACAGATCCACTTTTGGTAAGACGTCGCTTCAGTAACTTCCAGTCTTCTTTAAACTTCGGATTGAAGAAAACATACAGGACTGGATTCAGACAAGCAGGCAATGGGAAAAATATCAGAGTAACAGACTTCATTATTTCAGGGCTGATAGAGATGGCAGTGATCAGTGGTGCAAATGAGAAAAATGCAACAGGGCAGAAAAAGATGCAGTTGGTGAAGATTAGCCAAGCAACATGCTTAATCATGCTTGACTGGGAGTTTTCTGAGAGGTCCTCTTTTTCCAAGTTGCAGTAGAGTTTAGTGTAAATAATGGCCATTAATAGAAACGCGAGTGAGTTTAACAGCACTAAAGTTACTGTAAAACCCAATGATGGTGTTTCTCCCGTGGGGAATGGCAAGCACAGGGGTGATGCTGAATACTCCCCTCGATGGAACAGGGGGAAACAGCCTGCCACTATGGCACCCAGGAAAGCAAACAGGGCAGCCACCTGGAACTGTTTGAGATGATTGCTCTTCCCATTTTTCAGGATTTCTTTTGCAGATAAGCTTCTTTCAACAGCTGCTAACACCAATAAAAATATGGCACTTTCTGAGGAGAAAACTGCGAGAAACCCCGCTACTTTGCAGCCGCTGCCTGTCTCCCACCATATGCCAAATTCAGCAAATCTGCCCCAGGACACAGCATCGAGAAATGTTAAGATGCCAGTATAGATTCCCATGAACAAATTAGACACAGATATCAAGCCTATAAACAATCTGGAGGAAGGCAGTGATGTGCAAGATGCAAATGTTGTTAAAATGACAAGCAGGTTGAAAAACAATGCAACCAAGAAAATGAACCACACAGTAAGACGAATCATCCAGCTTCCCAGTAAATATTCACAGGGCTTAAAAGCACCTGAAATGAAATAAGATAAAAAACAACTCAGAAAACACATTTCATGATATGTCTTGTCAGAAAAATTAATGAATCAAATCTAGTTAAATCTCCACTTACCTGCACCAAATAGAAAACATTGCTACTTCTAAGACATTTTAATCATGGATTAGCTTAAGCCCACACAAAAATTTAAGAGAAAAAATTCACTTTTTCCTATATGTAAATTTATATTCATAGTATAAGACAGAGCACATGACAAGTACTTAATATACTGAGAATGTGCAGTAAGATGGTTTTACAGCTTGCTAGGCCTTCTTTCAGAAAGCAACTTGAAACTCTATGAACTTCATTTTCTTACTTGTGGATAAAAATGTCTGTTTCACAGCATTGGGCAGCTTAATTAAATCTTCCATAGTTGTTACGTGTGCAAGTCACTGGATACATCCTTGCACTTCAATACATATTAGCTCCCTTTTCTGATACCTTGCTAGTCCTAGTATACTTTATAATTGCATAGTCATGAGCACATATTTTAACACACTTTTATCCATTTCTAATGGCTTCTAAAGGCAACCAGAGGAGACAGGCTAAGATAGCTATAATCATCCCCAATTTTCATCCAGAGAATTGATATTTGAATTTATATTTCAAAACATTCCATAAACTACAGTTCTGACTATGTACAATAAAACTCTATGTACGAAGATTGAAAGGGTTCATGTAGTATCTGAATTATACATTCCACTAACTGACTTTGATATGCTACTCGGGTCAAAAAATAAAACTAGTATTTAAAAATTAGAAAAGAAAATTGATTATGAAACATACAATGTCATAGTCTTCTTTTCAATGGATTGCATAAAAGACATGTTTTTCTTTTGGTACTATCCAAATTTTTATATTTGTAGTAAGTCATTTTAGTTATTGAGATAGTCATAGACCTTAAAAACTAGATCTACACCATTTATGTGACTTCCAAAACACAAGAATATTTATCAGGAAGTAAGAAGAAGCAGGTCTTTATCACCTTTATCTCTACATCTGGAGCAGAGGGTTGACTCAACCTTCTGAGCTGAGAGAGTAAGATATTTTGTGTGAACTGCTGTAACGGTGGGTGTGAGATGACTTTCCCAAAAGGGCTAGGGAAACAGCTTCCACCCATTGCGTCTTTGGAATCCTGTTGTCTCCTCCAATCTAACACAAAGATCATGGCGTTCCTCCAGAGCCCACTTTCTGCTGCTGCAATAAGGATGTCAGTGTCTGAGTGGGGCAAGGCAGGCCTGCAGGTCACTCTCACTGCAGCCCAGAGACCTAAGCTCAGGTGGACTTTCTTCAAGGCCAACCCCAAGGTTTGAACTCAGTCTGGGAGGATGGAACTGCTGCATATACAAGTTTTGCTTCCCCACTGATAAGGCTAATCCTTTCTTATTTACCAACAGGTGAAACCCAAGAAGGCAAGTGAGCATGCTGCATCCCAATTTTCCAATTAATATTAAGACCAACACACAGTAACATACATAAAAAGTGCTTCTTGCCAATCCCATTCACTCATGTGGAAACATTTTTCTCCATACAGGACATATTTTTCAACCAATATATCCAGTCTTTCAGGAAGCCCACAGTTCAGTCATAATCACTGGTGAATGTATCATCCTAGTCATTGTGTTCTCTGACGCTTAAAAGAATCTATGTTGTGGCATACAATCTAACTAAAATATTTAATCCTATTTTGACAGTAAAATTATAAATCCATCTTCTCTGATAGGTTAGGCAAAATATCACTTCATTCAGAATCAAACATGTGACATCAATTTAGAAACTTTCCCCAAACTATAAAGTTCAGTGAAGTAAGAAGGAAAAGGAAAGGCTAGGTTAGAATGCCTGGGACTGACTTCTGCCTGTGCTTTCGATGACTGTCAATATCCCTGAGAGGCAGCAACTGATAGCACGAGTATTTGAGATCTTCCCACACAAATGGGAAACCAGGATGGAGTTCTAGGCTTTTGGCTACAGCCTGTAGTTGGCATGTGGGGAGTGAATAAAAAAGCAGATGGGAGATGGGAGATTTGCATGTGTGTGTGTGTGTGTGTGTGTTCCTCTCTCTCAGATATTCAGTCTTTTAAATTAATTTTTAAAAACAGCAAAAATTCTTATAGACCAGTAACTTACAGAACACTTTCTAGAGTTAAAACAGCATTAAGAAAGTGCTTCATAAATCTAGTGTGTGTAACCCTCATGTGGAGGACCTTGGGAACATGTAGGTTCTGATTCGACAGGTGTGGACTTGAGATTCGTCAAGAGCTGCCTAATCTACAGGCACAAAAGACCATGCCGTGAGTCATGTAACCTTGAAGGATCATCTCGTCCCATCCCTGGGACAGAAACCACAGCCATCCCAAACAGTTTTAGATGTATTTGCCTAACTCTTGTTTCAAGCAAGAACCCGTGACAGTATCGGCTGGGCGTACCTGTGGAGGGTGTACAGTGGATAATGATTTGACCATGTTCTTCGTTTTCAGCAGTGCTTGTGATATTTGTTGCATCAGCAGTACCTGAATATACATATATAACAAAAAGCATGTTGCATTAAAATCTTTCACAATTCAAAATAGCTTCATCTCCCTACAATTTCCTCTCCTGGCTTGGTCGTAAATTACGTTTGCCAGTCCAACAGTAATGCTGCTTTTCTCATAGATTTCATATTGATCCTTCACAAAATAATTACACTGACAGATAAATTTGATTAATGCCTTAAGGAGTGTTCTACTTTTGAAAGTTCATGCACTTGCCTTTCTCCTTTGTCACACTGTGGTCTTGGAGGCTGTTATCATCTGTGTTTAAATTTGCATAAGAGTCACAACCCCAGAATGCACAGCACTGATAAGCATATGGTACCGATAAAGACCTGGGAAAAAATTGCAACACATACAATGAATAGCAACTCCACAGATAGGATCTCTTTCTAAAAAAAGTATTTTAATATTTAAAAATTCTTTTATAGGAGTCAGATAGGATTGTGACATTCTTTAGCTTGATCATTCATACTCTGTGTATCTCAATTCCCTCATCAGTAAAAACAGCTTTAGAAAACCACATAAAGCTAACCATGAAAACACACCCTGAGTTTCTCTCTTTGTATAAATCTTATTTGTTGGGTGCACATAATTAAAATGAAGCTTTCATAATAATATCATAATTCAACAAAGATTTTATGATTGTTTTCATAAATATATCAACAGTACACAATTTATCAAGGGGAACTGGTAGTTTCATTCAAAAAATTAATACTTCAGGTTATGTGTAACTATATACTGTTAAATGAATTCCCTTTGTTCACATAAATGTAATGACAATATTATTTTCTCACACAAAAGTAATTTCAAGCTACCCCTCTGCAATTTAATGAAGTTGCCTCAATAAGTCTCAATCTTCTATGACACATTATAGCATTATATTGATATTCTCTAGGTCTGCCATTATGTGCTTTCTGCCATGTTGCTGCTAGGGACAAACCTACTGCATATAAAAAAACCAAAAACTTTCTGATGAACACATTCTTTTTGAGAATATTAACAGTTCTTGTCCACATTCTCAGATACTAAGGAATAATGCTTTTGTTCTAGTTTTTAACAAATCTGTAAACACCGAAGTAGAAAAATACTCTTAAATTACATACAGTCTACTAGACAATTTGGAAATCACAGCAAAAAAAAAAAGCATACATTGTAATTTTTGGAGAGTATCATAACTTCAATTAAAAAAAAAAAAACCACAAACACACACCTGAGATTAACAAAGTCTTTAGCAGCTAAAGCTTCCTTCAGCTTGAAGTTGCCTACCAGTTTCAGCTGATTTAACCCATTCAGGCCTTCCGTAGGAAATGAAGTCAATTCATTGAAACTTACATCTCTAAAATGTGAACGAAATTTCAAGTTAAAGCATAAGATACAAATCACATAATAATGTCTGCACAGGTATTAAGTATATATGTATATTTTAACCCTGATGAGAAGAATAAGATTCTAGAACAACAATTCTAGCACTCATCCTGTTTTCTGAAGAAACTGTTAACTAACCTCTATGCAATTTAGCATTTACAGAAGAGGGAACAACTAAGCAAAAAATATTCTTATTTAACTTGTTAAGAAAACAAGTCTGTGTATAACTATTTACTACTTTCATGGTGTTACAACATCAAATAGTCTACTCACAGATTAGTTATTGGACCAAGCTTGGCAAAAGCTTGGATATGAATTTCATGGATCAGGTTTCTACTCAGATCTCTGCAATTAGAAAAGTAATGTGTTAGTTTTTTCAAAGACACACTCACAGCCTGAGGTTTAGAACCTGAAGTAGTACCACCATATATCTGATAACATAACGAAGTTATTCTATCTTGTCCAACAACATTTTTGATGCTCATGTTGACTGCTTTCCCCTTTCAAGAACCTGTTTCTCAAAATACGTTCCCCGCAGCAGTAAGTCTAGCTGGCACCTGTTTCAAAACAGTTGTGAATTTTCTCTACTTTTATCATTTTGGTACCAGTTCAAAATACAAATGATATGATATAACCTTTGGTACTACTAAGTAGGTGAGAAAGTCTGGCTCTTGACAAAGTTGAAAATAAAAACAGGCTACTTAGTATTTGCCTTCCCAAAGTTTAGTGATAAGGCTCTGAAGTAAGACAAATAATCAATACACTAACAAAGCATTCCAAGAGGGCCTCAGATATCATTCTTTTCCAAAGCAGGAAATAAAAAGAAAAATCACATCATTAGCAAAGCCAACTCTGTAATCAGGAACACACCTTGAAGAATTTTGGTACTATTATAGAATTAATAAAAAGATTAATCTTCAATTTAAACTGGGTGTTACAGTCATCCCGTGACACATTCTTGGAAAATAAGAAAACTGGACCAACTTGGATACAAACCATGAGAATATCAGCTTTTCACTGTTGTCACCTTTTTTAGTGCTCTGAACATGTTGGCACAAGGAATAAATCACTATTGCCAGGACCTTTCCTATCTGTAGCAAGCAAAGATCCAGCAGTCCAACTGCCAATGACTATTTTCTAGCAAAATGCTTCTTTTATTTCTGTATGGGGACTTAATGGAAACTAGATTCAATATACATGCTTACATTTTCATATGTAGCAAGCTGCTCACTGTGTTATATGCATTGCGTTTTCTGTACTAACGTTCTTTGAATTCAATGATTTTTTTTTCTCATCATCTCTATATAATTGGCCCTCTGCATTTATGGATTCCATCAGCCACAGAATGAAAATATCTGGCAGGGAGTATACAAATCACATCTGTACTAAATACGAACAGACCCTTGTTCTTATTATCCCTTAAAGAATGTAATGCTAACTTCTGTGGCATTTATACTGGCTTTAGTATATTGCATATGTAATGTAATTTGATGTCTAAGGAGTACAGGAACATTTCACAGGCTAATGCATATACTACATCTTTGCATATGAAGGCCTTCGCATCACAGATTTTGGTACTTCAGGTAGGGAGGAGTAGGGTCCTTGAACCAATCCCCCATGAATACCAAAGGACGGTTATATTTCCAAGTGTTTGATAGAGTAATTGGTGAAAATTTATACTCAAATGTAAATAAGTATTTAAGTGAGTGCTTCTGCCTGAATTTAAATAAATCTTAATTTACAAAAACAGGAGGCCAGCTGAATTTGGTCTTCATGCTGTAGTTTGCCCACCTCATTAATGGTTTTCAACAAACCTAGAGCAAACCATATTCTGATTTGGAAACAAACAAGGTGTATCACTCAGATTATATCCATTATACTCTTTCCACTCACATATATAATAGCATCAATCAGCTAAAGCAAAACATTATCAAAAGTAGATTATTGACAACATACCAACTGCTATAGTTTGAACATTAATATTTATGTAACAGGTCATACGTTTAAGTATAGCACTTGACACAGGAATCCTAATGCTATATTAGCTTACAGCTTGACAGAACAAAATAATTTCGAGCAATCATAAATAACTTACAGGATCCTTAGGGAGCTCAGGCCTAGGAAAGTACCTTCTTTTATTTGGTAGATCTGATTACGCTGCAAAGAACTTAAATGGAAAAAGAAAAAAGAGTGAGTTACGTATTTTGAAAAGAAAAAGCATTTCTCAGTAAAGCTTTTCCTATGTTTAAACACCCAATCCTATGTAATATCAACTAATCTTTTTGAAAGTAAAGAGAACTGCCATTTTCTCATTAACAAAACAGGATTTTGTATTCCATTCAAAGTACACTGGTAGTAACTTGGCCCAGTATCTAAATTCCTTAACTCCACTATGGTATGAGAGAACAAAGGATCTGAGACAATACAACCTAAACAAGCAGCACAGAAATGCAGAGGAAGAAACTAAAAATGGGAGAAATAGTATCTCCTCTCCTCTCACAATCAGCTTCCATGTTCTCATAATCAACACGTTTCCAAGATTAGTTTCCTTCAACAAGATGTAGTTTGTTGTTTTCTTCATAACAATACTGATAGGCAAGTGCTCAATAAGTACTGATTACAGGAACACATGGTGCAATTTGACATCTCATTTGATGCAATACCTAATTATATAAATTTACAATTTCCTAATATTAAAAGAAAGTATGAAAATTAGGAAATATTGAATACACCACAGCAAATAAGTAGGTCAGAGACCAACTTACATTTCTTCCAGAGCATGGCAACCATTGAAACTTGGAAGGTCTCTTATATTGTTGTAAGACAAGTCCCTCAAAACAAAAGGAATGAACTAATGTCATTATCAGAACATTGTTAAAAAAGCTCTACTCAGAAGCATCAGAAGTGTGCTAAAGTCGATAATAAGGAGATAAGGCTGGACAAGAAAAGCAACTACTTCTCTAAGCTTCTAGAAAGCCCCAATGGATTGATAACCTTAAAATTTATAAAATTCAAGCATATAATGTTGAGTACACACAACGTAAAATGTTAAATTATAACATATATATATATATATATATATATGCAGAAAATATAGAAAAATGTATTTTAAATGGTAAAGTTATGGATTTTTTCCAACACTGTTCATGTCATAGTTTTGTACTGTCTTTTATTTTAAAAATAAGAAGGTAAAGGGCCCGGCGGCGTGGCCTAGCAGCTGAAGTCCTTACCTTGAACGCCCCGGGATCCCACATGGGCGCCGGTTCTAATCCCGGCAGCGCCACTTCCCATCCAGCTCCCTGCTTGTGGCCTGGGAAAGCAGTTGAGGACGGCCCAAAGCTTTGGGACCTTGCACCCATGTGGGAGACCCAGAAGAGGTTCCAGGTTCCCAGCTTTGGATGGGCGCAGCACCAGTCTGCTTGGGGAGTGAATCATCGGAAAGAAGATCTTCCTCTCTGTCTCTCCTCTCTGTATATCTGACTTTGTAATAAAAATAAATAAATCTTTAAAAAAATAAAATGGTATGATTACCTATTTTTAAAATGCATATCCAGTATCAGATATAGTTTACTCTCAATATCACTGCTGTTTTTTCTCATGGGTTAAGTTTGATACCCTGCTACACCAGTTAATTGCTTGCTCAATTCATTACTTATTTTGTTGTCATCTTTCTCCACTGAACACTTAGTAACAACTTAGTAACTTAACTACTTATTCTGGTAAAATTTTTATATGCGTTATTTACTTTAAATTTCCAGGTTTGTTTTTAAGTTTTTAGAAAGGTCCTGATTTAAGAGAGATGAAGGCCTTGCTTACATTATAGATGAAAGAAAAAATATAGAGATAATAATGCTCCTGGAGAAACTAAACTAAGGACAAGGAGTCAAGACAAGAAACAATCAAGAGTAGTCAGTTTCATTTCATCTTGTTCAAAGTAAAGCAACAAGATCTACAATACATACACAGCCCTAAAACTAAATTCAAATGCATATTAGTGACTGAACAAGTGAACTGCTAAAATCTCAGCTCTTTTACATGAAAGGAAACAAGGAAGAAAAAAACCTATCCCTGAAAACTACATCAAGAAGCTAGTTCATTACAAATAAAAAATGAACATGTGTGAAATAAAAGATACAAGGAAAGGGAGGAAGAATCAAACTTACAGAGTCCTCAGCATCTTTTGTTCTTGGCATAAATGATCAGGTATGCTGCTTATCTTTGTACCTGTCAAGGTCCTGTGGAAAAACACAGGCTCACTAAGATCAAGATAGCAAACAAAATGTTACTCTCATTTAGAAAAATAAATGTTTCAGGCTGCTACTGTGGAATAGCACGTAGGCTGCCACTTGTGATGCATTCAGTTTTCAAATACTCCTTAAAGAAAGCTTCTACTTCTGAATTCCTAATGTAATATTTCTAATCTGTGTCCAGCTACTCCCTTTTATTTTCTGTGACTTTTTCAGATCTCACTACTTTGTCTTAACTGATGGATCCCAAACCCAACATACTCTCCTCCAGGATGACAATTCCTTACGGAGACTGGAAGAATCAACATAACTCCTCATCACTGGTACCAAAGCACTGACACCTGCCAGTAGCCTCCTTTGTCCCCTCCAGAAGGCCACACTTACAGACTCTCCAGATGAACAGTTCCGGTCAGATTGGGAAATGACTGCACCATGCTTGCACCACGAATGATTCTTTAAGTAATTGGGAAGGAAAAATTAATTTGATTTTTAAAAAGTTCATAAATAACATTTTCATTTTTTTGAAACAATTTTAAATTACAGTATTACTACAACTAAAATTAGTTCTTCCTGAATCCACTTGAAAAATGCATTATTTTGGCTGCTAGCATACATAAGAACCATTACAAACTTTCAGGATCTGTCCTTTGGACTCCTGGCCAGGGCAGGGGAAGACAAATGATTGTTATGCTTCCTAAAGGAACAATATTAAGTTCTTGCTTTCCATTAAAAGAATTATTAAAATATTCATGTTTTTAAAATTTCCATAATACTTACAAAGAATGTAGATCAGATAAGTTGTAGAATGCTGAGTTCCCCACAAAAGACAGAGGATTATCATACAAATGTCTGTAAAAAATATCCAAGAAAGCAAAATTTTCATAGTTCACATATGCGCTAAGATTACTTCCTTAAAGTATGTATACATAAGCCTGAATCTTTACTCTTTGCCCAAACATAAATTTACACAAATATATCTATATCAATATCTATAAAGAAATTGTCAAAAATACTTACATAGTTCTTAAAAGTGGATTGCCACCAAATGCTCCATCAGGGATAACAGAAATAGAATTACTATGAAATCCACTAGAGAGATGAGAGAAACAGAAATTTGAAATGCATATTTGCTTGTGAACTAAGTTAAAACCCAAATTTCTACTGCCACGTGGTAATACAAAAAATACAACTGATACTGACCACATGAAAATTTTTAAAAATGTAAGGCACCTCAATCTTTGATTCTATATCGTCTCTTTTGAGACCATATCTAATTCATTTTAAGCCTACTGCCACACAATATTTACCAGGTCTCTTTTATTCATTTATCTGTTGCTTTATCGCCAAAAATTTTTTGACCATGAGAATCATAAGGCAGTGTGGCCTCCTAATCTCTGTCATGGGGGTCCACATTTCATCTTTAAGCAATACATCGCAGACTAGTAGTTGGTCACTCTCAAGACATAATCCCAAATACAACAAACCCAGCGTTCCAAACTGCTCCCTTGGCCCTTTCGCTTACTTAAGCATTTTCAAATTTTCTCTTTCAAATTCCAAAGACTCCAAGCCTCAGTGACGCATTTTCCAGAGCCATTTTTTTTAATACTGCCTGTTCAGCACTTACCCCTACCTAGGGTTGTCAGCTGCCACGATCTGCCTTCTTGGTGAAACTGACTGTAAGCTCCATAATGGCAGACACTGTACAATTTATACCCCCTTGCTTTGCCAGTATCTAACTTCATAAAAGAATCCAGGCTCAAAATTGTCAACAATGGGGCAGGTTTTGCAGTCCAGTGGATTAACCCATCACTCGTGACGCTGGCATCCTATATCTGAACATTGGTTTCATTCCCAGCTAACCGCTGATGCACTTAGGAAGGCAGTGCAGCATGGCCCAAGCATTACGGTCTCCGTCAACACCATGGCAGACCTGTGAAGAGTTCTAGGTTCCTGGCTTCCTAGCTCAGGTCATTACAGCATTTAGGAAGCAAAGCACAGGATGGATGATACATACTTTATAGCATTTATCTATAGTATCTCATATGACCTAATGTGTGATCATGCATGCGTTTGTGTGTATGTATTACAGATACATGTCACTGAACAAACATCTAAAATCTCTTGGAACATTAAATGGTGAATTGTGGGGATATTAAGGGATAAAACAAAGTGATACTCACAGCTCTTTTAGGCTAGCAAGGGCTTTAATAGCCTGAGGAAATTCTCCCAAGTTATTGTAATTCAAGTCCCTAGAAAAATTAAGAAAAGGTAAGAATATTGAACATTGGTCACAATTCATAAAGCATTTGATGTGAGGATATTAAAGAAGATTACAACCTCTGGGTATTAATATTTCTTATCAACCATATTATCATTCAGATGCCTATGAGTCTAATTTAACTTATGCGAACTGCTTGATTATTTAGACAGAAAAGTGGATTACTGAATCCTAAAATATTTTAAATCTTTTCATTAAGTGAAAGTTGGACAATTCCTTCAAGCAAATACTACAAAAACCCTAAGTATTCTGGTCAGGGTTTACTCATTCTTCTAATTTAAAACATTTTCTGAATCTAGCACATCATAATAATAAATATTATATATCTCTGAATGAAGGCAATAAAAGTAACAATACAAACTAAAACAACAAAAATAAAGATCCTCGTCTCCATTACACACAGCTACAGAATGCATTTTCTTATAAACCTAAACCCACAATTCAAAGCTGAACCAGCCAAACAGTCCTGAATGCTTCAGCTGGTGGGAAAAATAACAAAAGTACCATAAACAAAATATAAAACTTTCATTTGCTATACTTGACCAGATATAATATTTAACCTAGTGTAAACAATTAACAAGGTAACTCAGATCATGTAAAAAACAAAAACCTGCAGGATTCATTTCAAATATTTTAAAGTTCCAAAATTTTCACACACATAACAAAATCAGCATTTTAAAAATGTATAGTTGTTGTTATTTTTTAGATTAAGTTGTTTTTGATGTTTATTTGCAGGCTTAAAAAAAACTCCATAAAATTCACACCACACTTATAGTTCTCTTTTAATCTAAACATGCAGTAGTACTTATAATGAGTATTTGATGGCAAGAATTTAGTCATGTATTAAAATAAACTAGTTTTAAGCTTTACAAAGACCAATATTATTTTCCCTTTCCTGTAGTGAAGTACAAAATTGCACTGTAAAAACCCCAGTGTGATTATACAAAACATAAACTTACAAGGTCTCCAGGTTATCCAGTCCATCAAAACAGTGTGAACTCAGACTTTTAATTTTATTGTTATGAAGATGCCTACGAAAAACAAAAACACATTACAATCACTCTCACATTTCTGAAGAGCAACTACTATAATTGTTGTATGCATCATGTTTTATGCATCATTTATGTGTAGGGAACAATTTTTTTTAACTTGGATGGTAGAAAACACATAGAATTGGGATGTCAACTCTTGCTATACACCATACGAATTCACTGAACACAGAACACTGCTTAAAAGGGAAAAAAAACTCTCAAGCAAGAAAGGTGTACACACCAAGGATTAAAGCTCTATAAATATTTATTTATTTAAAAGGCAAAAATTACAGAGAGAGGGAAAGCAACAGAGAGACGGAGATCTTGTATCTGCTGGTTCACTTCCCAAATGGTTGTAACGGTCAGGGTTGGACCAGGCTAAAGTCAGGAGAACCTAAACCTGGATCTTCCCCCTGGGTGTTAGGCACTCAAGTACTCAGGCCATCTCCCACTGCTTTTCCAGTAGGCAGCAGGGTAGATAAAAGGTAGAGCAGCTGGGACTTGAACCAGTGGCAACATGGGATTCTGGAGTCACTGGCAGCATTTTAACCTGCTACCATGATGTCAGCCCCTCTGAGGATCACTTGATGGATACTCACACTAAAAGAAAAGCATGAGTGGCTTTTCAGCAGATGAAACAGAACTTGCTGAATTCTGTGAAGACATGGGAGTAATGCCATGGGAAAGGGCTTCCATGACATCCGTGAGAGTGGTTGTTACTCTCTTAAAAAAGGATATCTAACTTTTAAATGGTTAAAATTATGGAGCACATACTCTTTAATAAAAAAGTCCAAAAAACATAAAATATACTCAGATGATACATCCTTATAATTTATTTCTATTATCATCTCCTAGCACTTTTGCCTCTCACATTGAATACCTTGCTGGGACGCAAGCAAAAGTTAGTTTATTGAATTACCCACTTATTTGTTAAAATTACAAATGGTCATTTACGGGGGTGGTGCCTTTGGCATAACATCCTAATCCTCTGCCTGCAATGCTGGCATCCCGTAGGGGAGACGGTTTGAGTCCCTGCTGCTCCACTTTCAAATAAACTCCCTGATGGTGGCCTGGGAAGGTAGCAGAGGATGACTCAAATCCTAGGGCTCCTGCACCCATGTGAAGAAGCTCTTAGCTCTTAGCTCCAAATTGGCTGAACTCCAGCCATTGTGACTACTTGGGGAGTGAACCAGCAGATGGAAGATTCTCTCTTTCTTTCACCACCTCTCCTAGTCTCTGTGTAACTCTGCTTTTCAAATGGAAACAAATCTTAAAAAAAAATGGTCATTTATTTTCAGGAGATTCAACAGTTCTTATCAAGTACTAAAATTCAAAGATTTTTCTCATTCACATTACAAAATCAGCACCCCTATACACAAGATCAGTGAAGTAATTTCATAAAATAATGTGTTACAGGAAGCCTGTTTTTCCTCCTAACTCCCCAAAAGGGTTGGATACTCACAGTACAACCAGGCTTGAGAGGTTGGTAAATGCAAAGTCAGAGATGCTGGAGATTTTGTTGAGAGCCAAGGTCAGGGCCTGCAGGGTCGGCAAGTGACTGAGGGGACGCACAGGCACCTCGGTCAGACTATTGTCATCCAGCCACAGATGCCGCAGCTGCACAAGGCCTTCAAAACTGTCCTCGGGGACGGAGGTAATATGGTTGGCATCCAAACGCCTGGCAGCAACAGAAACAAGCACGTTAAGGAATGAGTGCATCCACGGAACATGCTCTCGGAGACTTCTAAAAATAGGGAATTCACAAGATCTACCTATTTCGTTCATATACTAGACGTTCTCATAAAAAAATCTAAGAACTTTTCCAAGAACAGCATATGAAAGTCTTTCTTCATAACAAAAGCACGAATCCAAACTTAAATCCCTCAACCACATTTGTATAAGAAGTGACTTGTAAGTGGAAAGAATCATTTGAAAAGAAAAAAGTGGACCCTGACACAGCTCCAATTGGAATTCTTTGCTTTGATGAAAACTTATCAAAAATAGAGAAAAGCAAGAAGAAAACAAGCTGAGCAAATAACTACCTTTTTTACAATATTAAATCAGATCTGATTTTTTGAGATAAACATAATTGCTACTCACTTCACACTAAGGAAATAAGCCTTAGAAAATATGTATAAACTTCCCACAACAACAAGCCATTTCAATAGGCTCTCCATGATCCATATTATCACTGCAAGGCAACCTTCTCTCCTTTTAGCACTAAATACATTTGAAAAATTAGTTTTCCAAAATTATACTTAGTAAGGTGAAATTGTCCTCATGAAAAATTAAACAGCACCTTTAGTCATTACCATTGAATTTAAGGCATAAATTTCAAAATAAAATTTGGAATGAAGCATAACATATTAATAATATAATTCATCCTTAAACTTAACTCCTCATCCAAAAATCTGAATACAAGGTGCCAAGCTTATTATTGTTGGCACAACTAGGTTACTCACTGGAATAATCAGTTTTCAGCACACACGCACACACACAACTTGGGACTTAATATCATGAGGGATGGTGTGGCCAGGCAAAACACAACTTTATTCATAAATCCCTTCTTGCTCTATGCTTATCAGCAGTTATATTCAAGTTTTGCAGCCTGAATACAACAAAGCAAAACAAACAAACAAACAAAACACCTGATGGGAACTCAAAAATGACAACATGTTTTTAAAGAACTGGAGTTTGGCAACTCTTAGCACCAGGAAGTTGTGAGTTTTGGAGAGGATTTTGTGCCTCCTGACTCATACTACTCTAACTTCAGCTCCTGCCACAATTATCCCTTTATCCTCCAGGCAAGGTGCAGGCCCCTGTTCCCAAAGGCTCTGACTCCCACAGGCATTCTCCTGCCCAGAGGTGGATTAGCAGAGGTTAAAGACCACTGATAAGGGCTGTTGGAGGCTTTCTTTTTGATAGAGGCAAGATAACTGAAAGAACACTTAAGAAAGAGAAATCAGAGGAAACTGAGCAGCTGTCATAAACTCTGCTTAGAGACAAGTATTTGCAGATTTATTACTTGGACTTTCTAGAACTTACCACGGGAAAGAGACATGCATCCTCTGTATAACAGACTGGCCAATGTACTGGCCAGGAAACCTTTAATGGGGAACAGAATGTATGCAAACAGACAAACCCAGGCACAGAGTGGAACTCTTGTTCTTAAGACAGAGACATAAAGGATATGAGTGGCCTTCCAAAACGTCATGGTAGATGGAATTTAAAATAAGTATCTTTGTTGAGGAGCAAAAAACATTGGAATCCATGAGTAATTTTTAATACACATATCTTCTTTGAAATTTGTAAATACTCACTCACCTAATCATTCAAATTAACCATGTAATGCAACAAATCCATACTTTAGCTAATCTATCTGCAATTCATAAAAACTATTTAAATTGAGCATCTTGATAGACACAAAGAATTAAATGTTGAATTCCACAGGCATAAGGACTGACCTCATGAGACGGATATTTTAATGAAGGAAAGGCAAGCAATTTAATACACAAATTGCCAAATGACTACCAAATTTTTTTTTAAACGCTATAAAGTAAACAAACATGGCAATGGAATTAAAAATTGATGGGAACTGATTATGGGAAAAGTTGTAACTATTTATAATGTGCTTCACTAGGAAAAGCGACATTAAGAAGGAGATACTTAAACTGAGACTTAAAAACTGAGCAAGAGGCAGTACCTACAGTAGCTAGGCAATGAATGTTTCAGGCAAAGAGCAAGGGCAGAGATCCTGTTTGACAAACCAGCTTGGTGAGATTCAGCACACCCAAGAAGGTCAGAGTGATCAGAACCTTCGAGGAGACTAGTGGTACAAGGTCCCAGGAGACATAGCTGGGATGTGAACAGGCTTCAGATTGTGCAAATCCCAGGAGACCAGACAAGGGGTTTAGATTGTGCTTTAAACTACAAATTAAAGTAGCTCTCCATTTTCTCACTGTTATACTAGTTAAAAAGTTCAGTAAAAATCATGCCTGAATACTATAAGCTGTTAAATATAAAAATGAAAATAGACATGAGACAGCTGAATAGTACCCTATAACCATTTTAAGGTTTATAGCGGCCAGTTGTGTATATACTTAAATTGAGATGTCAGTGAAGTAGTTATTGAATGTGGTAAAGAACTTGCATTTTCTAACATTTTGGTCATTCAATACCATGTTAATTAACTTCATGATGTTGTAAATTTCCATATTTCTTCCTGTTGTTGAAGTTGTGTAGTGGCTTTTCACTGAAGGGGATGATATTCTGCTAGCTCTACTTTCAGACCAAGGATGGTCTCCCAATGAAACTGTTGAATTTATCTGGACAATAAGATGCTGGATTCTGCATGGTCCATGCCTTCAATGAAGGAATCATGACTGGTTATGAACTGTACTACTATAACAATATGGAGGAATTCAGTATCGGGGGAGGGCTTGGGAAGAGGTTGGGGAAACCCCAGAGCCTATGAAACTGTGTCATAAAATGAAATAATAATACTAATAAAAAATTTGACTTTCCAACTAAAAAATCTTAAAAAAAAAAAGTTTTGGTGATTCAATGGTTAATCCTTCCACCTCAATTCACAGGTGAGTATTGATGACACACCCATGAATGTTTGCCCTTTCCTGGAGATCACTGCCTCACAAAGAAGTTATCTTGAAACTGTAGCTCTGTGCTAGTGATCTACACTACTCCTATTCATTCTAACTAACAGATCAGGAAAAGGCTGTAGTTGACTCAACAGATGCTAGATAGCATCAGATATCTTACAAAGTGGAGAGATTATATTTTCTACTATTTAAAAACTCTATATAACAGAAGATAACTATAACTTAAAAGTTCAATTTTCTTGTTCCAAGGCTAACAGCCTATTAGCTGAATTCCGTTCTCATTTCCCTTAAAATGTGCTAGTGTTTCCCATTCTTAAAGCATGTTTTACATCTCCTGAGGTGCATGTATTTTTCAATGTCTTGTCTTAAATACAATTACAGTAATAAGACAGCACTAAGTGTAGATAATTACTGTTCAGTCTGTTCTCAATAAACAGATCTATGCTGCGTAATGAAGATACCTTTTCATCCTTCTTTTGAATTTACCAATAATGTAAATATTATAGCCTTAAAGTCTTTAAAATTAAGGAAAATGCAGCAACTTCCACCTTTAAAATCTTTTAATATCAATTGTCAATGAGCTGTAATGTAAAGAAAAAAACTGTAGTATAGCTAATTCTGACAGCTTGTTTTAATACCTTGCTCAGCTAATGTTTTAACCATTTCCATGGCTTTGAGGGAAATGGTAATGTCTTGCTATTTTTCAAATTAATATCAACAATTCAGTTTCAGATTTTATAGTACACACTTGCATCAAACCACTTCTGGGCAATTTCAACTCCTAATGAACTTTGCTCCTTTGAAACCCTGTTTAAAACCACAAGGAAATCTTTCATGTAATTCAGGTCTGAAGATCAGATTTTCAAACCGCCTCAAGTGCTGATAAGACTGTTTTACACCAGGACAGAAATTCAATTATATCTAACTCGACCACTGCACCCACTGCACCCACTATGCTAACAAACCCATGAACATTTCCTTCTTAAATAAAATGGGCTTGAGATAGCAGGTCCTTGCATTTCTGATACATATGCAAACAAATCAGTGCATTTTTTTCCAAGTCTGTTTTTACACCACACCTTATCCTCATTGCAATTTTGGAGATAATTTAACTCATTTAATGAATAAGGAGCACACATTTTTCTAAACCTATTGATTTTGGTGAAACATACTACCCTAAATCCTCTACATTATCAGTACATGTCACATGCACTTACTGACCACAAATTAGAACTATTTCAATGTTTGCTCTGTGATTTTTATGTTCTAAATTAGGAAATAAGAATGCAGTCTTGGGCCCTGTGTGATAGCCTAGTGGCTAAAGTCCTCACCTTACATCTGCCAGAATGCCATATAGGCACTGGTTTTTATCCTGGCTGCTACACTTCCCATCCTGCTCCCTGTTTGTGGCCTGGGAAAGCAGTAGAGGATGGCCCAAAGACATGGGACCCTGCACCCACACGGGAGACCCTGAAGAAGCTCCAGGCTCCTAACTTTGAATCTGCTCATCTTCGGCCATTGTGGCCATTTGAAGAGTGAACCAGTGAACAGAAGACCGTTTTCTCTGTTCTCTCATTCTCTCTGTAAATCCGATTTCGCAATAAAAATAAATTTTTTTAAAAAATGTAGTGGGTGTTTTTTGGTTTTTTTTTCAGCTCTTCAACTGAACTAAATGGATACTCAGATCATTAATTTGGGAAACAACTCAGTGTGATGATCTTAAAGTAGAATGAATTCTGAAAAAGCAACAGAAACAAGACCAATGTAAAAATTTGTGTGATGAATTCAGATCCAAGGAGGTCTATGACTTCTTCCCCAACCATCTGCCCCAGGTAAAAGATGGTATACAACTGGCAAATGCTATTTCTGTTATTCTGCCAATGGATTCATTTTAAGAGTCTGCAAGGAACCTACCCAATTAACTATGGTGAATAACAGGAGCTTATATTCTGTAACTTACCATTTATGTGAAAGAAACAATAAACTGTGTAATAAGCTTAATAAACTGTGCTTTAAATTCAACTTTGATTTAGACTACAAATTAAATGACCAATACTCTGAATACCCATTACTTATGGCATTAAGTTCATTTTAAAGTTCATATTTTATAACATGTTTCTTATTAACACAAATACATTTTCCTGTTTACTTCCCATTAATTACTGGAATGTCTCAAAATAAATTTAGATTAATTAGAATTCTAAAACATGTTGGCCTGGTTTTATAATTCATACTCTGCTCCTACTAACTGCATGATATTGGGACAGATATTAAAAACTTCCCCAAACAATAGTTTGCTCATCACCTATCATGTACTTAATCCACGGAAAACAACTGGAACTTCTACTAAAAAAAAAAAATCTTCACATATAGAAAGGCAGAAAAAAAGCACTATTTGAAAAAGGTTTTGACATTAGTGACAGTAAGCAGTAAAATGGAAGAGTTGATACTCGGAATTGTCCATTTAAAATCCCATTTTTCTCAAATACAAACTCAGGCTATTTACCTTTTCCCAACATGGATTCAATATTCACAGATGAGAAATTACTATCAGTTTATCTATTATTGAATTCTTAAAACAAAACCCATTTTGACTGTCTTCAATGATGCTCGTTGAGGTGTGGTGATCACCCACACACCAGCTCAAGAAAGCACACCCAGCTGTGGACACCTGGCAGCTTCTCCGAGCCTCTGAGACAAGAGGCATAAATGGAAACACCTCTTCCTTCCCCAAAAGATGTTTTCCTGACAGCCACCTGCCACCCTCATTTTTATCCAAGACGAGAAGACAAATCTTCCCTTTCCTTTGGGTTCCAGTTCCTTACACATTTAGTAAGCAAAGTGGTCTCTTAATGAATCAAGAATGCACAACACCAAAACATTACTTACAAAGACTGCAAAGCACTCAGTCCCCGAATGGCTTCACTGGGTACAGTTTTCAGTTGATTATTCTGGAGGGTTCTGGAAGGAAATTCTTGGTTAGTGAATAACAAGAAATTACTAACTTTTTTTTAAATTCAGGACGGTTTCTTCCAAATAATATTAATAATAACCAAAACAAAAGAGAGAGAGAGAGAGAAAGAGAAAGAGCAGAGATGGCAAGTACCCAACAAAAGAGAATTCATAAAAAAGCAAGAATCATCTGTTACAAAACAAGAAGCGAACCCTATGCTGCTCTCCCAAGCCATATCATCACACAGACTTACTGGGCAAATCACATTGGCAGGGGTTGGTAACTGTGGTTGTATGTGGTACCGTTACTCAACATTAATTGAAACGATAACAAGTACATTGGGAGATAAATTAAGCAAACTGACCATATTATCTAATGCTTTGTCAAATTGGAAGAAAGCAAAATCTAACTATACAGACAAAGCCCATATAAGTCAGCTTTTGCCAACATGCTAGCAAACCTTGGGCTCTCAGCAAGCAGAAGGAATGCAATTATCTAATTAGTAGTGCCTGGAGAACAGAAGCATAAATCCAAACCAAAAAGTAAATTTTGGGGCCTGGCACAATGGCTCAGTTGACTAATCTTCCACTTTCAAGCCCTGGGATCCAAGATGGGTGGTAGGTCTTGTCTCGGCTACTCCAATTGTTTTCCAGCACCCTGCTTCAGGCCTAGAAAAAGCAGTGGAGGATGGCCAAAGCCTTGGGACCCTGCACTCAGGGAGGAGATCAGGAAGAAGCTCCTGGCTCCTGGCTTTGGATTGGTTCAGCTGTTGCAGCCATTTGGGAAGTGAGCCAGGGGACAGCAGGAGAGGTCTTGAAATTGTTCATAAGTATGAGTCATAAGAAAATCATGCGCATATATGTATATACAGATTTGTATGTATATATATTCAGAAATATGAAATATTTGCCTAAAGCTATTGATACCACATTAACAAAATGACTGCCAAAAAATGAACCATAACTGCAGAATGGTAAAAAGCTCACTTTGTGCATGGTCAACAAGACTGTGTCAGGACAGGGAGGAGTTTGCTCACCTGTTCCCCAATTCTTCACACAGCAGACCCCTTTTCATTGCTAGAAATACATTTCCTGTAGTCAGTATGGTGGCATAGCAAGCTAATTCTCTACTATGGTGCCGGCATCTCATAGGGTATCAGTTTGTATCCTGACTGCTGTATTTCTGATCTAGCTCCCTGCGTACGGCCTGGGAAAGCAGCAGAGGATTGTTGAAGTCCATGCGACACATGGAAGAAGCTACTGGCTCCCAATTTTAGAACAGTCCACTCCAGTTGTTGTGACCACCTTGGGAGTGAACCTGACGATGAAAGATGTCTCTCTCTCTATTTCCTTGCAACTTTTTCAAGTAAAATAAATCTTTAGAAAAAAGGAAAATATGTTTTCTGATCTTTCACCTGCTCTATAAATTTTAGGCACTTGAATTCCTTTAGTGCTAAATGATTTTAAGATTTGAAGTTGTTTTATAAAACTTTCCTCCTTTAGGATCAGCTAATTCAACATTTTTATAGTGATGAAATAAGTAGAAATAAAATCCTACCAGTAGAGTTTAAATATGATTTTCATTGCCACACAAAAATGTCTAACATTCAACTGTAGTGTCTTGGGGGTCAGAATGCCAGTAATTCAGAGTTCGACCTTTTTTGTTATCTAGAATCAAGGTTGTGAAATCAACCTCTAGCCTCCCACACTACACATTTGCCACTCGTTAAATCTTTTAATCCTGAACTAAAAGAAACTGTGCTTAACCTAGCTCTAAGCCCGTTGACTACGCAGAAAGAAAATACAGAGCCAGCTGTGAAACTCTAAAATTGCATTACTTACAGAACTTTGAGTTCTTTCAACCCAGACAAGGCCTTTGGGTGGATAAAAGAAAGGTCGTTGCCAGCCAATTGTCTGGAAAAAAAAAAAAAAGTAGCAAGGTTAAAAAAAAATAGTAATTCAGATTGAAATTTCAGAACTCAGAAAAATCTAATCTCTATGTTCAACATTTCTCAAGTCTATCTTACATTAAACATGTACTTAAAACTTCCTTAAAACAATCCTGGGATTCTTCCAATGAGATAAGCGTCTCTAGAAATTTTTTTTGTAACTTCCAGTACAATAATTCAAGCAGGCACATTCTTACTCTGGTGAGGTCAAGCAAGCCAAAACACATTAAACCAAATTAAGTTTGCTATTCACGGTCACTCTCCACAGCTTGCACTGTTTATCAAGGGCCTCACAAATACAGACTACTAGTCAGCAAGCGAGAGAGTTGAGATAGATCAGAGTAAACTAGAATGTCAGGAAGAAAGCCTTCAAGAGGCAAGGCAGTCTGTTATCTCTGAATAACTAAGGACAGCACATCCCATGCAAAACACAAGCCAAAAATGAGACTCAGTGTAAAGCATAATTTTCCAAACCAAAGTCTATATACATTTAAAGTAAATATTGTCCTAAAAAAAGGTTGAATTGACAAAAACAAAACAAAACAAAAAAGTAGCAGGAGAATGAAAAAAAAAAGAAATCTGTGGGTCCTTTTTAAAAAAATTTTGAGTACACAAATTAATCTTAAGCCCCATTTCTCCTTTTTCCATGGACACGCAGAAATGGGAGGAAAAGATAAAAGGATGATAATGGGGAGGAAAAAAAAAAACAGGAAAAGAGAACAGTGACTTGTGCATCTGTGAACGGGGGATGTACAAGGGATGTTGGACTTTGGACCCAGAGATCTGAGCTGGCAAAGACATTTGCCTCCCATGTTGGAGTGCCTGGGTTGGAGGCCAGGCTTGGTCTCCCGGCTACGATTTCTGCTAACTAAGACATTTCCTGAGAGGCAGCAGTGACGGCTCAAGTGCATGGGTTCTTGCCACCTATATGGGAAACAGGCACTGATTTCTCAGTCCCTGGTTTTAGCTTCCGCCAGGGGACATCGCAGGTACTTAGGGGAAGGAACTAGCAAGAGATAAATGTGCTTCTCTTACATCTCCTGCCCCATCCTACTTCTCATTCTCTTTCCAGCATCCCTGCCACTCAAATAAGTACTTTTTTTAAAAGACATACAAAGTTGTTTCAAAAAACTCATGGAAAACTGAGTTTAAAAATACATTTCTTGGGCCTGGCACAGTGGCCTGGTGGCTAATGTCCTCGCCTTGAACGCGCCGGGATCCCATATGGGTGCCGGTTCTAATCCCGGCAGCTCCACTTCCCATCCAGCTCCCTGCTTGTGGCCTGGGGAAGCAGTCGAGGACGCCCCAAAGCTTTGGGACCCTGCACCCGCATGGGAGACCCGGAAGAGGTTCCTTGTTTCCAGCTTCGGATTGGCGCGGCATCGGCCGTTGTGCTCACTTGGGGAGTGAATCATTGGATGGAAGCTCTTCCTGTCTGTCTCTCCTCTCTGTATATCTGGCTTTGTAATAAAAATAAATAAATCTTTTTAAAAAATACATTTCTGGAGCCAACTTGGTGGCATAACAGGCTAAGGTGCCATTTGTAACAACATCCCATATGGGAGTGCTATTTTCAAACATACTTTTGATCCAGTTTCCTAATAAGGTGCCTGGGAATGCAACAGAAGGCACCCAAGTGTTTGGGTCCCTGCCATCCCTTTGACAACCCAGATGGAACTTTCGGCTTCAACCTTGCTCAGTTCTGGCTGTTGCAACCATTTGAGGAGTAAACCAGTGAATCAAAAATTCTCAATCTCATTTTCTCTATCTGTGTGTGTGTGTGTGTGTGTGTGTGTAACAGAGAGGGGGAGAGAGAGGCTGATTTTCAAGTAAATAAATAAATCTTTTAAAAAAATCTAAAGGTAAAGGCTGTCATTTTGGCACAGGGGCTTAAGCCACTGCTTGTGACACTAGCATCCCATTATGAGCATAGATTCAAATGTAAGCTGCTCTACTTCCCCATCCAGCTCCCAGCTAATGCACCTGCTGCTCTACTTCCCATCCAGCTCCCAGCTAATGCACCTGGGAAAGCAGCACAAGACGACCCAAGTGCCTGGGCCCCTGCATCCCCTGTGCAAGCCCCGAATGGAATTCCTAGCTCCTGAATTTGACCTAGCCATTGTAGCCAACCAGTAAACAGAGGACTTCTCTCTCTGTGTCTCAGTCTTTCAAATAAATAAATAATAAAATTAAAACAAGTTTTAGTGCAGGAGAAATAAGTCCACAAATCCTTTTTGCATTTATACATTTCTTATTTCCTTCCTTACTTAACTTCCTTTCTTTCTCAGAGGAGGAGAGACAAAGATAGCCAGAGACAGCTTCCAAACTTGACTCACTCCTCAAAGGCCTGCAAAGGTCTATAGCAGGAGCTTATGCCAGGAGCCGAGATTTGGATCCACACGAGTGGCAGAAATCCAGTGACTTGAGCCATACTTGCTGCTTCCCAGAATTAGTATTAGCAAGAAGCTGGAGTGTGAAACCCATGCAGGGCATCAAACCCAGGCGCTCTGATGAGAGACACATCTTAACTGCTCAATTAAATACTCACTGAATCTACAAATGTTTTAAAGATGTTTCTATGCATGGGACTCAAAATTCTTATACCAATAGAAACTTGGTTGATTGTAGCCAAAGGGCCAAGTTACTTCATGGCATTAGCCTGTTAGTGTTAAATTAAAACTGAGATAAAGCATGCAGAATCTCAGAGCAGATAAAGTCAATGGGGACTCCTAACTGACCTTCTTTGGTATACAAACATGTACAAACCTTAATGAGCTATTCTTGAAAATGCCTATACTTGAGAAAACAGAAACCAAGCTCACAGATCAGAACCACACAGCAAATGTCTACAGTAATGTGTAACTATCACCAATCAAATATTTTCTTTGCATTACTTCCATATTCCCCTATTAAGCGTCCCTCAGTTGTCACCTTACTGAACTCCTAAATCTTATTTCAGATTTGGAGTTGATCAATTCATGAATCATTGTTTGCTCAAATAAACTCTAAAACATTTTTATCAGGTTATAATTTTTTAAAAGTCTCATGGCCATTTACTTTTCCAAGTTCATGTAAGGGTACTTACCACATATAAAAGATTGTAGGAGACAATTTTAAGGTTTCTTAATGTACCCATCTAAAAATACTTCTCTTATGAACATGTGATCAGCATAACAGGTAAGCCACTGTTTGGGATGCCCAGTTCCCATATCGCAGTGCTGAGTTAGGGTTCTAGCTCTCCTCCTCGCTCAATTTTCTGCTAACACACTTCATCAGAGGAGACAGGGGATAGCTCAAATTCTTGAATCCCTGCGAATCATGTGAGAAGCCCACATTGAGTTCCTGACTCCTGGTATAGGCCTGGCCCAGCACAGACTGTTGCGAAATGCACGAGAGAATGGGAGATCACTCTGTGCTTTTCAGATAAATAAAAACTAAATAAATTGTAGCACTAACAAAAATGGTTCTTCTTGGCAAATTCTCTTGGTTCTAGACTAGCCAAATCTACCCCTATTTTAAGTTTTCTTCTCATTTTCTCCCCTTAAATATCCAACTGCAATGCTGTTTACCTTGAAAATTTCAACTGCTGGTTGCTTCTGGCATATTAGTCTTTCAGGCCAAAGACAGGACATGCAGCTCATACCTTTGCTACCACTCACCAACGTGCCAACTCACTAGCCAAAAACCGCTTTCTCGGAAGTGCCTCCTGGAAAGTGTTCATCATTTCAGTGCCAGAGCATCCCGTAGGCTGCCTTATTGCAAGCTGGTAGCAATGGGGGCAAGCACTCTCAAAGGACTTTCTACACTCCTGGCTCACTGCTGAAATTCAACTGAGAAGGCTACCTGCTGCAATGTGTAGTGTTTAAAAGGCCACATGTTAAAGAGAAAACTGCACCACAAACAGTAAGAGGCAGTAGCCGTCTTTCCCTCCAGCCGCAAATAGTGGTGTAGGGTTGTTCTTCCTAGTGTGTGAAATATCAGCATTAAAATCCCAGAGTCCACCAAAACAAAACAGACTGTGACTGTTACAGGATTCTTAATCTTTTGTCTCTAATATTAATTTCTAATGTACTTATGTTTGTGGGCTTTTCCTTGAGTTCAGCCTATTGCACTGAGCCCATGGGCAAAGAACATTTTTAAAGTAACAAAGGAAGTGGCAGAAGGTAGAACACCTGATTATCTTCATTTAGCAATAAAAAAAGAGTATTTGGCCTCATTAGCCAAAATATTTGCTTGCTTTTTCCAAATCTCTGCTCCTTTAGAGACCGTGGGAAAACATATGCAAACTAACCTCAAAAATACTCTCTTCCTCTTCTACTTATTGTTACTGTAAATGAGAAAGTGAGTTCTCTGCAAGAGGTTTATCCTGAAATACAAGTCAACTACCTAAAGAAACAAACACCTCCAATATGCAGTAGAATGTGACAATGCTGTGCAAGAAGGCACACTACCCTGATTACTTTGTTTCTTACTAAACACATCAAGTGGGGCCTTCAGGAATGTTTCTACCTAAACTGAGCAGGCTGCTGTGTTAATGAATTATATGAACAGCAGCTACAATAAGTTCTGCAGATTTAGCAGTTGCACTGTACAGATGCTCTTCGCATGTTTCTTATTCTGTGAGCCAGTATTTCTTAGCCTAGATCTCAGGGAGACTTCATGTGTCAGAGCTCAGATCAGAAAACAGCAACAGGGCAGGGTTATGAGCAAAATCCTACAGTCTCTGGAAGAAAAGACCTTGGTGTCGAGTCCAAGGCAGTTGCAAGCATAGGGATAGTGATGGAGGGCATGCAGATATTCCTTCATTGTAATCATCTCAGGATAACAATATTGACTGTCTAAATCCCCGAGAGGTTAGTGACTTGGCATAAACCTCAGAGCTGGGAAGTGCAGGAGCCAATATTCCAGTTCTTCTGGCTGGAAAATACTTTTCCACTTCTTCCGGCTCTGAGATGACTCTGGTGAGTCACCAGGAGATTAGGAAATCATTCCAAGAGAAGAGAGGTGGAGCAAAGTGGACTCGGGCAGGTTAAGTATCAACAGCCCTCACTCAAGAGACTGAAACTAAAAAGATTAGTCGCGTGTTAGGAGCTCGGAACGGCAATCATGGAGAAAAGTCCAACAGCTCTACATTGCTACCCTTCCCACGGCCACAGAAAAGCAACACAAAGTGATGAGAATGGGATTCCCCAGTGCCCAAGAGTAGGAAATATCCACAACTCACTGGAACTCTGCTTAGGACATGGAACTCTCCAGAACAGTGCTGTTAAAACAACTCCCAAGAAAACAAAGAACTCTCACCAATGGCCGCAACAGCAAAGACAAACTACATCCCATGCCTGGGTCTATACATCTGTGTCATGGCCAGCAGATTTTTTAGCTTCACACCTGAGAGCCTATAAGCTGGCCCTAGAAAAAAACCTTTTGACTTTGCCAAATAATTCTATTTGTATTTTTGGTTTGTTTCACATACTGTATCCCCCCCCCCCCCAAATGGCTGTGAAATTCCATTTAAAAAATAAAAAAGCACTAATTTGAGAAGAGAGGGTGAGAATGAGAATAACTTTCTTCCTCTCAAGGTAGCTGGCCACCAACAACACAGCTCTCTCTCTGTAGACCGTGTCATCTCAGCACAGACCACGGTGAGTGGTCTGCAGGGGCTCAATTCATCTGCTCTGACCCTTCCTGCTGTCACCTAAGTTTAGATCTCACTATTTGCCCTGGATTCTTGCCATGAACTTTCACAAAACTCCAGTTTTAAACCACTAAATTATACTACTGTGAGATTGAAATCTTCAACTTTGAACAATTCCCCAAAGGCCTTTTCCCCTTGCTGAATGAGTGGGAGCGTCGGAATGACCAGATATCCTTTCCCACTTCTGCTGCCTTCCTTGCTGCCTATAATTTCAATTTTAAGCTGTCACGATATCCAATGCCCTTGCTTTTTCACTTCAGCCTCTGCTTACACCATTCCCATCACTCATAAAATCCCCACACCAGCTTCTGTCAACTGAAACATCATTCAAATGGGCCACATTGAAGAATACTGCAAATATAAAACCATCACGATATTTTCCCTTTGGTTCCATGTGTACCTTAGAGAAGGCTTTTTTATTGGCTACCTCTGATTTTTTGCCTCCAGTTGCTGTGTACTTTTCTCATCTCCTTCAACAAAACTACACATCCCTTATGGGTCAGGACTTGGGCCGTTATCAATTTACATTCACTTACATGAGACCTTATATGACAGACATTTTGGTACTTGCAATAATGCATCAGTTAAGCCCCAATTTAAGACTGAATTTAACAAGGTAAGACCATTACTTAAACAATGCAAACACTCCATGCTTACCTTTCTTCTCTGCACATTTTTCCTTTTCTGCCTATCCCTTTTCAACATGTATTTCCTATTCTTCATATTCTCTCAGTTCACTTCTACTCCTTCATTCTCCTACTCCTAACAGGAAGGGATTACTTAGCTGGATTTTTAAATTACTGAGTGCCCGGGCAACAGTGTTCTTTCTCAACATACACTAGGAGTGTATTTTCCAATAGGAGGTTGGAAAGAGACTGAAGACATGGAACACCAATCCGTTGGTCAACAGCAGTATCTCAGTGCACACAGTGCTGTGCCCGTGATCCCACAGAATCAAAACAAGTCTAGCAGGACTTCAAATACAGACACAGCCTGCCTCAAGGCAACTCCTATTTATTCTGCTTGCTGCAACCGTTCCAGATGCAAACAGCAGACGGAAAAGGGAAAGACAAAGGCGAGGGATGGCAAACAACAACCCACTGTACTTCCACTCACAACTGGACTTGGAACTATTCCAGGAAGCAGGATACTAGTAGCTCAGTGTGTAATGACTTTATGAATGCCTTTTGTGCAATTCCTATTCATAAGTGCCATAGACTCACAGAGTCCTACAGAGGAAGCAGGTGTTTAGAATTACACCCTCTAAATTAATGCTTGCTTATTTATGCTTTCATTTACCTGAAAGGCAGACACAAAGAAGCAGATCTACTGGTTCACTCTCCAGATGTCAGTCACAGCCAGAGCTGAACCTGGCTAAATATACTCCATACTTCTAATGCATATGCTACATGACATCTTCCATCTACCTGCCTCCACTGGAAGGGAAAGCAAGAACAGTATGGGCTAGACATGGGATACTGGCCAGTCAGTGGTATATACGAATGAGTAGATCATATTTGAGAAAATATATAGAAGGCTAGTACACTTGCTCATCTATTTTTAAAGATGTATTTATTCGAAAATGAGACTTAAAGAGAGAGAGGGAGAGACACAGAGATCTTCCATCTACTAGTTCACTGCCCAGCTGGCCACAACAGCCAGTGCTGAGCCAAATCAAACCCAGGAGCCAGGAGTTTTACCCAGGTCTCCCGTGTGGGTGGCAGTGACCCAAGTACTAGGGACATTTCCTGCAACATTTCCCAAGAGTATTATCAGAAATAGATAGGAGGACCTGGCACGGTACCCTGGTAGCTAAAGTCCTCTCTTTGCAAGTAAGGGATCCCATATGGGCGCCAGTTCTAATCCCAGCAGCTTTGCTTCCCATTCCAGCTTCCTGCTTGTGGCCTGGGAAAGCAGTCGAGGACAGCCCAAAGCCTTGGGACCCTGCACCCATGTTGGAAACCCAGAAGAAGCTCCTTGCTCCTGGCTTCAGATTGACTCAGCTCTGGCTGTTGTGGTCACTTGGGGAGTGAATCATCGGACTAAAGATCTTCCTCTCTGTCTCTCCTCTTCTGTGTATATCTGACTTTGTTATAAAAACAACTAAATCTTTTTTTTTAAAGTGGATAGGAAATAGATGCCCATAAGGAATGCTAGCTGGCATCACAGGCAGCAGCTTTACCTGCCACACCCCAATACTGGTCTCAGTAGTTAACATCCTTATGAAGTGTGCTAAACTAGATTGGCTTTTTTTTTCACTTGGGGAGCAATTTAAATAAACAATAGAGGCCCTAGAATGGCAGCCTAGCGGCTAAAGTCTTTGCCTTGCACATGCTGGGATCCCACACGGACACATGCCACTTTGTGTCCTGCTTTCCATCCAGCTGCCTGCATATGGCCTGGGAAAGCAGTCAAGGACAACCCCAAAGCCTTGGGACCCTGCACCTGATTGGGAAACCCACAAGAACCTCTTGGCTTCAGAATGGCTCAGCTCCAGCCGTTGTGGCCACTTGCAGAGTGAATCATCGGGTGGAAGATCTTTCTCTCTGTCTCTCCTTCTGTCTGTATATCTGACTTTCCAACAAAAAGAAAATAAATCTTAAAAAAAAAAAAAGAGGAACAAGTGTGAAATACAGAATAGACCATGTGATGCTATTTCTCTGAAAACTGCCTGGCTTTAATGTTTCTTCAGATCTACTACAAAAATTTCATTGCAGCCAACTGGCCAAAATTCTGGCCAACAAGTAGTAGAGTAAGGAATATAATATCCACACTGACTTGACATATGTCCTGAGCTGGGGGAGGGCAGATGACGGTGCAGTGGCTTTATGCAGCTGTTGTGAGAAGACGCAGGGTAGACAAAGCAGAGGACAACCACAGCAAGTGTAGCCAACAGGCAAGCAGCACATTTTGCATACAAAAAATAGACAGCTTTACCAATGGCAATTTCTCTGTCATATTATAGGAGGTTGAGGAAAAGATGACAACAACAGAAGAGAGCAGCCAGAGCCTCACGTCTACTTGTGTGCTACTCTCATTTTCAGAGGTGGTTACCAGATGACCAGACAACACACTGTCAAGTCCTGACTAAAAACTAGTTTGAAAATGGCCCTCCCTTCTGACCAATATCAATCTACTCCTCAGCAATTTCTTCTTCTTTTACTGGTTCTTTCTATGCTGACTGTTGAAGCCACACATAGGGAAGCATCACAGATCATACCTAAACATGTCCTGGCTGCCTCTCCTAGAATGCCATTAAATTGTCCCAAGTCGGTGGATAACCACTGTGTCATGCTGTGTGCAAGGTATAACAGGCAAAACCATCAGCCCATAACACAACCTTCAGAGAAGGCTTTCTTACTCAAATTGAACGGGCCAATGATCACAGGAGATCAGTTAACAAGAGGCGAGTGACTTTCTTTAATTGTATATATTATATATATATATATATATATATATATATATATATATATATATACACACACACACACCTTATTTTTAAGATCTATCTATCTATCTATCTATCTATCTATTTACTTATTTATTTGAAAGTTAGATATACAGAAAAGAGGAGAGACAGAGAGAAAGATCTTCAGTCTGATGATTCACTCCCCAAGTGGCCACAACGGTCGGAGCTGCACCAATCCAAAAGTAGCCAGGAACTTCTTCCAGGTCTCCCAGGTGGGTGCAGGGTCCCGGGGCTTTGGGTTGTCCCTGACTGCTTTCCCAGGCCACAAGCAGGGAGCTGGAAGGGAAGCGGAGCTGCCAGGACATGAAACAGTGCCTATATGGGAAACCAGCACATGCAAGACGAGTTTAGCGGCTAAACTACCACTCTGGGCCCTATTTCTTTTAAGATATACTTATTTTCGTTGGAAAGTGAGATTTACAGAGAGAAGGCAAGACAGAGAGAAAGATCTTCCATCCACTGATTCACTCTCCAAGTGGCCGCAACAGATGGAGCCCTACCAATCCGAAGCCAGGAGCCAGGAGCTTCTTTTGGGTCTCCAAGGCTTTGGGCCATCCTTGACTGCTTTCCCAGACTACAAACAGGGACCTGGAAGGGAAATGGAGCAGTGCCCACATGGGATATGGGACCCTGGTGCATACAAGGTGAGAACTTTAGCCACTAGGCTACTGCTCTGGGCCCTATAGAGTTTATTTCTAAGAAGAAATTGCATATGTGTACTCAAAATGTTGAAAGGCTATGCAAACATGCATCAGCCATTGTTATCCACAAGTGGGAAGATAACAAGTGACTCTTCTTCCTATCTTTACAAATATCGAAATGCACCCAGATTTTCAAACTTTAATATCTATAATTTATGATGTCTAATTTAAAAGATGAGTGTGTCTGTGATACAAATTTTTTTTTTAACATTTTCAATATGTTCTTTGAATGCCCAAATTCAGCATCAAAGTGCCTTATTAGAATTGTGGGTTCTTTGTTCCGTTCCATCCTCGTGCTAACACACATCCAGGAGTTAGCCAATGATGGCTCAACTAGTTGAGTCTCCATCACCTACATGGCAGACCTGGCTAGCTTTTCGCTCTACTTTGGCTTGGTCCAGCCCCAGGTTTTAGAGCACTGGGAAGTGAACCAGCGAATGGAAGATCTTTCTGTGTCTGTTTCTCTGTCACTTTGCCTTCACATAAAATAAAGGGGAAAAAAAAAAAGCTAACTATGTAATTGGAAAAAAATTTGATTTAAAAAAAAAAGGAAGGGGAGGTCAGGGCAGGCACATTGGCTCGACTGCATTATCCTCCACCTGCAAGTGCTGGCAACCCATGTAAGCACAGATCTGCCTTCCAGCTGCTCCACTTCTGATCCAGCTCCCTGCGTATGGCTGGGAAAGGAGTACAGAATGGCTTTAAGTCTTGGGATCCTGCACCTACATGGAAGTCACAGAAGAATCTCATGGCTTCTTGCTTAAGATCGGCTTAGCTTTGGCCATTGTAGCCATTTGGGGAGTAAATCAGCTTGATGAATGGTCTCTCCTTTTTGTAAATCTGCGCTTCCAACTTAAAAAAAAAAGGGGGGGTAACTATTCTGGTGCAAAA
The DNA here is from genome assembly GCF_030435755.1 of Ochotona princeps. Lineage (NCBI taxonomy): Eukaryota > Metazoa > Chordata > Mammalia > Lagomorpha > Ochotonidae > Ochotona > Ochotona princeps. The sequence continues at coordinate 32,126,842 of NC_080835.1, read as the reverse complement.
ACATTTTTTGAAATCCTATATTTGAGTTTTCAAAAAGTTTGTGGAAAGTGTATGGAAAAGCTTTGCATAGATTTCAATTTTTGCATCAAAATAAACTGATCTTTAAATTCCATGTCCAGGAATTTTTACTAGAAGTACTATATTGAAAAAGCATGGCTTGAGTAAGAATACATAATGGAAAAAAAAGGCATAGACTATTTCTATGCTGGAAAATTTACTAGCACTAGAAGAAAATAAAAGTACATTTTCATTTACTTGTAGTTCACCTCTCAAACTTAGCCGAAGAACAAATAACCAGCCTTCATGAAAGTAAATAAATGAACCAGCAAATTGTAGCTTCATTTGCCCCTCTATGTTTTCTGAATCCAGTGCTAAGCACTAACAATAAACTATCTGATTCTCCCGCTTGACTTCCTCTCCCTTCATATTAAATTCTGGTAAATCTAACCTAAAACCTGAATATGCAATATTTCATCACCTGTACTCCTGAACTATGAGGTACTACAGGGCAAAGTTATATATTCTACTGGTTTTACCACAGATTCGTATTGTCTAGGCTTTAAATGAAACCTTACTATTTTTCAGCAACTTTGTGTTCATTTTGGATTACCCCAATTACACAAAGAGTTCCCAGAGTGGCTTACTACTATATTCTAGGAGGTTGGAATAAGGGACTCTCTCTCCAGTGTGTCTCCCTTCCTCTTCTTTTCCTTCTTTGAAAGTCCTATTGAGAATGAGTCCATGATTCTGGTTGGACCATACGATCCAGTGTAGGGCAAATGTTTCAAGTATTGCTATATGAGGCAAGTCTGGCCAATCAGAGCCATCCTGAAAGTTTCCTAGGAAACTACTTTATTCATAGGGCATCTCAAGATGCTAATACACACTTGAAGCTACTGAAGGTTGTATTTGCCACCACAGACTACTTGTCACAGCAGAGAATAGACAAAAATGCAAAACTAAAAACAGTCAAAGATCAGACATGGAAAGCATGAGAAAACTCTCCTAACTTTCTAGCCCTAAGATCTGCCATCAGCTGAAGCCAGCTCCGCCTCTGGATCTTCTAGTTCTACATGTACCAATTAATTCTCTATTGTGCTTCAGCTGAGTTCCTTTCTTTTAAATCCTTATAGAATTCTATCGTATACATTGCATGCTTTATTTGTGCTCCACAGATCAAGAACCACCAACTTACAGTTCCCAAACAACTGCTCCTTGACCAAGTTTACCCGGAAGTCACTCTATACACTCTCCCAAAGTAACTTTAAACACACTCATAGTCAGGGCCTTTTCTCAGTAACTGGCAATGGGCATCCCTCACCAGCATGTCAATATGGATCCCTCATTTTGTGAAAAATCTGCACACCCACAGCTTCTGGGATAGAACTGACACCTAAACCTCTTTCTCCCTGGCACTTGATCTCTTTCCCACAAACTGACTCAAGTAGTTCCCACGGAGCATTCTGTCTCCTTTCCCTTTCCTCCACCCCCTTTCCCTTGGCAATCTTTCTCAGCCCGAGGTATCTGCTAATGACCTCAAAATCAAAGACTCCCAAACCTATACCCATGGCAAGTTATTCTATAAGCAATGCCTATGAATCTCTTTTCCGACTTCCTCAGCTATATTTCCAGACACCTGCTCTCATATCCTACCAGAATTCAATCAAAATTCACTTTACTGTCTTCTTTTTAGGAAACAGCTTGTATTTTGGGATTGTTTTTCTTTTGTCAAAATACCACTCTCTTGGCAATCTTAAAATTACGAATCATTAGTGTCATCCATGACATCCCAGTTAAGATACACCCAATTTTTCTATAACCCTCTTTTGCATCAGTCCCTTCTTCACCCTCATACGCTAACGCAAATTCTAACATAATTCTCACCTGGATGATTGCGAATAACATCCTCATTTGTGTCCCCTGACCTCACTCAATTCTGAACTCTCTGGTATGAGATAACAATTACTGATGTTCATAACTGATCAAATTATTCCCCAATTCAAAAACTTCCGATAGTAGCTCAACAGCTTTACTCCATCCATCTGCCAAAAAGTCCTGTCTGGCCCCAAACTTATTTCTAGGCTTCATTTTCATAATGTCCCTTCAAGAAGTCAACACTGCAACCATCCAAATGTTTTCTGTCTCCCTATTTTTGCTTACACTCGTGTGCCCATCTCCTCATGAATAAATCCTATCATCCCTCAAGGCTCTCCTGGAATGGCAACTCTTTGATGAGGTCTCTTTAATCTTTCTTGCTAGAAATAATTTCCCTTCGCCTTTGAACTCCCATACCTCAAGTATACAGTTTCTCTCCCTTGAAGGCAAAAAAAAAATCTCATTTAATTCAGCACTAACACAGTGCTTTAACAAACACTTGTAGAAATCAGTAGACTGTCTAGTCTTTCCTCGTCCTCTCTAGCTCTACAACAGCATAATCAGACCTGGGATTACAACAGCCTCTATTCTTAATGAGTTCTGTGACCTTGGGTTTACTTTATCTCTGTTAAAAAAAAAACAAAACACACTTAGCCTCATCAGCAACATGGGAATAGATACAGCTCACAGGGTTTTATGAGTTAAAACAAAACAGTATTCTTGGAAGGCTTGCCTAGTTCATGTAGGCCCCAATTAATGTAAGCATAATTTCCATTTCTCTTTCACCCTTAATCTCTACTACGAGAGCTCCCAATGGCTCATTAAAGGAAATGGTATGAATCAGACCAGTAACATGCATCTCTGAGTTCACCATGTATATCCCTATAGTACAGGTAGTAGATCATCACTGAATATTATCCTCCCATAGGACTACAACATGAAACAAGAGTGTTTCCAAAAAATATATTTTTTTACAATCAAACATTATCATAAAGGCTACTGTGTAGTGTCATGGTTTATTAGGCTAATCCTCTGCCTGTAGTGCCAGCATACCATATGGGGGCTGGTTCAAGTGTTAGCTGCTCCACTTCCAGTCCAGCTTCCTGCTAAAGGCCTAAGAAGGTAGTAGAGGAGAGTCAAAGTCGCTAGGCTCCTGTACCCATATGGAAGACCCAGGCGAAGCTCCTGGCTCATGGCTTTGGATAGATGGCACAGCTCCAGACATTGCAGCTATTGGAGGGTAAAGCAAGGGACAGAAGATTCCTCTCTCTCCTTCTCCTCCCCCGTCTCTTATCTTCTCTCTCTGTAACTCTGCATTTCAAGCAAAAATAAACATTTTTTAAAACTATTATCAGAAAATCTGAGGGATTTTTTGCTTTTTCTGAAAATTGCTTATCCAGAAGGAATCATCAAGGAAGGAGACATCTAGTAAATCAATAATGAGTTGAAAGCACAGAAGACTACTTAGAAGTATTAGAATAAAACAAGACATAATTTCTTGAATGCTAAATGATCCAAAAAGGCTACAGGCATATTAAAGCAAGTTTGTGGAAACATAACTAACACTTAAGTTTATTTTGGTGAAAAACTATGTGAATTCTGTATATATAAAGGGACTTCTAAGTTAATGAAAAATGTGTCTTACCAGAAAACTGGGCAAGGATGTCTCAGTTATGTCTCAGATATAAATTTTGATGGGATGTAGTAAAAAAGACATTAAATTGTAGTTCTAATTCTGGCTCAGTTAGATATTTACTGTGTTACTTTGGGCACATCATTCTCTCCTATTGGGTCTTGATGTTCTAATTTATAAAATGCACTGGTCAGGCAAGAAAAATATCATGCTACAAAGCATTTGTTGAGCCTGGTGCAATGGTCTAGTGCCTAAATCCTTGCCTTGCATGCATTGAGATACCATATGGGGCCAGTTTGTGTCCCAGCTGCTGCATTTCCCATCCAGCTCCGTGTTTGTGGCCTGGGAAAGCCACAAGGATGGCCCAAAGCCTTGGAACTCTGCACACACATGGGAGACCCAAAACAAGCTCCTGACTCCAGGCTCCTGGCTTCAGATCAGCTCAGCTCCAACTGTTACAACCATTTGGGGAGTGAACCAGCAGATGGGATATCTTTCTGTCTCTCCTTTTCCTGGTAAATCTCTTTACAATGAAAATAAATAAATCTTCATTTAAATAACTCTAATACCAGCTGTGGGCAATGGCCTAGGTTGCATTTTCCCTAGGCAAGTGTTACACTGCTGGAAGAAAAGTAAGTAGCTAATAGCTGGCAGGTGTCCTGAGCCTGGTTAATACCAAATCTGTATTAACCATACCAGTGTGCCAGCATAGTTTCCTAGCCTATTCTATTTTTTTTCCTAAAGCTATTGGGGGAGGGGACAGGAGGAGGGTGTCAAACCCATAGGCACCAGGGTTAGTGAATCTGGCAGGCCCAGGTAGCCTGGCCTGGGTCCCTAGTCCTGCCTACACAGTGGGTGCTGGGTTCATGAGCCCTGAGGGTGGGGGTCTGGCAGGGTCCAGTCACCTGGCCTGGGTCCATAGGCCTGTCTGCATGGTGGATGTCAGGTCCATGAATCCCAGGAACAAAGGGGTCCAGCAGGGCCTGGATCACTTGGCCAGTCTGTGTGGTAGGTGCTACATCCATGAACCCTGGGCATGGGGGTATACAGCAGGCCCTCTCTCAGGCAGCCCAGGACACCAATGGTGCTGGACGAAGCACACTGGCCACCAAGGGGTGCACCTATGAGGATTTACTGTGTGGAATTGCAGGGGTCTAAGGGATAGCACAGGTGGGGGCATGTGGGGACATGAGGGCCCATGTCCAGGATTGGTGGTCTGAGCATAGAGTGCATGTGTCAGAACTGGGCCTCTTCTGTGGAAAAGATGGAATATGTCCTCTTCTGTGGAAAAAATGGCACATCCAGATGCATACAGAGGATTCAGAAGCCCTTTGGAGCCTCCAGAGAACATCTAGTACTATAGCAGAAGAAGCAGGGCAGAACAAATTGGACAACTACCCTAGCCAAGCAATGACAGCAAATATCTGAGAGAATAGAGACTCTAAGTTCTACCACATTGACCAATATACCTTGGAAGGAGTTCCTCATCCTTGGATCAGCAAGATTGACAGTATTTCATAGCTATGGGAACCACTTGAGCAGAACCCTGAGAGCATGCTCCACACAGGGAACCCTAATAGGATAACGTCAGGTGGCTGTTCCCCATCCCCGGGTACTAAGGCTGTTGAGAGGCTGGTTGTGACTTCTCTCTTTATCTCTCCCTTCCCCCCGATACAGGAAGAACGAAAGGAGAATTTGGAAGCAATACATAAACAGGGACTAATGCTGCCCCGACTTAGAATTCTCTTACCAACAAACAAAATGACAACTAACCTGAAATTTGTACCCAGAGACCTATATTACCCTAGAGGTACTGTGAAATCTTCCAAAGTAAAATTATGTTTTGTAATGAATGGAATTGTCCTAATTATAGAATACACATTGAACAATTATACTCCAAGTGTCAATGGCTTCTACTGCCATTGCCACATTAAAGTAAAATCCACAGGAATGCTCCTGACAGCATATGGAAAAGTAGTCAAATATTCTTTCTGCTGGTTCTTACTAGATCTCTTTCACAATTCCAAATTTTAGCTTTTGTTAAATGGCTACCAATGCCCAAAAAAGTTTCAAAAAGGAATGAAAAATACGTATGGCAGATCTTGTCAGTGCTAAAAGAATATTTTCTACAAATTGCACCCTTTTTTTTTTTACATTGCTAGCAGAAAGCTTCCTTCAACAACTCCAACTCCTATCCTGAAACAAAACCTCCTCTTCTTCAAAGATGTCATGAAAAAGCAGTGTTTAACATTACAAATGAGATTTACCTGACCTCACATGGACCAAGCTCTTTACAATCAAAAAACACTTGCATATTAACTATTTCACTACCCCTTTTAATGGTTCTGTGAGATGTTCCATTTTATGTATTTCACCTTATTTGAAAGGCAAAGAGAATCAAAGAGTTATTGTCCATCTGCTTGTTCTCCTCCCAAATGTCCACAGACACTGGGCCAGGCTAAGCTGAGCCCCAACTCAATCCAGTTTTTCACAGGGTGGCAGGGACCGAAGCACTTGACTCGTCATCTGCTAGAACCTAGGACACACAAGAGCAGAAGCTGGACCGGAAGGGGAACAGCCAGGATTCAAACCAGGACTCGAATCTACAAAGATGCAGTGTCCCAAGTGGCTACTTCAGTCCTTCACCAAACGTCTTCCCCCAAGTGCCCCACTTCAAAGACAAAGAAAGTATGGTGTGAAAACAGAGGCATTCTCACTACTTCAGAACCAGGCATTTGTGAATGTAGGACCAGAATTCATGTTTCTTTATTTCTGGTGGTGGGTGAAGAGGGTTAATGGGTAATTTCTGAAAGCAGATTAAAGGTGAAAATAAGGCAATTGATCACAATATTATTTAAAAGTCATTTGTTTAAAAAGTTGGACAGAATATTTCCCCAAGTACAGTGCTTCAGGAAAAAACAGGGCTCTGGAGACCTGACTGCAACCCCCCGCCAAACAACATACAAGGCATATGAACTTGAACTGGACCCTTACCCTCTTCAGCTTAGCTTGTCCTTTGGTCAATTTGGCTTTCCTTACTCTTAGGAGAGTGGACTTGTGTACACTCTAAAGCTCTATTCACATTCTCTTTATCATCCTATATCTGTAAAATTTAATTCTTCAGGCCCTAAAAAAAGGACTCTCTGTTCCCTTTCTCCAAAAGTGGCAGCCAGCCACTCACTGGAGCATAGAACCTCATCTCCTTATTACTTAAGTGTGTAAAAAAATCACCTCCTTCAGGATAGAATCAAGACTCCTTAACTTATACCATTTCCCTAAGATCTGAGCTCATCTTCTGACATTTCTCTAAATTGTTCTTTCCACTTCATCACAAAAAGCCATTTCTTACATCCTAACACTTTGCACACGCTTTCTAGTTCTTAATGAAACTTCTTGCTATCCATCATCCTTAGACACTCAAGGAAGCTTTTCTAGGAAGACTTTACTTGCTGTTAAGTTCACACACAGCATTAGACTTCCACTGATGTCATACACATTTCTGCATTATGATGTACCAAGTGGCAATTTCCTCTCATCCTCTAGATCAACACTGTCTGATAGAACTTTCTACAGTGAAGGGAAAAATCTAATATCCACACTTATGTGTACCCACTGTTATTCTGAGAACTTAAAACGTGGCTAGCTCAACTAAGGAACGGAAATTTTAATTTTGTTTAATTAAAAATCTGAATTTAAATAGCCACCTGCAAATAGTGGCTGTGATACTGAGTAACACAGACCTAGGAAGACTGTGAGCTCTGAACATAAGACCATGTTCCTGTCTGCATCACTACTCCTCATCACAGGACTTAACACAGTGTTTATTTAAAGGATAAGTGAACATGTACATTTCTATAAACGTTTCTAAATATTGTTGGGGAATGATTACACCTAATAGTCTAAGCATTCCTGCTAACCATATAAAATTTGGCTAAATCAAGAACCAAGACTGAGAGCAGCCCAGACCAGACCAGGTTGCAGTGCCTGCCAGCATATGCGTGGGTCAGGTCTGGAAGTGAGCCAGCCTGGGCCAGGATATAACACCCACTTGAAGATTCAAGAACCAGGACAGGGTATAGGACAGGTGGGGTTGGGCTAGGATGAGCAAGGCTGCAGTACACAACAACAAGAGCTGGATGTGGGAGCAGGCCAGAACGGGCCAGGATGCAGCAGCCACCATCAAATGCTGAGAAGGCAGGCAATGCCAGACTGGGCCATACCACCTATCAGCACACACGGACCAGAGAGCCGGGTAAGAGGGCATGAGCCCAGAAGGGAGCTGCAGGGAGCTTCCCTGTTGGGCTACTGCTTCCACTGGAGAGCATGAGAACTAGGATGGGGGCAGATCAGCCAGAGTAAGAGCAGGCTACTTGGACTTTGCCACAGTATCAGCTGGCAAGTGATGGGATTGGGAGTAATTCTTGTCAAGCTAGACTGCAGAACCACCATGAAAGTACAAGATCTGGGAGTGGGCCTAGTAGGGAAACTGTGGGCATCTCTCATGGATTGCAACTCCCACTGGTTAGCATGAGAAACAGGACTGGGGAAGACACTGGGTGGCACCCACTGGCATGAGTGTGGGCTGGACAGCAGAGCTGGCTGACTTGAGCTAGGCTTCAATGCCCATTAACATGTATGAGAACTGAATGGGATGTGGGACAGGGCTGGGGGCAGGCCTAGTGGGGATTAATGGGGTAATTCCAACTAGGCTGCAGTGGTGAATGTGAGCATCAAGTATGTGGTGAGCAGGGTTGGGCTGGGCTGGGCTGCAGCATCCATTGGTACACATAAAAGTTGGGGCTAGAGACACAACTGACCCAGCAATTGCCATTACCAGTGTGTGTGTAGGCTGATGTGGGGGACGTACAGAGGCGGATTCCGTGCTGCTAATCACAAACAAGAGTCAGGTCTGGGGTCACTTCAAATGAAATTTCTTTAGGGATCCCCCTCTACTGAACCACAGGACTCAAAATCCCAACCGTGGGGAGAATCACAGCATCTGTGGTCTGACTGTGGAGTGCATGTGTCAGAACTGAGACTCTTCAGTGGTTTAGTCGGAGCAATTGACAGCATACCCAGGTGAACATGGAGGATATGGCAGCCCATTTGAACCTGCAGAGGACATCTGATACCATAATAGAGGAAGGAGGTCAGAACAAATTGGTCAACCATTCCAACTGAGCATTGGCAGTAAATACCTGGGCAAACGGAGATTCTGAGGTAGGCTATGACAGCCAATGGACCTTGGAATGATTTCCTCATCAATGGATCAACAAGACAAACAGCATCTAACTACTGAAGTATGGAAACCACTTGAGTAGAACCCTCAAGAGAGTTCTATTCCACACAGAGACCCTGAGATGACTTCGGGTAGCCGTTCCCCATCACCAGGTACTGAGCCAGTTGGGAGGCTAGTGGCCTCTCCCCCTATCACCCCTCTTTCCCCAAATACAGGAAGAAGAAGAAAAAAAAGTGGGAACAATGTTTCATGTTCCCCTAACCCTCAACCATTCCCACCCTAATCAACATCATCAAAAATAAAATTTTTTAAAAAATTTGGCCAAATTGCTCACATCTTATAAGCACACCTCATTAACTAGTATGGAAAAATTCTTAGCAATTTACTCATTTCTACCCAGGGTATTCAACTTCACACTCATTGCTAAATGATTTCCAGATGATTTCTGAACAAATGGTTAGGCTGTTTATGAAATACTACAATAGTCATAGCAGCATCATTTTGGAATGTCAAGATCAACCATACTTTTATAAAGAAAGAACAAGAGCCTGGCACAATAACCTAATGGCTAAATCTTCCCCTTCCAAGCACCAAGATCCCATTCGAGTGCTGGTTCATGTTCCAGCTGCTCCACTTCCCATCTAACTCCCTGCTTTTGGCCTGGGGAAGCAATAGAGACGGCCCAAGGTCTTGGGAACCTGTACATGTGTGGGAGCCCCAGAAGAAGCACCTGGCTCCTGGATTTGGAGAGGTTCAGCTCCAGCCGCTACAGCCACTTGGGGAATGAACCAGCAAATGGAAGATCTTTCCCTCTGATTCTCCTCTCTATAAATCTGTCTTTCCAATAAAATCACATAAATAATTTAAAAATGGGGGACTTTTTATTATGTTTATATTCATATGGAATGTAAACTTCCTTGAATGCCTAAAAAATTGCCAAATTATAAAGATCAGTTTGAAATGTTCTTTAAATGTAACACTCAACTCTCCTAACCAAATTCACATTTGCAATCCTATACAGTATTTGGAGAAAATATACCAACTTTATTTAATAAATTTTGCTACTGCAATAGCAAAATGTAGAGATCATGACCTCACTACAAAGAAGAGGCAGTCAAATTCAATTTGGTCCTAATTAAAAGTCTTGGTTGACAGAATTCATGAGGTTCACATATGCTTGAGATTTTAAGAAATCCAAGAAGTGAACTTCACAACACAAACATCAACAGGTTTGACTCCACATTCAAGCATTCACCATAAAATCCTAAAGACAGACTGGTAATTAATGACATCAGCAAAAGTGATCTGCACACAACAGCTTCATGTAGAATAGGCTGTCTTCTCAATTTCCTACCTGATGCATCACACACCCCACAGTGGTTAAACAACAGCTGAATAGCCACTAGTCATTATGCAATTACTTCTGTAAAGAGAGACTAATCCAAAGATCTAAAGCTATATGGAAAATGAAAACGAAGATGTATAAGCACCTTAAAGTTTGGTTAGGGGGGTGGAGGTGGAGGTTTTAAATATATGGCTCACTCTTCTTTGAACTCAAGATAAAATTTTAACAATTTTAATCAATATTTTGAATTTTAAGTTTTAATCAATAACCTCATTACAAAGTCACTAATGCTCACTATACAATGGAGAAGGCAAATATAAAACATACACTGAGTCTTTTCATCCTTTATGGTGGAATGAGTGGTACAGCAGTCAGGACACTCACAGACAGCACTGGAGTACGCTGGTTCAAGTCCCAGCTCTGCTCCCTGTGCCAGTTTCCTGCTGACAGACGGAGTGAGAAAGAGCAGCTGATACCACCAGTCTCTCCCTGCCACCCGTGTGGAAGTTCTAGATTTAATTCTGCACTGTTGCGGACAGTTGGGGAGTGAACCAACAGATGGGAGCTCTCCACCTACCTCTCAAAAAGCATATATATTAAAAATTAACATATGGTAATATTCTGCTTTTTGTTCTTGGGCAATTTAAAAATATAGCTAGCATTTGTTTAACAATTCTTCAGTTTCACACACTGTCCTACACATTTAAAATGCATTAACACATGCTGTCCTCTGTACAACACTATGTGGGAGGGATTATTAGTATCCTGCAAACAAAGAAACTGAGCAGAGAGAGACTAAGTAATTTAACACTGTTCACAAATGTGCAAGTTGTAGATCATCAGCATGCCACTTTTGCTTTGGGATCATTATGCTCAAATAAGCAGTGTAGGAAGAAAAATCTTCCTTGACTTCATTAAACATTTAATTGGTATTTCACTACATTATTAAAAGTAGGAAACACAATATAGCTATATCTATCATATATAATCCATCATATTTCATTCCTGCTCCCCACCGTTGGTGAGGGACCCAGTTAAGATAGGAAGCATGCATTGGTTTGGATCAATCCAATAGCTAGAGTGTATGACACAATCTGTAACATTAATTTCCATTCCTCATGGCTGGATCTGTTTGATATTCTTAAAATCAGACTGCCCCTATGTGATCTGCTAGCTCAGCCTTTGAAAGCTATATTAACTTGACTCAAGTCTGATTTTTTTTTTGTTTGAACCTGTATTTTTAAAATGCAGACAGAGCTCCTAATTCATTTAAAATCTAGAAGATGCCAGTTTTGATTATAGACTTTCAAAATGTAGGGAAATTAAAACAAAATGCAGGTTAAAACAAGTGGAAAAAGTATTGTTTTTCATCAATATAAGCTATTAAAAGTTGAAAATGTGAGAAGTAACTGATTTAAGGGTACTTTTAGAAACTGGATGAATTCCGTGTCTGAACTCTACCCCAAATGCTACCCACAAATATCGAAGAAAATCTATACCTTCTTATTTACTCTTGCCTCTGTCAATGTAGACTCTTTCATCACAAAACAACTTGCATGTTTCTCTCTCTCTCTCTCTTTTTTCTTTTTTTGGCTCAGTTACCCACACAGCAACTCCTTCAGCAACAATGGTAATTATCTGGCAGCCCTGATATCTCAGGATAACTGTAATTAAATTGTATCATTGCAGCGTGTAAGGTTATAATAACTGTAGCCAAAGAAAGTCCTATGGAAGTAACATTTTTAGTTCTGGTTTTCAGAATTAACTACAGTAATTATACTATGAAAAATCAAGTTTGTTTTCTAAAAAAAGAAAAAAATCATGATTTTTGTTGCACCAAGTTCAATGACACTAAGCAAATGAGAAACATTAATCTATTTGTATATTTATTATAAAGATTCTATAGAGAATGGAAGATGGTACAAACACACACACATTTCTTCATGTAATACTTACAGCTCTTCTAGAAAAGGAAAATTCTTAAATGCATCTTCTGGTAACTGGGTAATGTTGTTCATACTGATATCCCTGCAAAACAAAATTATGAATGCTGTTAACTAAGTGATATGAGGTTGAAGACATTTAATCCAACAGAAAACTAACCAGTTGCCAAAATTTTGCATAAAGATGTAAAGAAAAAATGGTACAGAAGACCTACTTGGGAATAGCCATAATTTGGCTCAGAAAAAAAAAAAAAAAAAAAACAGAAAACTCACATCTTTTTAATACAGATCATATCCTATAACCTGGAAATGTGATTTCCCTTCTAAGCTTTAAAAAAAAATTTTCACACTGCTTGCAATGAATTACCCGGTGTGGCTTCCTAGAGTTCTGTTGTCCAAAGGACAATATCCAGTTAAAATAAACAAACACTGGGGCTTGACAAAACAGAAGAGGGTGGCTTTTGGAGTTACTATCAAGGACATTAAAAGCATGTGCATAGCTAGCTCTGCTCCCAGCACATTTTCTTCATATCCATAAAAGTCCTCCAGGTAGGAGTTGTCAGTGGATTTCATTTTCAGCCTATGCACAGATGCAGACTGAAGACAAGTGCATACATGATAGGTATGTGGTCCATTTCCAGTTCTTCCATAGAGCGTCAGCAGAAAAGACAGAACTCATTTGATGATATATCTCAACAATTAACTAGTTCAAACAGCAAAGAAAAAAATACTTTATTAACTATTTCCCTCTTTCTTGGCAGCTGCCTTTTAAAACTGGGGCTCTCCTCCACACTCTGTTTGATATCAACACTGTGGAAGACAGATTAGGACAGCCTCCTAAGAGAAAGTCCGAGCACACATGGTCACTCCTCTGCTTCCCTGTTGCTGGTGCTCCACTGTGTAGCTGACACCTTGAGTTTCTCCCCTCTACAAACTGCCATGAAAGTTCATCTGTATGATATTCCCACTATAACATTACACGTACTGGCAGAAAGAGGTAGAAGAAAAGTCAAGCACACCAAAGTCACCTAACAACATTGTTAGTTTCATGACAACTTAATTATCAAAACAAGTTAACCTCTTCTCTCCATCTTTCCTCTCAATAGTTTAGAAATGGAACTTGCATTCCCATTCAGAAGCCTTTCCCAGGGGAGGTGTGGAAATATCAAAAGAAGTGGTAGTCACTAATATGTAAATGATATTCATAATATAATTAGCACATAAAATTTCACTTTACAATTGGGGAAACTGAGGCTTACAGAGATTAAAATAACCTCCCAAGGTCATTTACCACGTGACGCAACTAGAAATGTGAACTGCAAAGGTCATAATCTTAACTGAATTTTGAGCCTTCTTAACTATCACTCCAAATCTGTTACTTCTCTCCATGTATCCTAAAAAGCAAATCCCTTGAGTCTATAATCACCCACATATTTCAGGACAAGTACTTACAATTAAAAATTTTTTAAAAAGCGGGGGGGAACAATTATAAATATTGTTAATAGTGACGAACCAAGTTCATGTGAATTTCTTAGAACAAGGAAATTTCTTTAGATGACTCTCATGACAACAGAAACTGCAAGCATTCCAAAATGTAGTAATACAGCAAAAAAACTCAAGTCCTTTTAAAGATAACTTCTACACAAAGCAAGATTAATATACCTCCCCAGGATTTGATGTTTTAAAACCAAGGCCCCAACATGAATCAGCCATCATTCTTGAGGAAAATACAAGGGGAACCATTTATTTTTCATAAGCACTCTAGCAGGATCCTGGAGAAACAGCTCCAAACTGGGTTCAGAAGCAGCAGGCGCAGCACCTGGCCCTGGAGCTCGACTTCAGACAGTTCATCTGTAACCTGAAGGAGGAGCTGACCTGGCTGGGCGATCCCCTGGTCTGCCATTACATACTTATCCGATTTGCTTTTTCTGTGGTTTTTTTTTCAAGCAGGAACCTAACCTTCTCAGTAAAAATACACAAGGTTCATTTTTATGGATTGTTTCTGAAGATTTTGCTACAGTTCTGAAAGTAAAGGTTACTGGTTTGCCAGTATCAAGTGACTGAGTCACCCCGCCTGCAAAGACACTTGGCCCGAACCAAAAAAAAATCAGTCTTGAGAATGTAAGAAAACATTGAATCCTTTTGAAAGACAAAATCACAATTTATAATCAATAAACGCTGCATCTGCAAAACATGGGAAAAATTTAGTGTTTTCCAATCATTCCAATAAAAAGGAAAAAGAAGGATAACAATAATTTATTGCCTTACAAAAATGAGGCACTCACTCCAGAGTGTCCTCCAAGCTGAGCACAACAGAATTCAGGCATCACAATAACAGAAAAACAGATTAATTGCTTCATCCAAAAATGGTCTGGAGAGAACTGATTAATTGCCTCCCCAGGAACAAAAATAAGGCACATAATTAGAGACAATTGACACACTGCACTATTCTTTGTATTCAAGGTCTTAAACACACACACATATATAATTCTCTCATTTTTTTCCCCTCAGAGTAACAAGACATAACAAGCGGTTCTGCTGTGAGCTGTAAATGCCATTAGTGAGACTCTGTATTTACAAACTAATGCGTGTTAAACACACGGTGAGGTTTCATTTCAAAGTTTCAGAGTCATGAGCTACGCTCACTTCCAAAGTTTTCTTCCCCAATTTCACACAACCACAGAAAACATTCTCTCTACAGGTGTTTTCCCTCATGCTTTCCCTGAACTTCAGCCATAAAACATTTTGGAGTAAGTCAAGAAAAAAATTGTGTGGCGGGAAGCTAAGCTACAAGATGTTATCTCCCGAGAAACTCTAGAGCCTGGTGGTTACAGAGTACAGGGTAGGTGGGGTACTCATTTAAAATAATGAGGGCTAATGGTGATAAACAACCCACAGACAGTCTTAAGAGGAGATTCTAGACCTTACGTCACCAACAACTAAAGGAAAAAGAAAACGTATAGTACTTAGACTTCAGAAATAAGAGGCTTGAATGGGTGTCAAAATGTACAAATGGAAGCCCTACGCCAAACAGGTGAAATACATGAGGCTTATAAGCCACATAGATTATGAAAATATATTTTTTTAAAAAAGCAGTTTAGAGATTGTCCATATTAAAGCTGCTCCTTCAAATTCACATGAGCAATGCAATTGTAAACCATAAAATTAATAATTACACACTGTGAGTGATTTGCCATCTTGGGTTCCTAACACAAAATAAATATGACACAGAAAACAGATGCCAGTGCTGTGGCAGCCTAAGCCACCGTCTGCATGCTGGCTTTCTATCTGGGAGTCCTGGCTACCCCACTTCTTCCGTTGTTGTTGTTGTTGTTATATTTTTATTTTGAATTTTTCAATTTTATGGTACAATTCTAATCCAGTTCCCCTCTAATGTGCCTGGGAAAGCAGCAGAAAGTAATACAAGTACTTGGGTTCTTGCACTGACATGGGAGAGTCAGAAACAGCTCCTGTCTTTCATCTTGCCCAGTCCCATCTGCGGTAGTCATTTGGAGAGTGAACCAGCACATGGAAGATCTCTCTCTTTCTCTTTCTCTTTCTCTCTCTCTCTGTCTCTCTCTCTCTCTCCCCCCCATCCCTCCCTCCCTCCTTCTGTAACCTTACCTTTCAAATAAATAAAAATAATAACAGCAAAGAAACAATAAGAATACAAGGTCGAACACCACCAGCTCACAAATAGCTCTGAGAAATTTCGAGTACTGATGACCTTCCTTGAAGGCAACCTTGTCTAGATGGTACTGTCCAGGCTTTGGAGCTAGACAGACCAAGGTTGACCAGTAGGATACTGTGAAGACAAATGCCAAGTCATGAATACCAAGCCCAGTAAATTTGTAACTATCATCTTCCCGCTACCTATGTTTTTGCTGCTTCTAGGAGCTGTCTGAATCCAGTGACTAGAAAGGATTGACAGAAGGCCTAACATCGCATTGCCTTGCATGGCCTTCCCAGAAAAAAAACAAATAAATACAACAGGTGACCTTGAACCAGAAACTTTTCTTAAACGCAAAACTCAATTCTACAACTCCAGGACTACATGTTAAACAAGATGAGCCTTTGGAGATCAAATACTTCATAGGTTAAAAAAAAAAAAAAAGCTGAGTCTAGTCATTGACAAATCCTGCATTCTTCAATAAAGACACCACATTTTTCTAGGAATTAGCAAGCATCCACAAGATCCATTCTCAGAAACATGAAGCTGACTTCAAGCAGTTTAGTGCAAATATTAAAACAGAACCTAGTTTCTACTTAGTAAGATGAAAGTGGAAATCTTTTCTATACATATTTGGTTTTTTTTAGATTTTACACTTGATCTTAGCCAAAAAGCCAAGAAGAGTTAATGTGTTAAGATACACCACCTAAAACAGAACATAAGTTTACATTTACACCCACACAATACTCTGAACCTTTTAACCATGAGACCAAAAATAAAAAACCTATGAACTCACTAGAAAAATACATCTGAACGCCCAAATACCAGCAGTCACTGATTTTAAAATTAAAATTTAAAGGGTGCAATTGTTTAATTGAAACTGCCAATACCCAGTGGTTAAACTCTCATCTCTTTTTCCCCCATAAAATCCACTAATGCTGAAGTGTCTACAGAGGAAAGAAGAACATCATGTTTCAACAAGGCACCTTTTAAAATCCCTATAAAACACTCCCTAAGCGAGCCTAACCTGTTTCTTGATGGCCAAGCAAGCAGCCACTGCCTACTCTGTCACTGCATCCCTACTTGGTCTGGGCTTTCTGCCACAGAATTATTTAATTTTAAATAAGTTGTGATTGACCTACTGTTATCTAAATTTGAATAAACCCTCCTATTTATAGTAGATAAAACTGCACTGCTCCTGCCATATTGTTGATTCTATCTCAAACATTATCTGGCAATTAAAAAGTCACAAAATTACACACAGGTTGTGGAGAACATAGGGTCCTCGGCTATGCTGGACGGCAAAAAAACAAAAGATACAAGTTGACAATGATCAAGAACTAATATGCTCTCTATAGTTCTTAGTTACCAACCAAATTCTGGCCACGCTCCAGATAACAGATAGCTATACTTCTGAACCAAAACAAATGCAAACTTTGAAACATACCTCCAGTGGGATGAATTTGAAAGGAAGCTCTCCTTTGTATATATATCTATAAGCAGTGTAGACACACACAACCTCAAAATTCCAGTCAATGCTTAGAACAGGGCCAGGCATCTGGTGTGCGGTTGAGATACTAGGCCTGAGTTGTGCCTTTGATTTGACTCCCACTTCCTGCTAACATACACTCTAGGAAGCAGCAATGACAACTCAAGCAGTTTAACCCCCAACATCCATACAGGAGACCCAGACGAGTTCCAGACTCCTGCTCAGCCGGGTGCAGCCTGGCAGTTAGAAGCATGTGGGAAGTGAACCAGCGGATCCAAAGTCTTTCTGTCTTTGTTCCCTTCGAATAAATGAAGATAAAGTCCTTCTTTAAACTCATTTTTTAAGACTTACTAAGAATGTAATGAGTTGGCTATTTTGGCACAAGAGTTAATACGCTGCTTGACATGCCTATATCTTATATCAGAGTTCCTGGGAATGAGTCCCGTGTGTACTTGTGTTCCAGTTTCCTGACAACACACATGGCGGAAGGTAACAGATAATAGCTGAAGCACTTGGGTCCCCTCCATTCTCTTGGGAGACGTAGATGAAGACCATGGCCCAGCCCTTGGCTGTGGCTGACATTTGGAGAGCAAACTAGTGAATCAAAGATACCTCTCTCACACACATTCCCACTCTGTCTCTGCCTTTCAAACAGATAAAAATAAAATTGTAAATATATACAATTTATTTCCTGATATTATTATCTTTGGGCTAGTAATCCCTTTTTCTCATGCCATTTTTATAAACACAGTTACCTATGCCAATCATTGTAAAATGTTTTAATATAAAGAAAGCCATGTAGAATATTAACAACTACAGGTAAATGCTGCTGTGTTCCACGTATATCACCATGGATTTTTTTCTGTGCATCAAAGATTACTTTTACAAATATGAAATTATATCATTCTGACCATGTCCATCTCTGGAATTCTAAGGTTATTTGTTTGCTAATGACAAAAATAAAAGACTCTCCAAAAATCTTTCAGTTAAAGCATAAATGTTAAATCTAATATATCACAATGCTAATTTTGGCAGCCTATAATCATGGAATGGGAACATCTTTACTACTGGAAGACACAATGCCAAGAAAAAAAAGTTAATTTAGGGTGTCTTAATAAGAGGAAAGAAGATATCCGTCATCTATTTAATAGATATTTACAAAGTACTGAATATCCACACACATGTAAGACAGCATGCTAGGATACAGGGTAATTTAATCAAATGATATGTTAACAAGTATAATTAATTTTTAGTTTTAAAATCCATTAGTCCACACTATTCTTAACTTGCCATAAGTGTTTCCGTTATTGCAAAATTCAATTAAAATTTTAATTGCATGTTTTAAATTTGGAAAATATAAGAACAGCTACATATCCATGAAGTTGTTCACCACATAAGTGCCTTGCTGAAACCAACTAGATTCACAACAGACATCTTTCTGTTGCCTTAAGCAACATTTGTACTGCACCAGTGAGTGTTAGGATATATTGGCTCTGTGTTATCTGGTGTTTTCAGGACTAAGGCTCAGTGCTTCTTAGCAGCAAAGAATCCAAAATTTGCTATTCTGCAATCTTTGGAAGGGAAGAGTCACAGCAACCACACTGATACTTAGAAACAATGTCAATTAATGCAAAGAAACATCAGCAGCTTGGAAAATAATTGTGTATCTAAGATACATTCCATATACATGATCTTCCTAACTCAGAATGGCTACAGATAATGCCAACTCAAACCTTAAAAAGTATTTTTTGTGTGCGTATCAGAGATGAAGAATTCTTACATTTATAATCATTGACTACATTGGGTTAAAAACTATTTTTGTGCCTTTTTTATTATTAGAATTGCATATTAGAAAGCTTCATGGCATGTAACTTAATCCTTAATCTTGTGTTATCTTCCTATAAGTAAGATAATAAATGATAGTACCCCCTCACAGGAATCCCTCTCCTTATTTTAAGAACTCTCTAGAATTCAAAACTACAAAGTCAAGACCAGCTTGATATAAGAAAAGCTGGAGCCCTTTTTCTGTCCCTATTTTTGTCTTTGTATTTCCTGGTATCAGCTTGCAGCAGAGCATCAGGCCCAGACTCTTAATTCTCTTTTTGCTGAGTCCTGTTAGGTTTGTGCTTGAGACAAATGAGCTGCAGTCCACCCTCAAGTGCTTTCTGGGGCAGTGAAGGAGACAGTGTCAATGCGAGTGAATTCAGTGATGCACTGGGCCCAAGCCAGACCTGAGCCCCACAGAACTTTCTGTGCCATGGTGCAGGACAGATACTACTTTACACAAAGTCACTGCTTTGATGTCTGGTCTCACTCGTTAGACTGGCAACATTTCTCAGGAGAGATACAAATGGCATGCTGAAGAAGATAACGCTTCACTATTCAAAACAGTTCTGCTTCCTAAGGTGTCTGGCATCCCAATACGCGTCCGACCTATGCTTAGGAGCTGGTAGTATGGACAGGGACATGAAGTCTAATTGGTGGTTAGCAAAAAACATTTTTTAAAAAACAAATTTAATGGATAGCTAACATCAATATTAGGTACAGGGGCTGGTGCTGTGGTTCAGTGGGTTAACCCACCACTTGCTACACCAGCACCTTATATGAGAGTGGGGTTCCTGGCTTCTAGTTTCAGCCTCATCTACTGCAGCTGTTGCAGCCATTTAGGCAATGAGAAGCAGATGGAAGATCTCAGGCTCTCATTCTGCCTTTAAACAAATAAATAAATAATATTTTTTAAAGTTAAGTACTCACAAAAGTAATAATTCAACAATTTTCATAACAATTAGGTTAAAGTATATATTAAAAAAAAGAGATATGAATACACAAACATGAACCACATGATCCTGATATAAAATATAGTTCATACTGGGTTCACAGTTAAAAAAAGAATTGAAGGCCTCTGAACATAATAACTAGTCTTAGGTTTGATAGTAGGTGCCTCTTAGAAGATGGGATACCATGTGTGAAATCATAGTCAAAAGTGATAAAACCAGAGTGGTTAGAGGAATCTGAGCTACCAAGTAACCCAAGGATTACAAGCAAGATGGCTAGGAAGGCTAAAAGAAACCACTAAGAGAAAGCACATCTCAAATGACAGTACCTGTGAACTTAAAGATCATAACTTAATTCTAAAAGCACGGAAAGCTGCCAGGGAAGGTTAACAAGTCAGATTGGCTTCAGAAACATCATTTCGGCAGCCATTTATTACAATGGGACAAAAAGAGGAGGCAAAGAAGCAGGAATCCCACCCCTTTGGGCTTCCTACTAGAAAGTATTTTGTCCTAACTGCTAAAGCCATTCAAAATCTATCATAAGAACTCCTACTGTAGCATTCCTGCACCTGCCATGCCCCCTGAATAAATAAATGGCAGACAGCAGGAAGCCCTCAGACGTAAGCTTTCCCTGTCTATATGTGTAAGCAGGTTTGCTGGGATGAGCAAGTGAATGAATGAATACCTACCTAACCATATCCCCCTCAGAATTACAAAAGTTCAGCAATCAGGAAAGATATGTGGTTTCATTTCCAAAAGTAATATTTCATGTTGTGTTTATGTTCTCAATGAACACATCTAAGGGTATGTACTTCAAAAAGACACAAACCTTACAAGTTAGAAAAGATACAAAAAGGCTGATGTGTAAATATCACACTACACTGAAAATCACATGTGGTTTAAATTTAACTTTAAAACATAAAACGAGGGGCCCGATGCAATAGTCTAGTGACTACATTCGCCTTGCATGTACCAGGATCCCATATAGGAGTGTCCAAGTTTGTACTATTGTACTTGCCATCCAGCTCCCTGCTTGTGGCCTGGGAAGCAGCAGAGGACGGCCCAAAGCCCTGGGACCCTGCACCCATGTGGGAGACAAAGAAGCGCCTGGCTCACGGCTGCTGATCAGTTCAACTCTGGCAATTGTTGCCTCTTGGGGAGTGAACCAGTGGACAGAAGATCTTTCTTTGTGTATCTCCTTCTCTCTGGAAATCTGACTTTCCAATAGAAATGCATAATTTTTTTTTTCAAAAAATAGCAAACCAAGTTAGAATTAATTGAAGTTAAAACAAATTCAGCTTATTATTTTTTTAACAGAGACTAGTAAATATGAGATGTTTTCTAAAGGCAAAAACATTAAATGTTCCAGTTTTGAAAAATTCTTACATCACGAAGAAAAAAATGAATGCCAAAGGCAAAAAGAAATTAACTTACAATTCTATAATCTGATAAAACACCTTACCATCTGGTATCACATGGAACAAGCAAGGGTTAAACCATAGCATTCCTCATTTTCTTTCTGCCTAAGCAGTGTCCTCAAGCACTCTTTGGCTGTTACCAACAACTGTCCTGGTCATTTTACCAGCCAAGACACACAGACAAAGCCGTACACCAACAAAAAGTACTATGAGGATCATCATCTGTACAGATTGGAAACTCAGTTACTTCATTCCAACAGACAAAATGCATTATTCATAAAGAAACCAACCCAACAACATCTACGATATTAAATGGTCTAACTAAATGGCTTATGTTTTATTATGGCTACACTCATTAACATGACCGATAGGAAAACATTACTTCACAGTCCTTGCCTTTAATCATGCAAACCCATGACACTTCTGCTTAGACGAGTACTTTTTTAATCTTCAGCTCACAACCAATTAGTGAGTTGTGAAATCATTTTTTTCCTTTTACTTTGCATTTATTTTGTGCTGAATGCATTCCTGAACACAGTGTTTTGCGTCTTAAGTGTATTGGAGGAGATCTTTCCCTTCCATGCCACCTCTTCCGGTGTAGGAACAGTCTGCTGCTTGTTAGTGAAGATATCTCAGGAGGACAGGGAGCGTTTGCGTATCGGTTAATCTGAAGTTGAGTTCCGTACACACATCTTGGGCATCTGGTTCACTTAGATATACTCAATGTACTCCATGACCAGAGAATTTACATCACTCCAACTCTACCACTGTAACAATGGAATAATGCACAATGCTTCTTTAAATGGACATCTTTCAGATTCTTAGTGGCTTAAAAGGAGAAGCAAGATTTGTACCTACTGGTTTACATGATTTGGGGAAGGTTTATGGGTCAAATGAATGGCGAACTACTTGCACAGATCACCTGAGACCATTTTACAAGAGCTGTGAGATCACTTTAGTGGGTCGTAACCAACTTTTCCCTTTAACTGAAATAGGAAAAGCATGCATAAAATGCAGTAGAGACAAAAGTTGTCCTGGGCACTTGCATGCTTCTGTCTTCCCTAACAACAGAGTGTGATGCCCTAGCAGAATCTCAGGTTAGCGAAATAGTCAAAACCACGAGTTCAAGGAGCTAGCTACTCAACCCAAACAGTACTATTCTCCCACCTAAGCTGGACTGTTTTCCCAGCACCACTAACCTGTTCCACTGATTTTAGTAATTTTTGAAGTCTCCCTTTGGGGTTGGCACTGTGATAAAGATGGTACAGTTGCTGCCCACAATG
This sequence comes from Ochotona princeps, assembly GCF_030435755.1. Taxonomy (NCBI): domain Eukaryota; kingdom Metazoa; phylum Chordata; class Mammalia; order Lagomorpha; family Ochotonidae; genus Ochotona; species Ochotona princeps. The sequence goes on along the minus strand of NC_080835.1, from coordinate 32,104,173 downwards.
CCAGCATCCCATATGGGTGCCAGATCATGCCCTAACTGCTCCAACCTAGCTCCAAGCTAGTGGCCTGGGAGAAACAGCAGGAAATGGCCCAAGTGCTTGGGTCCCTGCCACCCTTTAGGGTACACAGAAGAAGCTCCTGGCTCTAGCCTGGCCCAGACCTGGCCCTGGGGATCTGGGGAGTGAACCAGCGGTAGGAAGCTTTCTTCCTCTGTAACTGATTTTCAAACAAATCTCTAAAAGATAATTAAAAGAAAATCTTTGTACACATCTTAGTATTTCCATATTCAGTCACATGGCTCTTTAAATTGATAGTAACAGTGGGAGAGAATACTAATGAGATCCAAGAGACATTTTAAACACTTCTTTATACCACTACTTTCAACTGTTCCAACAGAATTAGTGATAAATGTTGAGTAAGCTAAATTCACACTCAGTCACCCTAGGCTTTTCCTTTAAAAGGATATGACAACATGAGATTCTTTTCATTCACTGTATTACATGGCCATATCTTCCCAGATGTCCAATAATTGAAAAAATTTTAAGTACCCCTTCCCCTCTGCAAATCTACACCTCCACTTCAGTAAATCCCTCCTAAAGCTCCAAATCCATAAGGAGCCTTCCAATTAGCACTGGTTAAACTTCCAACCATTGTTGTAGGCAAAAGTGACTCTAATTTCCAAGACATGGAGGCACCAACCGCATTATGTTAAGTAAGAGGAAAACTCAAAGTGATGATGCAGCCTATAGCCAAGTCAGCTGCCAGCAGTCCAGGTCTGAACCCGAAGGCAAGCGGAGATTTCACCATCTCTGAAAAGCAGGCTTGTGGAGCAATCACTTCCCTTCTGACCATAAGACACGAAAGACACCCCCTAAAACACTGTCTATCTATCTACCTATCTACCTTTTTCTTTTTCTTCCCTCCTCCTTGTTCTTCTCTCTGCTCTCATGGCCATTTGTAAGAAGCCTTATAAAATGCATTGTATCCATAAAGGAATGACTCAAATTATAACTGAGATGACTCAATCATCTCTGTTAACTGTAACACAACAGACATTGATAATGATGGTTTATAAAGAGTCATTCAACATATTCCCTTGGGAATGACCTAAAACTCATAAAAATCAAAAATGATTTATTCAGTGTGGAAGACGCTATATAATCAAATCACGATGAGGGCCTGAAACTTTGAGAATAAAAACTCTCAAACCTGGTTGGTAACATTCCTGGGTAGCCCCATTTGTAAGCAGTCTTTCAGTTTTAAAAGGTCCCAGAAATACAATGTTTTAATTTCTTTTCATTTATGTAATTCATGTGGGTCATATGGTCCTTTGTTTCTTTCTCTGAAAGAAAGCAATGTGTTATTATGAAATTCCTTTAATAAAAAAGAAAGATACACAGACACATCCTTTATGGTAGCACATCGTTTTTTATCCAAAGATGACTGAGAGTTCTTGCTTTATCAGATTCATCTGAGAAAATCCATTAGTAGATCTGATGTAGTACTGAAACAGTTTCCCGCCCCCCTCCTTTTTTTAAGGATGTAAGCAAGAGATTTTATTAGCCAAGCTTGATGATGGCAGCTCCCACCACACTCCAGAAACCACCACGCTTGAAGCAGCTTTTCTTAATGAGTTAGTAAGCAAAGAAAGAATGTCGTACCAAGTAAATTCCTGGGGCCAGCATTGTGACACAACAGGATAAATAGACCTCTGTGGTGTTACAATTCCAAATGAGCAATTATTCAAATCCTAACTGCTCCACTTCTGAACCAGCTCCTGCTAATGTGCCTAAGAAAACACTGGAAGATGGCCCAAGTCCTAGAGTTCCTGCCATGCAGATAGAAGCCTGAGTTGGAGTTTTTGGCTCCTGCCTATAGCAGCCACTTGTAGAGTAAATCAGACCTTTCTCTGACCTTCCTCCCTATCCCCTCTTACTATGCCTTTCAAATAAATAAATAAATCTTTAAAACAGAGAAAGAGGAAAAAGGAAAAAAAGAAATTATAAGGAAAAAACTATCTAATTCCCTCAAACTCCTGGCAAAACTAGATACATATTTTTCTAATATTCCCTCTCTTACTCTTAAGCAAGCGTTTAATCCTAATTAAAGAATGCAAGATTGGAAACTTAATACAAAAACCAATTAATTACCTGAATAATCAGGGTGACGGCATATTCCAGCCAGCCCATTAGAATCCACATATCCCAAATGGGTGTTGGTTCATGTCCTGGCTACTCCACTTTCAATCGAGCTCCCTGCCTATGGCTTGAGAAAGCAGAAAAGATGGGCCAAAGACTTGGGCTCCTGCACTCATGTGGAAGACCTAGCTCCCGCCTTGTGGCTCCAGATTAGCCGGCTCTGGCCACTGCAGCCAGCTGGGGAGTGAACCAGTGAGTAGAAGATCTCTGTCTTTCCTTCCTTCTCTGTAAATATGCCTCCCAAATAAAAATAAATAAATATTTTTAAAAAATAGTGTGTCATTTTGCTGTCAAAATTATCCTAATTTGGGTAACAAATGAACTGATCATTCCACTGACAGAAGCGGCTTATGATCAGAATGGATGGGAGTTTGGGGTTCAATTCTTGGCAAGGAAGGTTTGGATAAAAAGTTAATTTCTCATCTGTACAACACCATGATGATAATATGACAAAATTTCAAAATGTTCTCAAAAAATGAAATAAATCATGTTTATTTTAGCACATTTTTTTGAAATGTGTCCAAACAAGTAATATGAAAAACTTAAATGTATGGCTCAATGTAGTTTTAACTATCTTTTGCACGCATTTCCTATGTCTCCACCTGAACCTATGCTATGCTGAAGTGGGGTCTGTACTTTGCTATTTTTTGTATTGCCTCTCGCAGACTATGGGCACAGTATCTGCTGAGCGAATGATATGTCAGGTGGGATACTAAATGTTTTACAGAGTAATCATTGTCAGTACTTAAACAGCATTTCAAAAACAAAACACAACGGGCCAGCGGAGTAGCCTAGCAGCTAATGTCCTCACCTTACACACACCAGGATCCCGTATGGGCGCCAGCTCTGATGCCAGCAGTCCCACTTCCCATCCAGCTCCCTGCTTGTGGCCTGGGAAAGCAGTCGTGGACAGTCCAGAGCCTTGGGACCCTGCACCCCTGTGGGAGACCCAGAAGAAACCTGGGCTGTTGGCTTTAGATCAGCTCAGCTCCAGCTGTTGTGGCCACGTGGGGAGTGAAACAATAGATGGAAGATCTTCCTGTCTGTATATCTGACTTCCAATTAAACACACACACACAAACAGGCCTAACAGTTTTCCAGCTACAGAAGAAGGCAAGGACCTTGGAGCAGAAAGTCTTCTTCCTCTTTTTTACAAGTGACACCTGATTTGCTTCTGGGAAAGACAATTTAGATAATGTCTGTCACGGTTAGCATTTTGGAACAGAAGATTAGGCTGTCATTTGGGACACCAGTATTCCATCTCAGAGCGCCAGGCTGGAATCCCAGCTACTCAGCTTCTGACCCAGCTTCCCGCTAATGCTGCCAGAAAGACAATGATTGACGGTCCCTGACCCTGATGTGGGAAACCCAGATTGAGTCCCCAAATCCTGGCATCAACCTGGCTCAGCCCTACGTAACTCTTGCAGGTGTAGGCATGTGAAGAATGAAGCAATGAATGGAAGCTCACACACACACTCTCTCTTCCTCACTCTGCCTTTAAAATAAATAAATCTCTTTTTTAACAAGAGAGATGACGTTTCTTATGGACAGCAAATAGGGATAATGACAACCATGCCTCCTTGTCTACCACTACAGCAAAATAATAACCTTACACGCAAACAGATTTGGGGTAAAGCAGGAAAGTGGATAGGGTTCTCACTTAAACACAAGTTACCAGGCTTAAAAATAGCTTGGGAAGAATGATGTAAAATTGGATTTCAGCAAAACTAATTTTTCTTCCTCAAAATTTCATAATATAGGCCTTGTCCTATAAATAGCACCTCACAGAACCACTGAACTAGAAAGCATAGTGGTTAAGAGTTTCTCCCAGGAGCCAGACCAAGAGTTGCTCTCTGACTAGCTGTACAACCCTACACAATAAGTCCCTCAAACTCTCATGTCTGGGGTTCCGCAAGAGGGAATAGTGACAATTCCAACTTCAAAATGCCACAGCGTCCAGCTCCTAAGAAAAAGTCAACCTGCTCTAATGTGCTTCTAATATTATTATCACACAAAACTGTCCTATTTTAATAATGAGGTAACTCAGACCCAGATAGGCTAGATAATTAATCCAAAAACCAAAATCAGAAGAATCCAAATGATAGACCCTAGTCCAGCATTCTATTACCTGGAACTGGAGTGTGTTGCAGCAATGATTTAGAAGCATACTTTGGAATTTAGAGGAAAACAATGTTCCAGAAACAGAATATGAGATGGTGCTCAGACTCTGAGGTTAATGAGTAAGAGTCAGCCAAGTCCCTCACTGTGCCCAGCTAATGAACTAACGTTACAGTAGAAAATCAACATGAACCAGCAAACAGTACCACCTATGCTTTACAAAGCAAATGTGAAAACAAAAAGCCTATACTTATTTATAATACTAGTCATTGAGTAAGCTTAAAATGAGGAAAATTTTCCATATATTTTTATTTACTTGTTTTAAAGGAAGAGTTACAGAGAGGAAGAGACAAAGAGAGAAATCTATCATCTACTGGTTCACTCCCTAAATGGCCACAGTAGCCAGGGCTGGGCCAGAGCTCCTTCTAGATCTTCCATGTGGAACTTGACCCATCTTCTGCTGTTTTTTCTAGGCCATTAGCAGGGAGCTGGATTGGCAGTTGAGCAGCTAACATTCAAACATTGCCCATGGAGGATGCCGGTGATACAGTAGGCAGGTTAACCCACTATGCCACAGTGCTGGCCCATAAGGCAAACTTTCCAACACGGAATTCTGGATACTCTCACAAGGGATTCATGTAGTAAGAGTGATGTGTTCAATCTTATTTTAAATACGAAGAGATTTTATGGTTGTTGGTCAACAAATCTTTACTGGTATGATAATAAGCTGGGGCTGGCGGGGGGACCCCAACTATACTGAAGTGAGGGACACAGCCTGACAAAGAGACAGAAAGAAGGGCCACTGAAACTGCACAACAGCTAGAGAAAGGTAGATTCTACAAGACAAAGCTATTCAGAAAACAAGCACGCAGACATGGCTGAGACACAGGGTTCATATGAGAAAGTCAATGTCGAGAACAACCTAGAAAGATAACACAAGATCAGACATCAGAGGGCACAAAATATCCACACACGAAAGTTAGAGGAAGGGAACAAAAGGTTATGAAAGGTTTTTTTTTTTTGAGAGGCAAAAATACATTGAAAGTACTCCTTTGTGTTTGTCCATTCTGCAGTGCCTGCAATGTCCCAGCTAGAGCTGGAACACAATCCAGGGTTCCCACCCAGACAACAAAGACCACACTTCCTTCTACTAAATGGAAGCTGGAAGGAGCTGTGGTTGAAAATGAAACTCAGGCACTCCAATGTAGGATGTAGGTAACTGCCTGATCCTGGGGACATTTCTAAGGCTAACAAATAAGGCCGCTTTACTAACATCTGGTGGGTGGGCACAGGTTGCACATTCCCTATACCTTAACAACTACCTTTTTTGAAATTCCAAATTGGTATCCTTTGGCTGGCTCATGCAGAATCAAAAGCAGTGGTCCCATGAAACTGACTGCTATGAATATTCTAAGAATGTTGATGAGATTATTATTCATGAAGCAAACAAAATTCCCTTTATCAGAGCCCTTGGGGGCAAAGCTCTCTCTGACCTCAATTCCAAGAATAGCTGTGCTTCTCCCTGCACAACATGTCCTTTTTATCTTGGGGATCTTGTAGAATCACAGAGAAGATCTTCTTTTTCTCTTACAATCAGCTAAGAATCTCTGAGCGAAAACTGCAGCCCCTGTCCTTAAATGCATACATTTGAAGGACAGTTTTAGTCATTTTTATCTCCCATATCTGTTTCCTAGCCCTATTTGGGAAAGGAGTGCAGGTACACAGGAAATTAAAGGGTTCTTTCTGGTCTTCTCGCCCACCTATTTTGTGTGCTATCTTTTGCACTTTATGCAAGCTATTTTGCCTTATCCTTTGGAATATACATATCATGACTGCATTTTCTGAATACTATGTTTAGTACACATGAACCAACAAATGTTTAAACATTTATCTAGCTTGGTGGTACAAGTATAAATGAGTACTACCGAGTCAAGTGGTGGAAGTGGAAAGAGCAACTGTCAGGGATAATACACCATGAACCCAAACAGTAACAGAGCACAGACAAGAGCCCCTTTAGCAGCCATCCCAACGGAATTCAGCTGGAGATGATAAGCTGGGAGAAAAGTAAAGGATGACTTAACACCACATCTAACAATCACGGGGGTCTTCTCTCCATGGAGCTGGCAGAGTGACTCTGCCATCAGTTGGAGGCACCACGTGTTGTGACCCAGAAGGTAGTTGCCCCTTCAAGTCTAGAATTGAGAAGTGTCAGAGAAGGGGAAGAAGTGCAGACATTGGCAATAATGTGGAGAATTAAAATTGCAGACGTGACTGACATCAAGTACCAGGGAAGTGGAGAAAAACAAAGATAGCCGAGCAGATATTTTTAAAAATAATTCCTTCTGGGGCTAGCAGAATGGCTCAACTGGCTAATCCTCTACCTTGTAGCACCGGTAACCTTGGGTACCTGTTCATGTCCCAGTTGCTCCACTTTGCATCCAGTTACCAGTCTGTGGCCTGGGAAAGCAGCAGAGGATGTCCCAAAGCCTTGGGACCCTGCATACACATGGAGATCAGCACGAGGCTCTTGGATCCTGGCCTCAGATAAGCTCAGCTTTAGCCATTGTGGCCATTTGGGGAGTGAATCAGAGAATAGAGAATGGACACTCTCCCTCCTCACGTTAATCTTCCTTTCCAATAAAAATGAATAAATATTTTAAGGAAAGGAAAGGAAAGGAAAAGGAAAAGGGAAAGGGAAAGGGAAAGGGAAAGGGAAAGGGAAAGGAAAAGGAAAAGGAAAAGGAAAAGGAAAAGGAAAAGGAAAAGGAAAAGGAAAAGGAAAAGGAAAAGGAAAAGGAAAAGGAAAGGAAAAGGAAAGGAAAGGACTCCCTCAGAAACAGAAACACAGAGGCGGGGGGAGCATGAATGAAAGGGCTTCACAGAGAAAACGCTCAGCTGTCAACGGCTGCTGAGGACTCAGTAAATACAGTGGCCACAGGATTTGGTAATTAGATCATTTGTCAATATGTTTATCACAGCATGAATCTCATGCATATTAACCATAACCCGAAATTTTGCTCCTTATTTTGGCTCCAGAATAGAACAAAGAAAAGGAGAGAATTTCCTGAGGTAACTGGGCAAGATTTAAAAGAGCAAAGGAAAAGAAACACAAGGTTTAAAGAGGATGTGTGCAAACATGTGCAAAAGCGATTGCCTCAGGTGGAACTGACTGGGCTAGGCTCCTGAAAGACAGGCGTGGGGAGCCGAGCTGTGCACTCTCCTGCAGGGACTGGCAGGGAGGAAGGCAAGCTCCCCACGAGCAACCCCACGGGGCTGCCCTAGGGCTGGTCACATCTCTGAGGGGTCCCACATGCTTTCGAATTGCTGGCATCTATTCCTTCATTCTCCAAGTCCAGGATCATTCATACTATGCTCACTCCCAAACTGAATGTACTCCTTTCACTCCCACATCACAACTACCTGTTTTTTTTCCTAGTGTGTTTTTCCAGCTCTTTCTCAGCTATAGCAATTAATTCAACCACTCCATCACTTAACTGCCAATCAAAGCTCCATCGAGATCTGAGAAGAACAATAGTAAGCTTATATGCACAGTCTATTAATTTAAATTACCAGTTGAGTCACTACATGCCAACAATTAAGCAATGACACACACAGAGATTACATTCCATGTTAATATAGCTAAACTGGAGATCTCGGTGAACAAGCTGGCCTGAGCAGCCAAGCTTTCCAGGTGGCTGGAAGTTCACCCTTAGGGAAACTAGAGGGGAAGAAGCAGAGACACTTAAGTGACCTTTTTTTTTTAACATTTATTTATTTTTATTGGAAAGTTGGATATAAAGAGAGGAAGAAAGACACAGAGGAAGAGCTTCCATCCGTTGACTCACTCTCCAAGTAGTTGCAACGGCCAGAGCTGTGCCAATCTGAAGCCAAGCGTCTGCAGCCTCTTCTGGGTCTCCCACAAGGGTGCAGGGTCCTAAGGCTTTGGGCTGTCCTCAACTGCTTTCCCAGGCCACAAGCAGGGAGCTGGATGGGAAGCATGGCCACTGGGATTAGAATGAGGACGACCCAAATCATTTTTTAAAGATTTATTTATTTTTATTGTAAAGTCAGATTTACAGAGAGAAGGAGAGACAGAGATAAAGATCCTCTGTCTGCTGAGCTGATTCAAAGCCAAGAGACAGGAGCTTCTTCCAGATCTCACACACATTTGCCAGGGTTCGAGGCTGTGGGCCATCCTATACTGCTTTCCCAAGCCACAAGCAGGCAGCTGGATGGGAAGTGGAGCCACTGGAATAAGAATTGGTGCCAATATGGTATTCAGAGCATGCAAAGTGAGGACTTCACTGGGCTACCAGTGCCACGCCCAGAACCCAATTTTTTCAAAATAAGAGAACAATTCATGCCAGTCCTGTCCAACAGAATTCAGCTGGAGTCCTGTTTGAACTGGTGTTCACGGCCCTCCAAAGGCATTGTCTTGCTCTTTCTTCTGCTCTTCTTCATTGGTGACACTTGGGTCAATAAATCTTTCACATTTATCTTCTCGTTACTCATGACAAAAAGCTTATCCAACCTGACCAATTAGGCGACTGATCTGTGCAAGATGACAAATCCTCAGAGCCCTAAGGCCCCAGTTTAAGATCCTTACAATCTCCAGCAACAGAAATGAATGAAAGCAGCAGCTCAGCAGCAAAGTTGCCTTGTTCAACTCCAAGCCCACTACTGACTAGCTGTGTGATCTCAACTTTGGTGCTTTAGTCTTCTCATCTAGAAATAATGCATCCTGACATCTATTTATAAGGTTTCTGTGGGAATTAAATAAGACAACTAATGCAAAGTGTTTGGGTCATTCCTGTCACATGGGAAGCATCCTACACGGGCTGTTACATTTCACATCCTGTTGCTTATCTTTGCAAAACTTTCACTCTTGGTGGTTCAAGAATGAACAACTGGTCTACACAGCACAACACTTTCATTCACATCTAGGCAAAGAATGAGGCAGTCCACCTAACAGAAACCTTGACTTAACCTGGCTAGCTTTTACAGCTCCCTAAATACTCTTTACCATGGCTTCCTGCTGTACTCTGGTAGCCATTTCAACCTCAGTGCCCTTTCTCCCCAACTCCCATCTTTGACCTTGTTCTTCAAAATGCTCAGAAACAAAGTATTTGTTTCACATATTAGACATTTTGGGGAAGCTGAATGCCACTGGATGCAATGGAGCAGAGGTGGTGAAGCGTCTATTCCGAAAAAAGCCTAGTGGCAACAATGCAAAGAGGGAGATCCTGCAGAAGCAGCTTGTCTCTGCTCCTTGAGTGACATATACAGAGGAGAACGAAGCAGAAAGGATTCATGGGATAACAACTGTCATGCCACAAAGCAGCTGCAGACACACAGAACACACAGCCTATAGACGGCAGCAGGAATCTTAAAGTTGCTGGGAATACCCTGGAGGGCCATTCAAGATTGTGCTGACAAGCGTAAGAATTTGTAATCGCCATCACTGCTGAGGTCAAATTTGAACTCCAGCCACTCCCTTCCATCAGCTGGCACTGCTGCTGTGCTGTTTGCCCTAGCTTCGCCTGCCTTCTGCTCACACCAGCTCTTTGCCCCTCCGATCTCTTGTCCTCTTTCTCCTGCTCACATCCGGCTTCTGCCCACTTGTGTTCCCACTAGGCCAATGCCACTGAAAAACCTGGGGCCAGTCTTGAAGCTATTATGAAACAAGTTCCCATCACAACTCAACAAAAATAATTTTGTCTTAAGTACTACCTTTGCTTACACAATGCATTTTTTTCCATTTCACTTTTCTAAAAATTGATCTTTATTATATGTTGCAGAAATGTTGAGATACAGTGGAGCAGACATTTATAAAAACAGAAACAGAAAAGCTGGTCATCAACACTGGAATGGTGGGGAGTACTACGCTACATCACTCACCAGGAATCGACGGCCACCCGATTCCGCTACAACCTAATTTAATTTCCTTTAAAATCTCCTCAAAAATATCCTCCCTTAATGACCCGACTCAATGTGAACCTTTTCCTGAAAGTTTTTTATTGCACCATTATTTCAGCTGTTACAGTTTTTCCTCCAAACTAAACATAAAAACAAATCATTTAGTCTATTCCTCTGCAGATTCTTTTTACATTTCCTTTAGGCTTCTCTTCATCCTTTGCACAACACAGGATAGCACAGAAAACTCAAAGTTCAAGTGAGACTTAAAATGCAGTCTATTGCCCAGGCGCCACAGCTAAACTCTGGCCATGTGGCCTGAGGAAAGCCCCTAACTTTCTCTCTTTTAAGATTTTACTTTTATTGAAAAGTCAGATATACAGAGAGGAGGAGAGACAGAGAGGAAGATCTTCCATCCGTTGATTGATTCCCAAGGCAGTAGCAACGGCTGGAGCTGCACCAATCCGAAACCAGGAGCCCGGAACCTCTTCCGGGTCTCCCGCATGAGTGCAGGGTCCCAAAGCTTTGGGCCATCCTTTACTGCTTTCCAAGGCCACAGCAGGGAGCTGGATGGAAAGCAGGGCAGCCACCAGGATTAGAACCAGTGGCCATATAGGATCCGGTGCATACAAAGCGAGGACTTTGGCCACTAGGTTACTGTGCCGGGCCAAGCCCCTAGCTCTTACAGCAGTTGCAGCGTCTCTTCTGAGATGTGAGGTTGGCATGGTATGTAAAGACTTCCCTACTCTAAAATTAGATGATATCCATTGGTCCTTAGGCTCTCAGGTCCCTCAGGGGCAAACAGATCTGCCCTATCACAGAGCTGGGGAGACAGGAACACTTTGAAATCTAAGTCCTCAGTAAACAAGGTATTGTGATTACTATTCTGTTAATACTAGGTGTCCAGGACAAAATGCATGAGCCAAACATAGCAAGTTCATGCATTCTGTCTCCAAAATGGAAGGCTGAGACAGTGAGGTCTCAGGGGACACACCGAAAACAGAGGTTATCTGGTCTGCAGATGATGTAATTCAGGAAGAATTTGAAAGAAGTCCATCTGCTCTGCTGTGATGAGTGAACTAGGTATAACGATGACGAGTGTATAATGTAGACAAGTGAACAGGCGCTGAAAATAGAAAGAAAGAAGGAAGGGAACTAACAATCCCCAAAAATTCAGCTTGTCTGATGCAAGTTGAATGCTTCTATCTATGTTCCCTCCGGATAGCCACATCGCTGGTCTTACGTACCAAAGTAAATTAATACTTAGTGGAGCAGAAGCCGACAATCTTCCCACCCTTCTGAACTGGGACCAATTACAACACAGAATAAAAACACCATTAAGGGCCCAGCGGCTTGGCCTAGCGGCTGAAGTCCTCGCCGTGAAGGCCCCGGGATCCCATATGGGCGCCGGTTCTAATCCCGGCAGCTCCACTTCCCATCCAGCTCCCTGCTTGTGGCCTGGGAAAGCAGTTGAGGACGGCTCAATGCATTGGGACCCTGCGCCTGTGTGGGAGACCCGGAAGAGGTTCCAGGTTCCTGGCTTCGGATCAGCGCGCACTGGCCTGTTGCGGCTCACTTGGGGAGTGAATCATCGGACGGAGGATCTTCCTGTCTGTCTCTCCTCCTCTGTGTATATCTGGCTGTAATAAAATAAATAAATCTTTAAAAAAAAAAAACACCATTAATATCTTTAAAGCTGTCCAATAAGAGAAGTTGTTGCCTTCTCTATAGAGATACACAGACAGTGATTAGCCATCAAGGAAAAGGAGGATCTCTACCATGGATGAGACTGCCAGAATTCTGGGACCTTACATATTACATTGTCCTCCTCCAGCCCTTAAAACCCACATAACCAAGGAGATCAACACAGGGTTGTCTACTTTAATATAAGAGAAAATGTATAAAGTAACTAAAATTTTCTTTTAAGAGTGGAGAAGGGTCTTGGTGTGGTAGCCTAGTAGCTAAAGTCCTCACCTTAAATAGGCCTAGGATTCCATATGTGCACAGGTTCGTGTCCCAGCTACTCCACTTTCCATCCAGCTCCCTGCTTGTAACCTAGGAAAGCAGTAAAGGATGGCCAAAGCCTTGGTATCCTACACTCATGTGGGAGATCTGGAAGAAGCTCCTGGCTCCTGGCTTTGGATCAGCTCAGGCCATTACAGCCACTTGGGGAGTGAACCAGCGGATGGAAAATCTTTCTCTGTCTCTCTTTCTCTCTACAAATCTGACTTTCCAATAAATAAATCTGTTTAAACTATATATTTTTAAATATATTTTATGTATTTCAAATATATTTTAATATATACATATTTTTTAAAAGAGGGGAAAGTATTTAATAAAAGGCATACTTAGAAGATGGCTCTATAGTGACCGGTTTTGTGGTATAACTAGTTAAGCCATTGCATTCCATATGGGTGATTGTTCAAGTCCCGGCTGCTGCAGGTCTAATCAGGTACCTGAGAAGCACCTGGAAATGACTAGCAGATGGCCCAAGCTCTCTGTCCCTTACACTCACATGGGAGACCTGGATGAAGCTCCTGGTTTGGGCCGGGCCCAGCACTGGCCATTGTGGCCATTTGGAGAGTAAATTAGTAGAAGAAAGATCTGTTTATCCCTCTATCCCACTAATATTCCTTTCCAGTAAATAAATTTATAGAAAAACATGTCCCTTTAAAATTATTAGATTTTAGGGCCCGGCAGTGTAGCCTAGCGGCTAAAGTCCTCGCCTTGAACGCACTGGGATCCCATATGGGCGCCAGTTCTAATTCCAGCAGCTCCACTTCCCATCCAGCTCCCTGCTTGTGGTCTGGGAAAGCAGTCGGGGACGGCCCAAAGCTTTGGGACCCTGCACCCACGTGGGAGACCCAGAAGAGGTTCCAGGCTCCCGGCTTCAGATCGGCGCGGCACCGGCCGTTGCGCTCACTTGGGGAGTGAATCATTGGACGGAAGATCTTTCTCTCTGTCTGTCCTCTCTGTATATCTGCCTTTGTAATAAAAATAAATAAATCTTTTTAAAAATTATTAGACTTTAGTTTTTAAAATCGCATTAACCCTATTTTTATAGTTTCGCATGATTCATTACACACTTAGCTAGAAAATCATTCTGTTATACCAGATGACCTTTTTGACTACTAGCATAACTTTCAAACCAGAAATTATGACACGATAACTGAACACAGCCTCTGTTGCTTCTATTAAAAGATCAAACTCTGTGCTGACAGTATTGTGGGGCAATGGTTTAAGCAAATGTCTGCAACTCTGGTATTCCATATAGGCCCCAGTTCAAGTCCCAGCCGAGGTACTTCCAATCCAGAAAACAGTAGAAAATGGCACAAATGCTTGGGCCCCTGCACCCACGTGGGAGCCCTAAATGAAGCTCCTGGCTCCTGGCTTCAGTATAACCTAGTCCCCATTCCCAAATGTTATAAGCATTTGAAGAGTGAACTAGTGGATCATAGACCGCCCCCCCTCCCTTCCTGTGTCTCTCTCTCTCTTTCTGGCTCTCTGTAATCTAATCTTCAAATAGATAAAATAGATTTAACAAAGAAGCATTGAAGTCTATAAACATTATTCTTTCTAAACATCATTTAACCAGTGCCATTTCTACTAATCAATGGCATCTTTAAAAGAACAGGTGCTTACTGAGAGATACTATGGCAAATGAATCACATACCTGACTCTGACAATCCTGAGTTTCCATTGTGCTATTCCCATTTACAGAATTAGAGGCAGAATTGCCCAGTTACCTAGCAGTGATGTCAAGCAGGATCCAAATACCCTAGTAGCCATTCCCAAACACTATCTCCTTAATCACATACACCATAATATTTAAAGTGAAGGGCCGGCATGGTAGCTCAGTGGCTAAAGTCCTGGCCTTGCATGAGCCGGGATCTCATATGAGTGCCGGTTCTAATCCCGGCGGCCCTGTTCCCATCCAGCTCCCTGCTTGTGGCCTGGGAAAGCAGTAAAGGAAGGCCCAAAGCTTTGGGACCCTACACCCACGTGGGAGACCTGGGAAGAGGCTCCTGGCTCCTGGCTCCTGGTTTCGGATCAGTGCAGCTCCAGCAGTTGTAGCTGCTTGGGGAGTGAATCATTGCATGGAAGATCTTCCTTTCTGTGTATCTAACTCTGCAATAAATATAATATAATATGTAATATATAACATATAATATATACATATTATATATATTTAAAGTGAAAACTAAAGCTTTCTTGACAGTGAGCTTTATTCAACCTGACAGTTAAGATACTCACATCCCATATCAGCATATCTGCATTGAATTCTGGCTCTCCCTCCTGACTCCAGCTTAAAGCTGGGCACTAGGAGACAAAGGTGAGGGTTCAAGCAATCGATTTCCTGCAATTCACATGGGAGATATAGGTAGAATTCCCAGATCCTGGTTTCAGCCCCAGCTTTCATAGGCATATAAGGCATGAACAACCAAATAAAAGTGTTCTCTGAACCTCTGCATTGGCATGTATATCTTGGTCTTTTGCTTCTCAAATACATCAATAAAAGTTTTACATTCACTTCTTTAAAAAATTGCAAAGAGAGGAGCAATGCTGATATTACATATGAGAGCCCAAGCTGGAGTCCCCATTGCTTCACTCCCAGTACAACTCCTTGCTAATGTACTTGAGAAGGCAGCAGCAGATGATCCAAGCAATCGGGTCTCACATGAGGAACCCTGAAGGAGTTTCAGGCTCTTGCCTCAGCCTGGCACAGCCCCGGTCATCACGGTCATCTGGAGACTAAACCAGCAGATGAAAGCCAGCAAAGTGATGATTGGAACTGAAAAGAGTTTGGCAAGGTAGCAGGGTACAAAAGCAGTGAACATAAATCGATGTCCCTAGTATACACAATTAATTCTATGGTTGAGAAAGAACCTATAAAAATCATCCCTTTCAAAACAGCAGAGAGGAACCTTAAATATCATGGAATAAACCTAACCAAAGACATGAAAGACCTCTCCAATGGAAATTACAAAACACTGAAAAAAAAAAAAAAGAAAAGAAAGGACATTAACAGGAGAAATTTACCATGATGCTGTAGTAACAGAATCAGTGTCATCAAAATGTCCTTAGCACCAAAAATAATACGCAAATTCAATGCAATCCCAACAACATTCTTCTCAGAGCTGGAGAAAACGATACAAAAATTCATCTGGAAACACAAGAGACCACAAATTGCCAAAGCTATCTTGAAGAATAAAATTAAAGCTGGTAGTATCACAATTCCAGATCTCAAGACATGCTACAGGGCTGTGGTAATCAAAACAGGCTGGTACTGGAACACATACAGAGATCAATGGAGACCAGAAACCCCAGAAGCAAACCCATACATGTACAGCCAACTAATCCTTGACAAGAGAACTGACTATAATCCAGGGGAAAAGTTTGGTCTCTGCAACAAATACTATTGGGACAATTAGATAGCAGCCTACCGAAGTTAGAAGCAAGTCTCCCATATGCCACATTACCAAAAATCAGCTCTAAATGGATCAAGCACCTAAATCTGCACCCAGAAACCATCAAACTATTAGAATAAAACATAGGAAGCACTCTATAAGATACAGGCAGATACAAAACATTTTATTTGCCCAGTTAACTACAGACGGAAACTGGGAGTGTTTCTGCCTTGTGATTGTGAACACAGATGTTATGACTACATGCACACCAATTTCTGTTCAAAATCTTCCTTTCAGCTTTGGGAGGCTGTCTTTCTAAGAGTGGGATTGATGCAGCATGTGGCAGTTTCTATTTTCAATGTGCTCAAGGAACCAGTGCACCGCTTTCCAAGGTGAGCATACCAGTTTACGTTCCCACAAGTGCACAGTGGCTCCCAAGCACAGAAGCGCTCCTCTAGCTTTGCTCTTCTTCCTTCACTTTCCCTGGTTCTTCATGAAGCAGGTAGTAAGACAATATACAATTGAAACACCCTTAAAAAAAAAACACCAGGAACTGTTTGTTCATATGAATACCCTCCCTTTAATTTTCCTTGAAATGTAATTTTCAGAATGCATCTTCATTAGAATGAAAGCTGTGAGATATGAAGAGTGTAGAAGCAACACACCTGCCCACCCAGCAGATGGTCCTTCTCCACACCAATTTAGAAAACCACTCTAACTCCCAACTGTGAAATGTGATAGAAGTAATCCCTGCATCATGTTGAGCTTTCTGTGTAGTACCTGATTGCACTCTTTGAAAAGTTAAGCCTATTTTTGAGACCTCTAATCACATACACCTTGTGGGAAGATTCTAGTTTTGCAGAGCACTGTAACTGCTGAGATTTTTCATTCTAAGTCCAATAATTCTCAAATTCTTGGGAAAATGTAGTTTTGTCTAATCACAAGCAGGGCCACAGTAGATCCAAGACATCCAGGAAGAATTTGAATTCTGATAAATTTGTAATTTTGATCCTACAAAGTTGATCTTGGTTTTGTCTAAAAAGTTTGGTTAGCATATATTGCACACTGTTATCTGAAAAGGTAATAAACTTGCATCTCACAT
The DNA here is from genome assembly GCF_030435755.1 of Ochotona princeps. Classification (NCBI taxonomy): domain Eukaryota; kingdom Metazoa; phylum Chordata; class Mammalia; order Lagomorpha; family Ochotonidae; genus Ochotona; species Ochotona princeps. The sequence goes on along the minus strand of NC_080835.1, from coordinate 32,087,436 downwards.
GTCCTGATCTCCTTAGAGTTGCAGTTTACAAAGTGTTCTCAAACTAGTAACATCAATTAGCTGGGACTCTATAAGAAATGCGATTGACTTTGCCCTACCGCCAGTTTACTGAAATCAGAAATCGAAGGATTTTACAAAGGCCTCAGGGATGCCAACACACATTAAAGCAGCACAGCTGACCCCTGCTAGATCTTACCAAGCACACTTACAATCGTACTGTTGGGACTTCACTACAATTCTGTAAGGCGGGGAGGGCTTGAGGAGTATCCTTTGTACAAACCAGGGAACGGAGGCCCACAGCAGTCACTTGACTAAAATGATATAATTAAAGCAAATGGAAAACTGCAGCAAGCAATTATTTGTAATGCTACATAATGTGTAGGGTTAGAGAAACAGCGGTTTTCACAGAGCCAAGATTCTTCCACATGCAGATGAGGCAACTGAAAACCACAGGAGGCAAAATGATCTGAGCAAAATCATATAACAGAAAATCTTCCTGTGGAAGCTCCACATACATTTTCCACCAAACCAAAAATCCAATCAGTCTCTGCTGGTTAACTGCCTCTTCAAATGATGAGTAATGCATGATACATCCACTGGGTAGTTCACACACACATACACAAAGTAGCACAGGTGACTATATACACTGATGTCATCATTAAGTAAAAAGTCACCTCCGACAACTGGAGAGCAGGGCTTAGCATATTGATTTGTGAGGCTGAAGGAATGGGTAGCAAACCTTAATCTTAACAAAGAAATGAATAAATGATGGTGAGAAAGTAGTAGTATCAAAGGAATTGAGACTTAATGAGGTTGAAAATTTTGTATCGTAATACTAATGTAGAAACGGAGCTTAAAAAAAAGAGGAGACAGCATTGTGATGATAGCAGTGGATTAAGCTGGTATAATGCTGGCATCCCACATGAGAACCAATTCATGCCCCTGCTACTCCACTTCTGATCCAGCAACCTGCTAATGTGCCTGGGTAATCAGAAAGACGGACAAAATACTTGGTTCCCTGTTCCCCATATGAGAGGTTAAGATGGATTATCAGGCTCCTGTTTTAATACTGGCCCTGCCCTGCCCATTGCTACCATTTCAGGAGTACAACACTGGATGGACTCTGTCTCTCCCTTTCTCCTGTCACTGTAAATTTCAAATAAATAAATATGAGAGGGCCCGGCGGCGTGGTCTAGCGGCTAAAGTCCTCGCCTTGAAAGCCCCGGGATCCCATATGGGCGCCGGTTCTAATCCCGGCAGCTCCACTTCCCATCCAGCTCCCTGCTTGTGGCCTGGGAAAGCAGTCGAGGACGGCCCAATGCTTTGGGACACTGCACCCACGTGGGAGACCCCGAAGAGGTTCCAGGTTCCTGGCATCGGATCGGCGCGCATCGGCCCGTTGCGGCTCACTTGGGGAGTGAATCATCGGATGGAAGATCTTCCTCTCTGTCTCTCCTCCTCTGTGTATATCTGGCTGTAATAAAATGAATAAATCTTTAAAAAAAAAAATAAATAAAAAAAAAAAAATAAATATGAGAGTGAGATTGAGATTGCAGTCAAAGGTATGCAGGTAGGCTTGGGTGTTCCAAAAATTCAACATGCGGCCATGGAAGGTCAAGACTAAGGAGAGTTCAAGCAGGACTCACCAATGAGACACAAATAGACAAAATGACAGGCAAGGGTTTTGGAAGGACTGTCCATGTGCATTAAATTGGGACTTCTCACGTGAGAAAGAAGGGAAAAATAAGCCTACGATATTGGCCCCAATTCTTCATTATCTAGAACCGACAAGAATCCAGTAGATGACAGTTCTTGTGAGGTGTCAAAACCAACAGTGACAGGCCGCATAGGAGCAGCGGTTGGTTATAAACCGGAATCCCACTGACCTACACGCAGCAAAGAGGAGTGGGAAAAGCTTCAGTTCAATTCTCTTAATATTGCAGGAAGATGAGAATCCTCTTATAAAAGTCTGTAAAAAATGCAGACTTTTTTTTTTTCCAGCTAATATCTGCTCAGTGAGGAAGCTAAGAACATAGGAAATACTACTAATCCTAAAAGCAAAGTATCAAAAAAACAGAGGGATTTTAAAGGCTCAGGATGGGGAGGAGGAATAGGATATCAAATTGAGCGGAGAAGAGATACATAACTAAGCTCCCAAACCACCTTTTCTGACAGGTCTGCAAATAACAGAATCATCCACTTTCTCGTCAAAATAAAATCATACACAAAGGAAGTGGAGCAGAGACTGCTTCTCGGCCTTTCAGCTAAGATCAAGTATAGAAAGTAGAGCAGAATATGAACTTCAACTTGTTCAACTTAGTCCTATGCAGCACTCAATTAGGCTACTGATTTTTTTTTTTGCAATTTTAGGGACCTCATTCCTCTATTTTAAAGTAATAGCTACGGTGTTTAGATAATATGATCCTCTTCAAAACATATGAAAAGTGAGTGATCATGAACAAAACACAGAAGTCATGTGACTTTGCCAAGCCTACACATCAAGAAAAGGCCAGCCAGTGAGAACTCAGCTATTTGTGACAGTGGTTTTCAGAGAGAAAATTCATAACAAATGCTCTTCCCATTGCAGGCAGAACCGTATATATTCTGTTCTAAACAAATGAAGAAATGAGGCTATGAAGAGAAGCCATTCATTCTCATTAAATTATCCCTGAAAACAATTCTGATACTTCAAAACCAGATTTTTATTTTATTTTTTTTAAAGAATTGTTTTATTGGGCCTGGCGGCGTGTGGCCTAGTGGCTAAAGTTCTCACCTTGAATGCACCGGTATCCCATATGGGCGCCGGTTCTAATCCTGGCAGCTCCACTTCCCATCCAGCTCCCTGCTTGTGGCCTGGGAAAGCAGTCCAGGACGGCCCAAAGCTTTGGGACCCTGCACCTGTGTGGGAGACCTGGAAGAGGTTCCAGGTTCCTGGCTTCGGATCGGCACGCACCAGCCTGTTGCGGATCACTTGGGGAGTGAAACATCGGATGGAAGATCTTCTCTGTCTCTCCTCCTCCTCTCTGTATATCTGGCTTTCAAATAATAATAAATCTTTAAAAAAAAAAAAAAGAATTGTTTTATTTTACTGGAAAATCAAATTAACAGAGAGAAGGAAGGACAAAGAGAAAGCTCTTCCATCCACTGGCTCATTCCCCAAAGGCCAGAAAAGCCAGAGCTGAGCCGAGCCAAAGCCAGGAAGCAAGAGTTTCTCCTGGGTCTCCCACATGGGTGCAGGGTCCCAAGGCTTTGAGCTGTCCTACTGCTTTCCAAGGTCACAAGCAGGGAGCCAGAAGGCAAGTAGAGCAGCCGGAATGCAAACAGGCACCCATATGGGATTCCAGTGTGTGAAAGTTGAGGATTTAGCCATTATGCTATCGTACCAGGCTCTCAAAACTAGATTTTTTAAAAATTAAAGAAAAAATGGGCAACAAAGTTACTTACTCTTACCCTTGTCTTCAAATCTTAGTCTTAGAGGCAATTCACAACAAAAGAAAAAATATTCATCAAATGTTTACTATGTCAGGTACTGTGCTCAACTCATTTAATTCTCACAATCACTCTGCCAGATGTGCTAACTCACGCTACCAGAGGATAAATCTCTGAGACCCGAAAATCTTCAAAACTTCCCCAAGGAGGTGCTGAGCACAAAAGGAATTCTGTCTGCCATAGGACACCGCAAAAGATTAAAAAGGAGGGATTTGGGGTTGGCCTTTGGCCTAATAGCTAAACTGCCAACTTTGTTGCCTGCATCCCAAGTCAGAGTGAGTGGTTTGAGTCCCAGCTCCACTCAGATTCCGGTTTCCTGCTAATGTGCACCCTGGGAGGCAGGCCCTGACACCACCTGGGAGATCTGGCTCCCCTTCCAGCTTCAGCATGGATAGCATTTGAAGAAGGAGCCAGTGGATGAGAATGCACGCATGCTTGCTGGCAGGAGCTTGCTCTCTTCCTCTTCCTTATCTCTCTCTTTCTCATTGAATAAATAGATAAAACATTACAGGAAAAATTGGAAATCCTTCAAGTCTCACTGGAGGAAATCAGGGCTGACCTGTCTAGTCCTAATGTGACCTTCTGTCCCATTGTCAGGAATCAGAGTGCAGCAACTCCTGAGAGCTGAACCTTGGCCTCTCTCCCAGCTATACCTCATTACATATTAATTGAATACCAAGACAGGATGACAAAGTCCTACACTGCGCGTCAGCAAGACCAGAAAACTCAACTAGAGGGTAGCGGACCCTGAGACTCATTTGATCTGTCCCACCTGAGCAGTCTATGTATCAGAACAGCTAATAGTCCAACAAGACCACTGTCGCATGAATTTCCCTGCAACTGTTAACAGGCGGCTCAGAAACTTGTTAAACTACAACAGGAAGAGGTTGAGGCTGCTTACAAATGCATATTTTAAAAAATGATCTTAAAAGCTTAATGCTGGAACCCCCCATACATTAAAAGCTGCTAAAAATGTGTACAAACTTATAACCTAGACCCACAAACACATATATACTATTTTTTAAAGGAAACTGTGGAAGGACTGGAATATTAAACTCACCCTTTCATGGTAAACTCCAGGGCATATTCCTAACAGAAGTGGGACAGATTTTGTTTTCTACCGCACAGTTCTATAAAAATAAACTGTCCTCACAACATCCTTGTGGTTGTAAAAGGCCATATTTGCCTGCAGTTAAATCCAACAGCAGCTGCTGTATGGAAAAAGACGGCCCAATAATTGGCTTCTTTCACCTCTGTTAATCACGAACAAAAGTGTCATTCAGTTTCAAAATGGACAAAATGCTCCAATGGATGGTCAGCTAGCTGAGCCAATGGGGTGGAATAACAATAACCCTGTAGCATTTTCCTTTCCCCTTTTGTTTGGTCTTTCAAAGCCCTTAATTAAGACCTGCACAAAGCACCCCTACAGGCTTTTTTCAATGAGGCATTACACGCCTGTTTTCTTGTATTTAAAGAAAAAAAATAGCAGGGATTTTCTGAAACACATTAAACAGAATACACAATTTCCATTTATTTGCAACTGAAATACTGTTAAAATTTTAGAGCTTAAATATTATCATCAGTAACAAAGCGAGTTCTTTCCATTTCAGGCTTGGGGAGTGGAGGGTGAATGAAGGGTTGGTTAGGAGGTGGGAATGCAGGAGCCTGTGTAAGGGAGGCGAGGGCAAAAGAGAAGCAGTGTTGCTAAACCATTTCTCCAGAAACATGATTCTGAGCAGCCATAATGTAGAAAGACCTGGTTTGGTCTTTCAAGTCTTTCAAAGATTTTAACACATACAAATCAAAAGAAACAACAAAACACGTAAAATATTCTTGAGGCAGGCAACGACGCAATTGAGACAAAGGGTAATACAAAGTTGAAACTGATTCTGCTTCTTAGAATCTCCGTAACAACCAGAAAAAGATAAAGTACCTCTACAATTCAGCGACCTCCATCAGAACTTTGTACAGGTCTACAGTTGATTTCTTTCTCTGTCTGGAATTAACAAAGCTTCCTATAATCGTGGTGGCTAAGAATCAGACTGTCTTAGCTTTTAAATATATCCAGAGCCTAATTAACTTTTCATTATTCAATTTTCTTTTTGCACAACTTTAAGAAAGGCTGTTGTGTTCATTTTTAAATGCCTTGAAATATAATCTTTCCGGGTCTTAGGCTGTTCTGAAAATACCTAGTTCTGCCCATAATTTGTTCTTCCCTCCCCCTCTCACAAATATCCTGAATGACAGCTTAATGTGACAGCTTTCTTGCCACAATTCACCAAAGGGGAGTGGCAGGTAGGGTTCTCAGAGAACAAGTACCTAACAAAGCCATCATTCTGCGGAGTTACTTTCAATCTGTCAATCCAATCCATCAAGTGGAATGTGCTCCACTATTCTCTTGTAAATGTGCTTATTTCAAACAAGGCTGAACTCCAGCAGCTGCCCTGCAGAAGACTAAATGACCCAGCTCAAATGTCACCTCTGCTGCAAGGCCTTCCAACTCCCAAGGCAGAGTAGGCTCCCGTCCTCTTGGCACCCACAGCCCTCCCATAGCGCGCTCTCGCACAGTATTTTCTCAGTGCTTGTGTCTGTCTTTCAAACCAGTCGCATCACCCACTGATGCCCATCACCTAGCAAGGTGAAACAGAGGATGGCACCAGACTGAGAGCAGACCCTTCACCTACAGACCTTGGTTTCGGATTATAAACTATGTCTTCTTGTTTGTGTGTACATGTATTTCCAATATATTTGACTAACATTCACTTAAACATTTGTGCAGTAGTTTTCCCATTGTAAAAAGGGGTTAAACTTACTCTTTCATACACTTGTTGTGACCATTAAGGGAATGAACAAACATAAAGCTTAAGAGTCCATGCTAAGGCACAATGCCTGGCACACACAAAGAACTTGATAAATGTTAAAACAAGGCCCCCAGTCCATATATTCCCTACTTCCCACCTTGAGGATAGCAACATGCCAGGAAGTACGATAGGCACCCAATCGGTACCTATAACATAAACTTCTTCTAAATATTGTCAGGTAAAATACAGTTTCTTGGTAGGGTGTTGCACCACACAAAGTCCTGGTTATATGAGCTTCCAACCCTGCTTCCTGCAAATGCACCCGGGAGGCAGCCAACTCCGGCTCAATTGCTTGGGCCCTTGCCAACCACACAGGAGACCCAAAGGGAGTTCTTGGATCTTACCTGGTCTGGCCTCAACCCTCCCAGGGATTTGTAGGGTAAACCACAAGACAAAACATAGCTCTCCCTCTCTCTTTGTTCTGTTGCTCTTACTTTCCAAACACATGAAAATAAAATTTTGGAAATAATAATTTACATGTATATTTTAATATGTAAATTCCAAATACAATCTTTCCAGGTCCTTCAATTTATTCAACATTAAGTACAGGGTAATTTCTCCTTATCCACAGATGAAATGTTCAAACTCTCTCAGTAGATGCCAGAAATTGCAGAGAGTGCAAAACTAAGTACCATATTGACTTGTACTATACATGTGTAGTGATGATTTATACTTATAATTTATAAATCAGGCAAAATAAGAGAGTAATAACTAATACTAAAATAGAATAATATATTTTAATAAAATTTATAGGAAGGTGGTGCTCTTTCAAAATATCTTATTGTACTGGACTGGCCCTTCTTCAGAGCATATGAGACGACACAATGATCACATGATGAGATGAAATGAAGTGGGTGTTGTGGGCATTATAACTTAGTGTTAGGGTACTACATAAGACTTTCTAGAAAACAAGCACCAAACACCATGATATTTGAAGACCACTAAGTGACCAACGGGACAGTTATGTTTACCACATGGATATGTGACAAAGGAACAAGTTACATCCCAGGCAGGACAGAAAGGGAAAGTATGAGATTTCATTGTAATTTTCAGAGAGGCATACAATTTAAAAGTTATGAATTGATAATGTCTGGAATTTTTTCCTTTGATATATTCAGACTTCAGTTAATTATGGGAAACTGAAGTCATGGTTAAGAGAACACTATATGAGTAAGACGTAAACACAGAAAACCTAAAATGATGCTGAATAAGTCTATTTCTGTCCTCACAGAGCTTGTGCATAATGTTGAGGTTCAAGTCCCAGCTACTTAGTTTTGGGAATTTTTTGTTTGTTTGTTTGAATTTTTTTTTTAGTATTTTAGGTCCAGCACGCTAGTGCAGTGGCTAAATCCTCCCTGTACACACTGGGGCCTTATATGAGTGCTGGTTCATGTCCTAACTGCTCTACTTCCCTTCCAGCTCCCTGCCTGATGGTTTGAACGGCTAATCGTCCACCTTGCAAGCACCGGGATCCCATTTGGATGCCAATTTGTGCCCTGTTGCTCCACTTCCCATCTAGCTCCCAGCTTGTGGCCTGGGACAGCAGTCAAGGATGGTCCAAAGTCTTGGGTCCCTGCACCTGTGTGGGATATCTGGAGCAGACTTCTGGCACTGACTTCAGATCAGCTCAGCTCCAGCCACTGCTGCCATTTGGGTAGTGAACCAGCAAATAGAAGATCTTTCCCACTGTCTCTTCCTTCTCTCTGTAAAAATCTGCCTTTCAAAAAAATAATTGATAATAAAAATTTAAAAATTGTTTTAAGATTTTTAAATTTTTATTGGAAAGGTAGATTTACAGAGAAAAGCATACAGAAGGCTCTTCTGCCCACTGGCTCACTTCCCAACTGGCCAAAACAGCCAGAGCTGAGCTGAGTTGAACTGACCTGAAGCCAGGAGCCAGGAGTCTTTTCTGGGTCTCCCACACAGGTATGGGTTTCCAAGGCTTTGGGCCATTCTCCACTGCTTTCCCAGCCAAAAGCAAGGAGCTGCATGGGAAGAGTAGCAGCCGGGGTATAAACCATCACCCTTGTGGGATCCCAGCACTCACTCACTCACCAGGTAGAAGATTAGCCAATCAAGCCAACACACTAGTTCAGTTTCCTGCTAATGTGCCTAGGAAGGCAACGTAACATGGCCCAAATGGTTAGGCTGCTGCCTATCTATAGGAGAACTGGGTAGAATTCTTGGCTCCTAGCTTTGAACTGGCTCAGACCTGATTCTTGCAGCCATCTGGGGAGTAAATCAGTGGATGGAACATATCAAATCTCTATCAGTATCTCTACTTAGTCTCTCCACTACTCTTTCAAATAAACAAACCTTTAAAAATAAAACACTTGCAATCAAAATATCTTATTTCACTAAAAGACATGTTTATTAATTCAAAAGGTAGAGTTAAAAACCGAGAGGGAGAGAAACAGAGACAGAGATCTTTGATGAGCTGGTTCGGCACCCAAAAGGCTGCAATGGTCAGGGCTGGGCTGGTCCTAAGCTAAGCGCCAGAGCTGCTACCAGATCTCCCACTTGAGCGCAGGGGCACAAGCACTTGGGCCATCCCACACACATCAACAGAGAAGTAGATTGGAAGTGAACAGCCGGGACTCAAAATGACATCCATATGGGATGCCAGCCCTTGCCAGCAGTGACTTTGCCCTCTATACCACTGCACAGGCATCAAAATATTTTATTTAACCTGTGTCAATGAAACTTGTAATTCTCACTTATTTGCCTTGTTAGCACATTGCACATGTTCCAGACCTACATCCTGTGACTCTGAGATTGCTAGTATTACTCTCAGTAGCACTACAAAACTCAAAGCTTTTCATGCATGAAATTAAAGAACAAATGTGTAACAAAATCATTTTCTTTCTCAAGACATTGCCGTTAAATACAGGATCACTTGTTTAAAATAGCAATTCTGCTAAGACCTAATTTAATGAAATTTCACTAAATTCAAAGCATTTTTAATATATAAATTATCTTACTATTGAGTCATTCTTTAGCCAAAAAGACTGTATGGAATTAAAATGACTTTTCTACCCAATTTTTTTTTCACGGCCAAATTATTTTGCCATGAAACATTTATTTCCTGAGCATCTGAATTATGCATTAAAGATACAAATATGTCTGCATGTGAAAACATCAGACATTTTCACGATTCCCATTCTCTTTGGAAGAGAAGAGAACCAAAGAACTGCAACACGTTCTCCAGTCAATCCTTGGACAAGTCCCCAAGGCGAAGGTGTCCCTTCTACCACTACTCACAGCAGATCAGACTGCCAACAGATGACTTTACTCACTTACTCCTCAAAAGACAAACACACCATTGTCAATTTTAATTTTTCTTATTTTTCTAGGACAGTGTGCAAATGGGAGAAAACTAACCTATGATATCTGTTGTGAGTTTAACCACACAATGAAATAAATGTCAAAAGTCCTACAGTTTGCATCCATGAAAATGAGGTGTGCTTCATTTGAATACTATCCAGCTAGCTTATTGGCTAGCTGTAAAACAATCAACAATGAGGCCTGAATTGTGGATCAAAAAATTGAATCGCAGTCTGTACCACTGACATCCCATTTTAATTGCAAGCTATTTCACTTTCTTTTTTTGTTATTATTACTTTTCATAAAATGGTTTTGTAGATAGATTCCCCTCTCTCCTCTGGTTCTCCCCACTTTTCGCGACCACCATTTGCCCCCAATATTGTTATAATAAGCTATTTCATTTTCTATACACTTTCCCATTAATGCATCTGGAAAGGCAGGGGGGGATAGCACCAATACTTGGCCCTGCTCCATGTATGTGGGAAATGCAGCTGGTGTTCTTGGCTTCTGCCTTCAGTGGGCCCCAGATCTGGCTATTAAGGCCATTTGAGATGGAACCATCTTGGAAGATCTCTCTTCCTCTCCCGGTTCTTCTCAACTCTTCCTTATCTCTGTCACCTGCCTATCAAATAAATAAGTGAAAACTTATAAAAAAGTAATAAGTAATGTCTAATAAATATAAGGAATCCTCAAGCAAGCTTTAGAGTTTAAGGATAATACTGATTTATTATTGTAGCAGAACATTTTAAGTTCAACAAAAATCTGTTTCAATCATGTGTGAATTCAAAATATGTAATTCACAAAAATTCTATTACCTTATGCAGAACTACAGAAATCGTGACAAATGTCTATATAATGCTGAATATTTTAAATTCCTGGAAAATACTCCAGAAATATATACAATAGTTTTCACAAGGCATGTTCTCAATTTCAATCATTAACCATAGTCCAAAACTATTAACTGGGAAAAAAATTAAGAAATAAAATTGAATGTTTCCTTTATCCAGCATTACTGCACTATATACCCACCCATTTGCCACTTAGTATTAGTTGTCAGAGTAACTGTTCAAGAGCTTATGTTGTTCAGAGATTCTGTTCAAGTAGCCCAAGTTAACTTAACGATGGCCTCAAAAGTGCAAGAATAGTCATGTTGGCAACTCAGATATGCCAGAGAGAAGGCACAGGGGTCTGCCTTTAACATGAAAGTTCTTGACTTGATAAGGGTGAAAAAAGGGGGAGATTATGAAGATCAATGGTAATGGAACTAGAGAAAAAGTTCATGCTAGTCTTGCAGCTGTACTTCCAAAAATTACGCCTACAGTGCATACAAAGGATGTAAATGAGATGGAACTGTCACTAAACTTATGTATGTATTTACAGGGGAAAAAACAGCAATAGAATGTTCCAAAACACCCAACGTTTCAGGTGTCCACTGTGGGATAAGTAGAGCGTGCGGGTCTCAGGTCCTGTCACCCACAGATAAGAGTGAACTACTGTGTCATATGATGATGTCAATCTCTTCTGCTATGCCTCCTGATCCAATTCTTCAACAACTTCAACTGTACCATTTTCTACATCTTTTCAGTAAGGACTGCTTTGACTTAGTCCTAGATTAATAAAAATGAACTGGTTCCCTAAAAATGGCTGATCTAAAAATTATGCCTTGCTCTCACGGAAATGGAAAGGCAGAACTTGGCTACATAAACTGTTCTCTCAAAAATGCTTTCAGGTAAGTCAGATAAATGAGATACTCTGTGCCCAGTCTGGCACATAATGATTTTGCTGCCGAGTATCTATTCACCCTATAATACCACTGCTGTTTCAAACTCTCTGAGAGAAGTGGAGCTGTGGATACTGTCTGAGCAAATGGAAAAAGATAGAATTTTGAAACATGGGTAGCTGGAGCCTCAGGAATAAAGCTCTAAAAGTACACCGCAAAAAAAAAAAAAAACATTAAAAATGAAATTCAACAAGCCATACAAATCGTCTATAGGGGCATAAGCAACATTTCTCTACTTGAAATAAAATCCTGGGTAGAGTCAATACTTTGCACTCCTCCTGGCAGAAAATTGCACTTTCAAGCCCACAAACTTTCACTCAGAAAATGAAAGAGCTTCCCATAGAATGCCGTTGTCATAAAATGACAAATACTCTCAGAAATAAATTTGCCATCATCTTCATTTCTCGCTTTTAAGCTCCAGATGAAATCACACCTGTATTTCAGAACTAAACAAAATAAAACTAACACATCTCTTTGAACAGCCTACCTAATTTTCCAGTTTCAGCCAACTACTCCTGTCTTCCTGGTCATAATAATCTAGTATATGTTATAACAAGGATCACACAATTATAAACTCTCAAGAACCTAGCACCCAAAACGAACTACTTCTGGATACTGAAAACTGAAGTTTTAAGCATCTAATCTTGGGCCCAATTAGTGACTAAAGTCCTCACCTTGCACACGCCAGGATCCCATACAGGCACCAGTTCTAATCTCGGTGGCTAGTTTCCCATCCAACTGCCTGCTCTTGGCCTGGGAAAACAGTCAAAGACAGACCAAAGGTCTTGGGACCCTGCACCAATGTGGGAGGCCCCGAAGACGCTCTAGATTCCTGGTTTTGGATCGGCACAGCTCTGGCCCTTGTGGCCATTTAGGAAGTGAATCAACGGACAGAAGATCCTCCTCTCTGCATATCTGACTTTCCAATAAAAATAAATAAATATTTAATAAAAAGAACAATCTAATCTTTCTAATTTTGGAATTTTTTAAATTTATAATAAGAAAATAATAAATTAAAAAAACAGTGATAACTAGAGAACTGTATGGTGCCATTTAGTTGCAAATGGCAACTTTAGATAAATGCTTCTCACTCTAAGAACATCCCCCAGCCATCACTGAAGAACTGAGGTCTAAGTCACCATGTCAAAGGTATAAACTGTGCTCAGAAGGGAGCTCCAGGCACTGCCAGGCTTGGAATTGCTTACTGAGCAACCGTGTCATTCCAAACAAACTGAATGCTTAAGAGGCTAAAGGGCAGTAGAGGCAATTATTGGAAGGAAATTTCTCACTATGCCAGAAAGGAATAATTAAGTCTTTGCATGCTAAATCACATCACTGGGGTTAACAATGAAGTAATCAAGTGTAAATGGTGACAAAAACCATGTATAGGACTCTTGAAAGGAAATTAAGGTTGTGGGTAATCTAAACAATTGTTGCTTAAATACCACAAAAATTAGTCCCTAAAACTTCATTAATTTATCCTTTCTTTATACAAATGTGTGTGCTTTTTGTGGAAGGCAAGAAATTGGTTAATCCAGCAATTAAGCCAACCATACTGAATCATCAGAAGTAAAACACCACTCAGCTACTAATTCACAGGCAGTCATCCAACATCACTTCCCATACAACTTGGACTACTGAGCACTCAAGAATGAAATGCCTCCACAACAGGAGGTGTACATATCCTCCACTCCAAAACGCACTGAAAATCATTGAAATCATAAGCCTGACTTGTATTTTGTAGACTGCACTTTCTCTGCTCATGCTCAGAACATGGAAAAGAATTCACATACATATATAAACACACGAGATGGATAGCAAGCAGGGAAGAAAGATGGAGGCCATCCATGTGATCTCACCAAGAGCTCGGTAACAAACTAAGGGCAGGTGTTTGCAACATTCCTCCAGACATCCACATTCCATATAAGAGTTCTGGGCCTCAGTCCTGGCTTTGCTCTTTATTCTGGTTCCACAAACACTCTGAGAGGCTGTAGGTGAGGGTTCAAGTAGCTGGACCCCTGCCACCCACAAGGAGGATCTAGAATGAGCTCCCCACTCCTGCCCAGCCCTGGCTGTGTGGCCATTTACAAAACAAACCAGTGCATAAAATATCTCCCTCTCTTTCCGTCATGCTATCAAATAAATAAAGAAAGAAACAGGTAACTCTTCCAAGCTATTAAAAGTGGTCATGCTTTCAGACAGCACAATGTGTTGTCCTGAAAGTTAAAAAGGTTAGCCTGCAACCTTGGCTCTGTCACCTCATGATCTCATCTTCTCGCAGACACTTCGCTTCCTCCTGATTTATGCAGGGTACGTCCAAGACAAAGAGTTCTCAGAATTGTAACCTGATCTGTTTTATGTGTGTGTTTGTGCTTGTTTTCTAAAAAATAAATAAATTTAAGATGTTACAGAGCACCCTTCACTCAGCTCTTCCCAACAGCAACATCTTACATACCCGTGGTATATTAGCTAACACAGAAAATTTATTTTCTAAACTACAGACTTGACTTCAACTTCATTACATTGTATATGATGTCATTTTTAAAACCCCATGTATAGATTCATACTATGGTCACTATAATCATAATAAGGACTCCTCCATCACCACAAAGAAATACACTCCCACTACCTGCTCTGCAGTTGTACTATTTTATCCATCTCTAACCCTGACAGCCACTGACATGTTCTCCACCACCATGACTTTGTCATTTCTAGAGTGGTATGTCTAGAATCATAAAGCATATGACCTTTTGAATCTGGCATTTATCACTAACCAGAAAACCTCTAAGATCTATTCATGTAGTTATGGGTTTATAGTTTATTTCTAGCTATATAGTATTGCATTGTATTGATATATAGATTCAGTCTGACACATAAATTTATTATCCTTATGTTCAAATGAACTTATAATTTCAGGAAGGAGAAACTTTTTAAATCTTACTTTGCTATCACTTAAGATGGAGTGATATTTATACAGCTCCTGACTTAATATTTTTACTCCATTCAAATCTTCCCTGACCACTTTACTTAAAAAGCAAATCTCTTTCATCATTCTTTGTTTTTCTGTGCAGTACTAAATATTATCTGACCTTCCACATTAATGAATTTTATTGACTGCCTACCACAACCTCCACCATAGCCCTGTCAGTAAGTTACTAACAGCAAAGATTTTATCAAGTCTCATTCAAGTCTGTATTCCCAACACCAAAAACAATTCTTAACACATAAGACAACAGATTATATACATTGAGCAAAGTCTTCAGTACTGACTGATCTCAGTGAATTGGTATTTTAAAATCGAAAGACTATTGACACTTCATGAACTGGTATACAGATATGGATAGCTCCCAAAAAATGGTACAGATAAAATCATTTGTATTAAACCTGCTTTATTGAATTCCATAAATTAACTATGTCTTACAATTTCAGCAAAGCACCATATCAAAGAAGACTCAGAAGAAGTATAAAAAAATAGCATAAAATGTCTCCTCCTCCAACAGGAAAAAGCTATGAGTCAATATTTTTACTGCAAGTCAAAATTCTTATTGATGTTGATGATTCACATAATCAAATAAAGGAGCGTTTATTCTGATAAGGGTCTTTCTTTTTTGCCTTTTGTTTTTAACATACCGGAAGGCTACAGATGATTCTTGGAACAACATACAAGTAAATGTATTTGGATTTGTCCCATGTCAAATGGGGAAGTTGAAGCAGACAATTTTCTTCCAGTTCCAAACAAATTCCACTTTATGTAATTGAAAGGTTTAGTAAATAATAAAACATCAACATGACTACAAAGACAAATGTAAATGTAGGGAAAGAGAACTTGTTGTTTCAACATGGGAAGACCAAGCCACTCCAATGGGTGTCCCATAGAATCCAAAAGTTTCAGATACAATGTACTACGTGGCCTCGAGGATCCCTTCTAAATCCACATTCTAAGGAGTTGAGAACATTTCAAGCAGAGAACAAAACAAGGGCTCTACAACCAACTTCTCACACATAAAATGCTCAGTTTGGGGACCAGTGTCTAAAACAGTGGTCAAGACGATGCAGGAGATGCCTGCTTTCCACGTCAGAAAGCCTGGGTTTGGGCCCCAGCTCTGACTCTTGATCCTGACCTTCAGCTACTGCAGACACTGGATGGCAGTAAGTGAGAACTCCTCTACTTGCATCTGTGCCATTCATTTGGGGGACTAGATTGAGACTCAGGTTTCCGGCTTCGGCTTGTTGTGGGTTTTTTGGGGGGTGAACAAGTGGATGGGAGATCTCTGTTTCTGTCCAACTCTTTCTCAGCCTCTTAAATGGCAATAAATGAACAGTTTATTATATCTAAGATATGTAACACATATGAACTGTTACATCTAAAAAGCAGTGAAGGAAACTGTTGCATAGCACATTTAGCCAAATAACACAGGTCAAGGAGTTGGTACTGTGGCATTCAGGGTAAAACTGCCACCTGTGAAACCCACATCCCATATGGGTATTGGTTAGAGTCCTGGCTGTTCCACTTCCAGTTCAGCTCCCTGTTACTGTACCTGGGAAAGCAATGGAGAATGTCCTAAGACCTTAGACTCCTGCATCCACATGGGAGACTTAAAAGAAACTCATGACTCTATTTCAGCCAGGCCCAGCGCCAACCCCAGCGGCAGCTGTTGTGGCCATTTGAAGAATTAGCAGGTGGATTCTCTCACTCTCTCAACCCAAACTCCCTTCTCTGTAATTGTGGCTTCCAAATAAAAAAAAATACATCTTTTTCTAAAAAGCTGAATAAAATTATTGTTGCCTCATTTCATAAAATTAGTAATCCTTGCCTAAAACACCAAAATTAAATATCTAATTGGCAAAATCTGACACATTTAACTTGGGTAATTTTCCCTTCCTCCCCATGGCTTCTCCATCTCTAAAACCAGGAAAGCAACAGTCTCTGCTTAAGGAGTTTGTTGGGAGAATTGGGCAATTCTCTTAACACCAGGCATCCAATAACATTACTATAAGCATCTTAGTTAATAACATGATGGTGATGATGATTTATCTAAATGGCATGACAGATAATAAACTTGATCCATGACTAAGAATGCAATTTAACAGAAAAAGCAAAGTGCTTTCAGAAGAAGTTTTAGAACCAGTGAGCAAATGACTGCCTAGGAAGGCGGTGGCTATAACCAGTACATTCACATTGGAAACTGTGGACACAGATTCAATCATGAGTAACCCTGCTGCTACCAGAAGGATCACACAGGTCCAAATAAGAACTCATGAAGTCTGTAAAATATTAACAGCTTAATAAACATCAGCTCACACCATCAACAAACACAGTGTTCAAGTCAACTAAAGAGTACCAACTAAATTAATACCAAGTTGACTAAATGAAATGCCTTAGGGGTTGGGGGGTGCTCGGGGTGATTCACTTCTATGCTGACTTCCCTATAAAAACATCTTCAACAGGCGAGGCAGGAAATTCCAATGAGCAAAAAGGAGAAGCTATATGGGAACCATCACACTGCACACTCCACTTTTTAATCTACTTAAAGATTTTGGTTTAAAGAAGCACATTCAGAAATGTACTCAGAAAAATCAGCGGATGGAAGATCTTTCTCTCTGTCTTCTCTCTATAAATCTGCCTTTCCAACAAAAATAAATCTTAAAAAAAAATACCATCCACTGAGGGATGGTTGAGCAAGTTACCAAACCCTTTCAAATCTCAGTTTCCTAAGCTGTAAAATGGAACCAAAGCTAGGCTCATTCCATGAACCCAGAATGAGTTTTCTGAAAACTGTTAGTATATGTACTATGTTGAATAACAAGTGGGCCCAATTCACAAAATTTCCATCTTTTTAAATTGGCTTTCTAGGGGACAGTACAATGGCTCAACTGGCTAACCCACTACCTCCAAGCACCAGCATCCAATATGGGCACTGGTTTGTATCCTGGCTGCTCCATTTGATACAGCTTCCTGCTTCTAGCCTAGGAAGGCAGTGTAGGCTAGCTTAAGTCTTTGGGATGTTGTACCCTGGTGGGAGACCCAGAGGAAGCTCCTGACTCCTAGCTTCAGATCAGCTCAGCTCTTCCCTAACTGTTGCAGTCATCTGGGGAATGAACCAACAGATGGTAAATCTGCCTTTCCACTAAACATAAATAAGTCTTCAAAAAAAAAGTCTTTCCAAATATGGATACACTAATATGTTCAAGTTTTTTTTTCCACTATAATCAGAATGTTTCACATTGGGATGAAAACTATAGAGTCTTGGGGGTATTACAGTATTTGCATAAGTATCAAAAAAAAAAATCTAAAGTGTAAGCACTGCATTGCAGTGGGTCAAGTCACCACTGGGAATACTCATATCAGAGTGGGAGTTGAGTCCTGCCTGCTCTGCTTCAAATCCAGCCTCCTGCTAAAGCATCCTGGAGGTAGCACATATGGAAGGTCAAGTGCTTGGGTCCATGACACACACGAGAGACCTGGATGGAACTCTGGGCTCCAAGTTTCACCCTGGACAAGCCCAGTTCTGGGGGGCATTTGGGCAGTGAACAAGCAGTTGGAATATCTCTCCTCAATCTCTCTCTCTCTCTCACACTCTCTCAGATTTCCAAGTAGACAGAAACTTTTAAAAGGATCTAAGAATTCTTCTATACAGACATTTAAACAAAAATCAGTTCTTAGCATGGTATGTCATAATAGCGGAACCTGTTAACAATAAATTAAGGTTATAAGCAATTGATGACAACAAATCTCTTACGACTCCAAAACATTAAAATCAGGACCAGCATTTTCTGATTGAAATACTGCATGATCTTTCTGATATCTACTATATGACCTAGGATCTCACTGTATATATTCACGCAAATGAAATACAAAGCTGTATTCATTTTTTAAAAAAGCTATGTTTTTAAGTTTTTATTTATTTTAAAGAGAAGGGAGAGAGGGGAGGGAAGAGAAGAGAGGACAGGGAGGGTGAGATAGATCTCCTATCCACTGTTTCACTCTGCAAGTGCCTGTAGCGGTTGGGGCATAGGCGGAAGGCAGGAGTAGGTTTCCTGTGTGTTAGGGACCCAATTAATTGAGCCATCACCTGCTGCCTCCAAGGCACACAATAATGAGATGCTGTAATTGGGAAGAGATCTGGAACTCAAATTCAGGCATTCAGCTACGAAACACAGGCACCCAAAATGGCAACTTAGCCATGCCACCAAAATGCCACCCCCTAAATTCTACAGGTGAATAATCATACTGACTTTTTTTTTAGATATATACATATATATATTTATTTATTTGGAAAGGCAGATTTACAAAAAGAAGGAGAGACAAAGAGAATGATCCTCAACCACTTGTTAACTCCCCAAATGACCAGAACTGCTGGAGCTGAGCTGATCCAAAGCCAGGAGTCAGAAGCTTCTTCCGGGTCTCCCACATGCGTGCAGAGTCCAAAGGTTGTGGCCATCCGTCACTGCTTCTCTCAAGCCACAAGCAGGAAGCTAAATGGAAAGCAGGACAGCCACGAAATAAACCAACACCAATATGAGATCAGTGCTCTGAGGTAGAAGACTACCAGTTGAGCCATCACTGCCCCTTTCCCCATTTATTTTTTTATTTCTTTAAGATTTTCATAGCAACTTTATTCATAACTGTAAAACAGAAAAATTTCCCTTGACTAAACATTGTAGTACAAGGTTACAACCAAAACTTCATGAAAAAATTAAGTAAAAGTTAATGGAGAACTCGGCACAATAGTCTAGCAGCTAAAGTCCTTGCCTTCAACATGCGGGGATCCCATGAGGGCGCTGGTTCTAATCCCATCCAGCTCCACTTCCCATCCACCTCCCTGCTTGTGGCCTGGGAAGGCAGTTGAGGACAGCCCAAGGTCATGGGACCCTGCACAAGTGTGGGAGACCCGGAAGAGCTCCTGGCTCCTGGCTTTGGATCGACACAACACGGGCCGTTGTTGCGGTCACTTGGGGAGTGAATCATCGGACGGCCTTCCTCTCCATCTCTCCTCCTCTCTCTATATCTGACTGTGCAATACAAAACAAAATAAATCTTTTTTAAAAAAAAGTTAATGGAAAAAAAATCAAGCTAAATATTTAGGGGTTGCATCGTGACGTGGTGGGTTAAGCCTTTGTCTGGAAGGTCAGCATCTCACGTGGGCACCAGTTCAAGTCCAGCTTCTCTGCTTCTCATCCAGGTCCTTGCTAATGTGCCTGGGAAAGCAGTGGCATATTACCTGTCCCAAGTCCTTAAGCCCCTACATGCAATGGCTCAATTGGTTATTCCTCCAATTACAAGCACTGAGATCCAGTAGGAGAACTGGTTCGTGACCTAGCTGTTCTACTTCCCATCCAGCTCCCTGCTTATTACGGCCTAGGAAAACAGCAGAGGATTTCCCAAAACCTTAAGACCCTACACCCACGTTGGGGACCTGGAGGAAGTTACTAGCTCTTGGCTTCAATTGCCTCAGCTACAGCCACTTGGGGAATGAACCAACAGATGAAAGATCCTTATCTCTTTCTCTTTGTAAATCTCTCTTTCCAATAAAAACAAATAAATTTTAAAAAAGAAAGAAAGAGAGGGAGGGAGGGGAGTAGGGGAAGTAGAAAGGACCATGATAAAACCAGCGTCATTTTTTCCTCCACCAAAGTCATGAATATTCTGTTAAGAGAATCCCAGGGTGGAACAGGGGGGAAGTTCTTTGCACATTAGGACCTGAGAAAGGAATAGCTCACGCCTGTTTTCCATGTTCTTGGCCATCTCCCTTCACACCTGCCAGCAAGCTCTACACTACCGTTTCAGACACCAGAAAACAAAGCCCTTTAACGCTGGCTGAATTGAAACTAAGCCCCTAAGTGGAAAGCTGGTACCAGGCAGCAAAACCTTTCCCGGTCAATGCAGCAGTGTCTGGCTAGCACGGGAATGATCAATTGATCTCTTTCTGTGAACTGACAAGAAGATAAACATAAAGGCAGACAGTCCTCAAGCCACATTCTACTGGGAATCAAGCATCTGCTTTCCCAGCAATACCACATACCAATCTGCAAATGCAGAAACCAAATGCCCTGTCAGTGCTCTCTCTCTCCCCCTCTCTCTCACACACACACACACACACACACACGGACATGCCCCTTGGTGAATATATAAAGTTAAGCAGGAAACCCTACCTTGGAAGCACATAGTTACACACTTAATTAACATTGATATTAAAAACTGACTTATCCAACACTCAGGCTTTCCTTTCCACAGAAAGGACTTTTCTACAGAAATGGGACTTTGAAAAATAATTTGACTACTGACAGTAGAGCCTGTGGTTAGCGGACAAATGTGCCAACCTACCATGAAGTATGAAGCCTTCTGCTGCATGCCCTCAGAGCCCCAGACTCCACTTGCAAAGGACAGGATTGAAATATTCCATATGTTTTCTTTGTCAGCGACATGGCTATTGAAAGCAAGGCCCTGGTAGTCTCCCCGCTGAGGGACTGGGGCAAACTATTCATGTGTAACCAGGCAGATGTCAAGATGGTAATGGGAAAAACATCCCAAACTTTTTTTTAAGAGATTCAGGGTAAAAAATGCACAACTGCATTGGAGACAGTCAGTTTAGGCTGTGAGTAGGCACAACTGAGTCTATGAGCTGCTGCTTGGGTTTTATAATTCATCTTTTTTTATAATTCATTTTTAAATAAGGGCTGAATCAAAACTCAAAATAGAGAGTTTCCAAGTTAACTGCACCTTTTAGAAAAATGAAACATTTTAAAAACATTATCTTTATTCTAATATTTTTAACATAGCACCCCTTTTAAAACTCAAAAATGAGGTATGTAGGTATCCAAACATCGATAAAAAAACACCATTTTCAAAGAACTTAAAAGTTCTTGTAACACGAGTATTTCTACAAAGTGATACTTAGAAGCAAGAACACAGCTAAGTTGCCAGCCTTGAGGAAACATTCCCCAGTCCCAACAAGGAAGAACAAAAACTGACCCAAGAATTGGAGGGTACCCACTGAGCGCTGCTTAGGAATTCTGGATATTCCAAAGTCTGAAAGTAGAAGTGAGGCCTCCCAAGGAGCCTCATTGTTTAATGAAAAATCTCAGTATTCCAGCATTTAGAAGTAAAAAGCCAGTATCCAAAGATGACACTATCTGTAAAGGGCACAGCTCTCATAATAAGCGAGGTCACACGTCATTGTCTGAGAAACATGGTGTTCCCTTCCAGGGGAAGCATCCTGATACTTGACCAATCATCCCAGAAAAACAATAAACACGGTCTCCCCTAAGCACTTTCCTCCAGAGAAATGACCTTCCATTACCAGATCTCTTGTTAGGAGGGAAAGGGGACCATTAGTAAGAAGGTGTCTTCATGGAAAAACACAACAAGGTCACGGGCAATGGAAATACTGATAAGTTCATTTTGGTACAAAAATCATTAAATCCACACAGACTATCTTCATAATATACATATTCCATGAACTTTTTATGCCCCACGCTTCTTTCTCTGTCAGTATCTTTATGGATTTCTGGATGAAAAAAAATCTGTCAGCTGAAGAGCCTTTTACAGTCAGGACAGGGGCTCACCTGTTAAGTCTGCAACAAGTTTTGACTGTGACATGAATTCAAAGAATGAAGGACGAGATGCAGAATTCTGAATCACAAGGTGGTAAAGACATGGACAACTATCCAGTCACTCCCAAGAGAAAAGTTGGATCCTCACTCAATGTAAATCAAAAAAAAAAAAAAATTCCTAGGTGTGATCATGAAGATAAAGCAAACACATTGGGGCCCTGAGCAGTAGCCTAGTGGCTAAAGTACTGACCTTACACACTTCTGGATCCCATATAGACGGCATTTCTAATGTCGGCAGCCCCGCTTTCCATCCAGCTCCCTCCTTGTGGCCTGGGAAAGCAGTCGAGGAAGGCCCAAAGCCTCAGGACCCTGCACCTTTATGGAGACCCAGAAGAGGCTCCTGGCTCCTGACTTTGAGTAGGCTCAGCTCTGGCCGTTGCAGCCACTTGGGGAGAGAATCACCGAGTGGAAGATCTTCCTCTCTGTCTCTCCTCCTCTCTGTGTATCTGTCTTTCCAATAAAAATAAAATAAATCTTTAAAAAAGAAAGATAAAGCAAATACCCTCTTTTCGCATATGGGAAATTGGGGTACAAGACAGTAAAGTGACTCGCCCAATATCTAGAATGTCCTACTGAGTCCTGACTGAATCAGCCACAAACCAAAATAATAGCAATCATTTTGAAAGCCAGTTTATAAGAATATTCTTATAAAAGAAGACCAGAGAATCCATTGTGACATTAAAAAAAAAACAAAACTGGATAACAATAATGAACTGTAAATGACTTTGGAGAATACAAGGCCAACAAGAAACTTCTTCATAAGAAAACATCAAGTTTTGGGGCCCGGCGGCGTGGCCCAGCGGCTAAAGTCCTCGCCTTGAACGCCCTGGGATCCCATATGGGCGCCGGTTCTAATCCCGGCAGCTCCACTTCCCATCCAGCTCCCTGCTTGTGGCCTGGGAAAGCAGTTGAGGACGGCCCAATGCATTGGGACACTGCACCCACGTGGGAGACCCGGAAGAGGTTCCAGGTTCCCGGCTTCGGATTGGTGCACACCGGCCCGTTGCGGCTCACTTGGGGAGTGAAACATCGGATGGAAGATCTTCCTCTCTGTCTCTCCTCCTCTCCGTATATCCGGCTTTCCAATAATAAAAAAAAAAAAAAAGAAAACATCAAGTATTTATTTTAATATTTATTTATTCTTATTGGAAAGTCAGATATACAGAAAGGAGGAGAGACAGAGGAAGATCTTCCATCCAATGATTCACTCCCCAAGCGGCCGCAACGACTGGGGCTAAGCCAATCCGAAGCCAGGAGCCAGGAGCTTCTTCCGGGTCTCCTACACGGGTTCAGGGTACCAAAGCCTTGGGCCATCCTTGACTGCTTTCCCAGGCCACAAGCAGGGAGCTGGATGGGATTAGAACTGGTGCCCATATGGGATCCCAGGCATGCAAGGTGAGGACCTTAACCACTACGCCATCGTGCCGGGCCCAAGTATTTTTTTTAAGAATCAAATGAGATTGGCTAACAGAGGCAGTACAGAAAAGATGAAAACAGAGATTATGACAAACTGCTAAACATCAGTTGGTAAACTCATAATGTATATTTATAAAATTTAGCATATAGGCTGGCACCATGACATAGCCAAGCCTCTGTCTTCAGCATCCCATTCAGGCACTGGTTTTAGTTCTGACTGCTCCAGTTCCAATCCAGATCCCCACTTGTGGCCAGGTAAAGCAGAGCAGAATGGCCCAAGTCCTTGCAACTCTGTAACCATGTGGGTGACCCAGAGGAGGCTCCTGGCTTCTGGCTTAGAATCAGCTCAGCTCTGGCCGCTGCAGCCATTTGGGGAGTGAAAGAGCAGATGGAAAACCTCTGTCTCCCCTTCTCTCTGTATCGCTTTCTTTCAAATACAAAATAAAATGTTGTTCTAAAATTTGGTACAAAAACATTTCAAATGTATTAAATTCATTCAGGATGTCAGAGCACCGGTCCAGTTCAAGTCCTGGATATGCTGTTTCAGATCCAGCTCTGTCAGTGTGCCTGGAAGGCAGCATACGATGCCTCACTGTCTGGCCACTGCTCTGTGGAAGACCTGGACAGAGTTCCTGGCTCTGGGACCTCGCCTGACCAAGCCTGGCTGCTGCAGCCACAGGGAAGTGAACAAGTGTAGGGTAGCTTGCTCTCGCATTCTTTCTCTCTCTCTCTCTCTCTCTGTCCTTTAGCATTTTTTAAAAAGATCTATTTATTTTTATTAGAAAGGCAGATTTACAGAGGAGAGAAAGAGATGAGATCTTTAGTCCACTGGTTTACTTCCCCCAAATGGCCGCCACAGCCAGAGCTGAGTCGATCTGAAGCTAGGAGCCAGGAGCTCCTTCCAGGGGCACATGGAGTTGGGTTATTCTCTACTGCTTCCCCAGACCAGAATCACAGAGCTGGATCAGAGGTGGAGCAGCTGAGACTAGACCTGACCTGGGGAATCTGTCTAGAATGGCTATGGAATATTAGTACTGCAGGCAATTAGTACTATTGGGAAGCTAAACTACTGCAAAGGCCCCCTTTGGCATTTCAAGCAAATAAAGGTGTTAAAAATCTAAAAAATAATGCATTCAATCCCTTCTAATGAGAATTCTGAAAATACCCAACTTGATGTGAGCTAAAATAGTTTGACAAGGTTCCAAAAGGCAATCAGCACACTTAGAAGCTGCAGAGCTTGGGGCCCAGCGGCTTGGCCTAGCGGCTAAAGTCCTCGCCTTGAAAGCCCCGGGATCCCATATGGGCGCTGGTTCTAATCCCGGCAACTCCACTTCCCATCCAGCTCCCTGCTTGTGGCCTGGGAAAGCAGTCGAGGACGGCCCAATGCATTGGGACCCTGCACCCGCGGTGGGAGACCCGGAGGAGGTTCCAGGTTCCCGGCTTCGGATCGGCGCGCACTGACCGTTGCGGCTCACTTGGGGAATGAGTCATCGGACGGAAGATCTTCCTCTCTGTCTCTCCTCCTCTGTGTATATCTGACTGTAATGAAAATAAATCTTAAAAAAAAAAAAAAAGAAGATACAGAGCTTGATTCATTGAGCACCTGAACCAGTAGTTAACAGCCTCCAAAGGCATGAAGCATCCCAAAGGTTAGCCTTGATTTCCCTCCCCTGACAACTGGAGAGAAGACTTGGCAGATTTCAGGACATTAGAGACTTTATAAGGTGCTAAGTTTCTCAAGAGACACGGCTCTCTCCTTCTACAGAGAATTCTGCAAGAAAGCCACTCTAAGATGGTGTGTGCACACTGGAAGGTGACATTCTAGAGCAGAGGAGCACCCAGGGACATTCATTCTCCTGAAAACATCTGACCTATCAAGCCTTTCATTTATAATCCTTACAGTTGATTCAAAGGCTTCTAAACCTGAAGTCTGACCCTTAAGGAAATGGTAAAAACCCAAAACACAACGTCAAAGCTCAAACCTTACAGTTTGCGAGAAGAGACTGCTCACTTAGAAGCACGCCTGCTTCCCATTCTGCTCCTTCCAAACCCCAGGATGGCAGGAGTGAGAATTACAAAACTCATCTTCTATAAACTATACAATCAGGCTCAGCTCCAAAAGAAAACCAAGTTTTCGGGGGAGTTTCTATGTCACCACTTGCACGAAATGACTTTGTGGGTTATACTACGAGCTGCAGCAGGGAACCAGAGAAGTGAGAGCCAGAGCATTCCTGGGCACACGCCTCAGCCATGCCCACTAAGCTTCCAGGTAAAGAAACCAGGGTCTGCCAAATTTGTCACTCTTCTGGAGATGGAAAATCTCCCCAGTAGAACTTCAAAAGTACAAGGGGACAGGAAGAATCCAAATCAAATTTTTTATGGATGTTGTATTCTATACCCTGATTTAGATACAGTATCAAAACGTTTTGGTCTTGGTGCAATGAGATTTTTATCCTTTCAACAGTCAACATTATTTTTAAACCTCTGTTAAAAAAAAAAGTTTCTGCTTCTCCTAGCATAAAAATAGGAAAACCAAACAACTAGTTAAGGGGGCTTACACAGCCTTTGACTTATCTTGATTCAGAATATTTATACACAACCCAAATGTGGAGGACAAGAATCAGCAATTGTTACAGAATATATTAAATATGCTCCCTCCACACGCTGTCTCACTTGTATAGACAACCGTCTGTGATCTAAACGTGTACCCAGTCTTGGTCCAGCTGACTCTCAAAATACCTATGGTTTACATTTCCTTATAAAGATATTCTTATATTCTATGGGACAATAGGCTGTCCCAGGGGAGTGGTGCAATGGTTTTTCCATAAGGTCTTTCACACTTGATCTTAGCCAAAAGGCCGAGAAGCGATTGATAAGGTCTTTCAGTAAAGAAAGCTAAGAAATACACTTCTTTTAAAAAATAAATATTAGATATTTTTTCTAAATGCTCATTTCTTGGAACAAGACTCTTGCAAAGGTATTCCTAAACCTACATCATTTGCATTTAAAATGAGAAATATATCACGTCGAATCTGTGGTAGGGGAGGACCTGCCTAGCATGCTTTTTTGACAATTAAAATATGTAACAATACAAAAGTATGTCTTAGAGGCTAAAAATAACCAACCCAAACATTTAGAGTTTTAATTGTCTGCACACGACACAGAATACTGCAGTGTACTTTGTAAGAATCTTGCTAAAAATAGCCTGGCTGGCTGCATGCAAAGTTTAACAACAAATATGCATGTGTGATGGTGACTCAAAGTACAGTGCTACAGTTTCCTCTTGATATTTAAAAGGAATATTTGAGTACCAACTTGCTTAAGACATTAGGAAGGTGAGAAACTACCAGATGTATATGAACTATACAGTCAGGCTCAGTGTCATGCTGACACTGCTTTCTAAACTCCATTTTGAACTCACTCAAGTTCAGACAATAGGACTGACACCTGGCAAACAGTCTGACCATCAGGTGCTTAAAGAAACAAAAGAAATGTCAAGAAAGACTGACAAATTAGCCATTGTATAAACGTACTGATTGCTAAGAGCCCTAGACTTTTTTTTTTCTCCCATGAAGGTATTCAGGATTATAGCATTATATCACCCTCCGTGAAGCTTTTTGACACTCACTTTACTAAACAAAGTGGGGTGGGGGGGAGAAAAGAATGACCTACAGTCTTTATCTACAGGAAAACAAACGTCAGCCTAGCCATACAGGTGTTAAGGCTCGGGTAAATAATAAACTGGAAAACTTGTTTCTGAGCCTAAAACTTTGAGGTCCAATTTGACAAATTAAAAGGCTGTTTTAGCAAGAACACTTTTAGTTCTGTCAGTTACCTTTTCAAAGTTAACAGCATTACTTTTTTAATCCAGATATGCTAACAAATACTCTGCTTTTATGGTTCTTTCATTTACATACTTCCTTTTTTTGCAGTTCAAAGGTAGCAGATAGGAAGATGTGAATGAATCACTGAACATTCTTACTACTTCTTACACTCATGGAAAGTCAAAGGAAACAGACATTAGCCATCATCTAGTACCAGTGGTCACTACTGAAAAAGAAAGATACATTCAAGGAGAACAGAAACCAAAACTAGTATACTGTCAGTACTTTCCACTATTAAAGACAACAGTAACAACCTGAAAGACAGATTCACAGAAGACAACAGAATGCCTGAACTTGCCTGCATCTACCTATACTGATACAGACCTTGGATCATTCCTAAGAGATTAAGCTGTCAGATGTTACCTTACAATTCTAATGCTAAGGATCAACTGACTGCCTGGACATTAAACACTTGAGATACAATGACAGCCTGAGCCCTTAGCTTGACTAGTAATCATAAAACGCTGTTAGTTACTGCAAGCTTTAAAAATCACAGAATAAGAGAATTACCACAGAATAACAGAATGGTTGCTTTGAGACAGTAAATTCCCAATTGGATAGAAAGATTCCAATTAAACTGGATAACTGGAGTAGTATCCTGAATGAATGAGAGAGCTCATGTTAGGCAGCTGTCCTTCACGGAACAGGACCCAGAGAACCTGAGAGACACGAAAACCAAAACTCAGACTGAACATCTGGCAGTGAGAGTTGCTACCTTCTAGTTTCACAGATGAGGAAACCAAGGCCGGGAAGGGTTACGCACCTGCCTCACTCAAGGTCTCTCCTGTCAATTATTGACAGTTCTGTGCTCCAGCTCTGCAGGTCGCTGCAGAGCCATCCTTCTTCTCCAGTATTTATAGAGAACTGAGTGCTTTGCTGGTTCATCAAATAAAACATCCATGCTTAAAACCCTCCCTATGTTGTCCTTATTTTGAACAGGGTTAATTTGTGTGAGAAAATGAATACGTCTCT
Organism: Ochotona princeps; assembly: GCF_030435755.1. Taxonomy (NCBI): domain Eukaryota; kingdom Metazoa; phylum Chordata; class Mammalia; order Lagomorpha; family Ochotonidae; genus Ochotona; species Ochotona princeps. The sequence goes on along the minus strand of NC_080835.1, from coordinate 32,059,096 downwards.
AAAAGGACACACACTACCCAAACTAAACTATCCCTGAAATTCACAGAAAACAACTCAGAAAATAAAAAATACCAAGTCTAATAGCAAGAAGGCATAAACAATCACTGATTACTAACCTCAGCAGCCATAGAAAACAGCAAACATCCAAAGAGACATAAAAAGTTACTTCCAGATAACACCAGTAAAAAAGAAAGGTGTACAGAGGGAAAAAAAAAAAAACAAACCACCTTCAGGAAGAAATGGAAATTGCGCTTCCAAGAAAAAGCCAAAGATTCTTGAAAAACACTTCAAAAGCCTTCAGGTTACCACCAATGCTTAAAAAAAAAAAAGTTCATAACTTTCTACTCTATAGGATACACACACTGTAAAGCATCCAGAGATTATGACTAATTATGTAGAAGTGAGGACACTGGGCAATTTTTTTGTCCAGTGTCCAAATTACTGAAACAGGGCGATTTTATTTTCCAAGTGTTAAGCCATACCCACAGGAAACAAGCAAGGTAGAATACTACCCTCGCAAAGCTCCTTAGCTAGTCATGCATTCTGCAACAAGTCTCCATGGCAAATTTCCTAACATACACTCCTAAATACAAAGAACTCCTTCAAGTGAGTGGAAAATTGCTTGTGTAAACGGAACTGGAAGAAGCTCCTACTACTCTCCCATCTTTGAACATGAGAATCTTATCATCACATGACACCCTAAAATTTTGTGTAGAAATTATAAAATCATAGAACTGCTGGAAGCAAAACAAACCAAAAAAACACCAGGTATTCAGATAAGGAAACTCAGACACAAAAGTGGAATGACTTGCCCAAGGCCACACAATTATTCAGTGGCATGCTTAGGGCTGTCATTAAGAGCTCAGATCCTCCACTCTGCAGGAAACCACAGAAACAGTCTTTCCAAGTGTTAGATGGGCACGAAGGACAGCTGGCATGTGAAAACTCATGTCCCAGGTCCACACTTGCCAACCTTCGCGGCAGTAAGACATGGCTCAATCTCCTGCCCATCACCACTGTCACTTCATCTCTTTCTCCCCTAATTTTTGAAGGTAAGTGATTAATGTAACAGGTACCTCTTAACACAGGCCTAACTATGAATCCCTTTGATTCACATACACGTCAGAATCTCAGATTTAGTAAGCTTAGCTCTTTTTACGCAGCTTGGGGTGAATGAGGACAAGCCAGTGCGTCGTGACACAAGAGTGGAAACTGCTATTCAACACCACGTAATCCCTCCAGGTGCGGCACCTAGCGCGAGGGGGGAATCTGAGGATTACCTCTGACTCCATCCCCAGACTCACAGAAGGCAGCTTTCAGCAGGAAATAGACACTGCTCAACAAGTTTAGACGAGCCTAAGAACAGGTATCCTCAGTCTACGGCCTTCTCAAATCTGGACAAAAGGCTAAATGCTGATAAGGCGAGACTTGACAATCCCTTGTGGGAAAGGTATCTGACGTCCAAGGCCCAGTTCTGCCCAGTTCTGTGATGTCTTACATACTTGGTACTCACTCCAGCACCTTAAGTGTCCACTAGGTCCTACCTGTGTGGATTCCAAGTTGGGGAAACTAGAATCTGTTAGTTCTGGGTACCCAAAGGCGGATGCAGAAACCCCGTGGGAGGTGAAAATACTATGAATGAACAAGTCCACGAGGAATGGGTAGGAAATAAAAAAACTTTGGTTAATAGTTATGTCTTGGCATTTTAACTTCTATTTTTATCTTTAATTTTCTAGATAACTAAGTAGGCTTTGATATGCACACTGCAGAAAAAAAGACCAGGGGATCAAAAGCTTAGGATTCATAGGATTAGTGTCTTGGTATCAGTGGATGGGAGAGCAGACTGAAACCACCTGGACAAAAGACTCCAGGTGGTCCCCAGGTATCCTGCCAGGACCACTGAAGTGTGCACCTGCAGCACCTGCCCCTTCTGATACACAGCTTGTAGGTGCATGGCGCTAGCTGGTCTCCTCGTAAGCTTACTGCCTGTGGAAACTCCTCTATATTGGCTGGCCTGGTAATCTCTACGTTGGAGGGTGAGATCAGGCAATTAGGATGAAGTAAGGAGTTATTGATATGTGCTGCCAGCTTTCCTCATAGGTCACAATTTTTTTTTAAAAAATGGCATATTTGCTCACCATGCAGCTGAAAAGGTGGTGGCATGATGCAGTTTCGGCAATTCAATCTAGTCATTGTCTACACGTTTGCAAGCCGTGAATAGCAACTTTTGGAAAGCTCAGAGCTAACGACATAGCTTCGCACTCCCTGCCCAAGTTCTACAGAAGGGTGTCTGGAGCTCTCCGGGGAGGTGCATACACTCATAAACATGGGGTATTTCTTTGCAGGTTTAGGTGCTAATGTAAAATAGCATTTTCCTTGTGGGGCAAGTTAAATCTGTTAAAATTCAAGGAAGCTGCTCAACAAGGTCATTACCACTCTATATCAAAACACTCAAATCCCACCTCTCTGTTACACAGCAGGGCCTCCTCAGAGGTTCACGTGAAGGCACCTCTCTTCTTGACATCAGAGCCTTACACGTTCCTAGAGGATTTGGGGGAACAGGGAACTCCATCTTCCCTACCCTGCTCTTCAGTCCCCTCACCTCACTGCCCTTTAACATACTTTCGCGAACAAACCCCCCCCCCTTTTTTTTTTACCGCAAAGCTAACCATTTCTTTTTTCTGTGAGAACTTAAACTGCACTGCACTGCAGGAAAATAGCTTCAATTGCCAAAACACACCTGAGGGGGGACAGGAGGAGACTCAGTAGGAGATTGAAACAAGCTCCGAGGTCTCCATCCAACTCCCTAATATGCCACCCCGAGAGGGCAAGCAAAAACACCTGCCGACCACCCACCTGGAGACACAGCCTGGTCTACAAACAGGGGCTTTCTTCATAGGGTCGTGGCTGCTTTCAGGGAGACAGTCCATTTCTAAGAGATTCCTTCAGGAGCAATCAGGGAAAAAGAATTTCATTTTCCCAAGGGCCTCCCACAACTTCATTCCTCTCTCAAACAGCCCTTCCGCGGGCCCTTAGGTAAATCTCCCACAGGCCACACAACGCAAGAAGAGCGCACAAGCCTACCCTCCCTCACCCTATTCTTCCTCTCTCGCTGGCATCTGCCAACACCACCCCCAACACCTCTGTCGGAGCCCTCCCCTTTTCCGAGGGAAACTTCTACAGTTCCCGTCGGAGGCGGGAGACTTGGGGCGGCACAGCCCTAGGAGTGAGGGACTCCCTCGGAACTCGGGCAGCTCCCTAAGTTTCTCTGGCTGGGTGCAGCGAAGCCTGGCGCCTGCCTTGCGTGGCGACGGAACGCACACTCTGAGGCTTTCTCTCTCAAACCCCTGCACGCAGGGTCAGCCTGCCTCCCGACAGGCCTCACTGGGGTCAGGAGCATTTCCACTAGCACGAGCCTGTCATTTCTCTCCTTCTTGGCTCCGGCCCTGCTGCGTGCTCTGGAATCCTGGATCTTTCTGAGCGAGTCCGAGAGCGGTGCTGGGCCGAGACGCCAGGTCGCACTCTCCCGGGCCACGATACAGGTGTTTCTTCCCCCACGAGTGCCAGAGCCCACGAGGCTCCAGGTGCGGCCTCAGGGCAACGTGCCTCGGTTCACACACTTAGGGTCAACTGGCGAGACCTGCCGGCCGACCGAGCCAGAGCCCGCGTGAACCGGTTGCCAGGGGCAAGCGTTTCCAAATGTCTCCTTGGCCACACACACACACACACACACACGTATATCTGTGCCAGGGGGAGGAGGGCGACTGTGCCAAAAAAGTCCAGGAGAGAGACTCTCACTGCAAAGTTTGGAGAGCCCGCGGGGCGGAAGAGGGCGCCCAGTACCCCCACACAGGTGGCGGCGTCTCCCAGTGTCCCCCTCCCCAGGGTACTGGGGGTGGCAGGAGAGAGACGGCCGGCCCGGACCCAGGATCGCCCCCTCACCCCACCCCGTCCGAGACCCCGCCAGCCACACTCACAGCGCTTGGGTGAAGGCGCTGAGCCCCTCCGGCACGGCCGTCAGCCCCTTCCCGGAGCAGTCCACCCGACGGTCGCCGTCGCAGCTGCAGGGCGCCGCGCACAGAGGAGGCGCCGCGCCGCTGGGCCCGGCCGAGCCGAGCAGCCCCAGGGCGAGGAAGCAGAGCAGCCCCAGCGGGCCCGGCATCGCTGCGGCCGCCTCCCGCGCCGGCCTGTCCCGGGCGCCGCTCGCTCGGCCTGCGGGCTGGGGCGGGGGGCTCGCTCTCCCTGGGCAGTGGGCGCGGGGCTGGGCGCCTTCAGCAGCCCGCCGCCTCCGCAGCAGCAGCAGCAGCAGCAGCAGCAGCAGCGCAGGGACGCGGCGCTCCGGACCTTCGCCCTTCCCGCTGCTCCATGGAAGAGGCACGGGCGGCCCCGCTCGGCCGGAGGCTCAGGCCAGCCGGGCCGGCCCCGCGCAGCTGCCGGGGCCGCGCGCTCCCATCGCACCCGCCTGCTCGCCCCGGCCTCGCCGTCGCAGCCGCTGCTCAAGCGTGCGGAGTGCAGTCTCCAGCCATGCCGGCCCCTCGTCCCAGCCCCCGCCTCGGCTCGCCGACCAACACCCGGGCGCCGCGCGCTCTCCCCGCCGCCGCTCGAGCTCTTCCCGTCCTTTTCCCTTCTAGGGTTGCGCGCTCCGATTCTCAAGCCCCCGGCCGCTGCGTTATGCAAATCATTTAGGTACATGCAAAACTAACCCTTCTCCCGGAGCGCCATTGGCCCGGGGAGGTCTCGAGCTCATTGCTATGCTGGGAGGGGAGCTGCCATTGGCCAAGAGTGGGATCGGAGGGGCGTGTGTCTCGGGCGTGAGTGACAAGGTAGTGGTGTTGGTGGTTCCAGGCAAAAATCCCTGACTTGGCTGGATTTGTGTGGCAGGTTGCGGGTTGAAGGTGGAAAGATCGAAAGACGAGGAGTCTGGGTTTTTTTTTTTTTCCTCCCCTCACCCGTCTTTCCTTTCCCTCTGCAGAAATTGGATCTCCTAAATTGGATGACCTGAAAAGTAGAACTTGCCTGCAGCCTCCGGTTAAGTTTCAAATGACTCTCAGCTGCCGGAGGGTGAGGACACTGGGAGCCATGCAAACGGAAAAATGACTTTTTAAGGAGGAGGGAAAGCGTTTTCCTTAATCTGACACAAATCTTGGGGGTTTAGTTATATCCTAAAGTAAAACAGGGTGCGTCTTGCCGCGTCTCACTTCCCCCCGGATCTTTATGCCTATCTGGGCATACATTCGGTAGCTAAATCCTAGCAACGAATCATCCATGACACAAAGCAGACTGCTTTAAAATCGTAAAACGTGGGGATGTTTCTAAGGTCGAAGGAGGTGATGTGTCTGAACACTGGGCATATTCTGCAGACGTCCTAACTCTGGCAGCGCCACGATTCCAGCCTTGAGAAGCCGGCGGCAGCCCTGGTGTGTTTAATGATCACCGTGGTCTAGACCCTGAGTCCTCGTGGCCTACCTGACACCCACAAAGCCCATTATCTCCCCCGAGGACTGCCTTAACAGGACCCTCCTTGCCTGCTGCTGGCCATGCCTTGTGCTTGCTTTTCTCTATACTGGAGACACGTTTTCCGAATGCTGTAAAAAAGCAAGCAGTTTTAAAATGTCACCACTTAAGTTACCTGGTGAGACAGACCAAAAAAAAAAAAAAAAAAAAAAAAATTTAAAGTGAAATATTTCCATCATCTGTATATGCAGGAGTTTGTCTTTTTAAAGATTTATTTATTTTTATTGGAAAATCACATTTACAGAAGGAGAGTCAGAAAGCTCGTCCATTCTCTGGTTCACTGCCCAAGTGGCCACAATGGCAGGAGCTGAGCCAATCCAAAGCCAGGAGCCAGGAGCTTCTTCCAGGCCTTGCAGCAAGTACGGGGTCCCAAGGCTTTGGGCTGTCCTCGACTGATTTCGCAGACCATAAGCAGGAAGCAAGATGGGAAGTGGAGCAGCTGGGACACGAACAGGTGCCCATGTGAGATTCCGACACATGCAAGAACACATTAGCCACTAGGCTACCACACTGGACCCTCAAGAGTTTATCTTAAAAACAATGCCGGCTCGAGCACTTGACCAGCATATACCGCATTTATCTGCAGAGTCATTACATGCATGGGTAACTTCCCCTCCAAGTCTCAGGAATGACATAGTTCCTCTGAGCAAGATAAGAATCCTGGAGCTCTTCAACGTTGCAGTGCTGTGTCCAAGGTTGTCGCAGCACAACTGGGTGCCTTGCTTCTTGTCTTGGAGTGCCCCTCACATTGGCTTTCCTTGCAGCAAGTACGGGGTCCCAAGGCTTTGGGCTGTCCTCGACTGATTTCGCAGACCATAAGCAGGAAGCAAGATGGGAAGTGGAGCAGCTGGGACACGAACAGGTGCCCATGTGAGATTCCGACACATGCAAGAACACATTAGCCACTAGGCTACCACACTGGACCCTCAAGAGTTTATCTTAAAAACAATGCCGGCTCGAGCACTTGACCAGCATATACCGCATTTATCTGCAGAGTCATTACATGCATGGGTAACTTCCCCTCCAAGTCTCAGGAATGACATAGTTCCTCTGAGCAAGATAAGAATCCTGGAGCTCTTCAACGTTGCAGTGCTGTGTCCAAGGTTGTCGCAGCACAACTGGGTGCCTTGCTTCTTGTCTTGGAGTGCCCCTCACATTGGCTTTCTCTGCCTCAGTCATTTCTATTGTTTTCTAGCATGGTTCATTAGAAAGTGAAGTGAGAAGACCACGATGCTGATTTCTCCAACGAACTCCTTTAAGACCTGTCTTTTTCAACACTTGCTGTGAGCATCATTGTCTTCTGTCTGTCATTAACAGTTAAAAACTATCAACGCATTGTACATCTATCAGATGACTTGTTTCATTTATTTCAAGATATGAGCGTAAGAAGCACCTGTAAAGCTTGATTTAAAATGCAAAATGATTTGGTAGGCCTGACTGGAGCCCACTCATCACCGGTTTGATGCTCAAGTGAAAAGCCCTAGGTGATCCACAACTGGTACAACTTCAGTCTGCTTTCAAGGAATGAAAATGGGATGGCTGGCAACTTAAGGAAAATAGAGAGTCAAATTTTAGAGGAAGGAGAGAGAGAGGTTTTGTTGAAGAATAAATTCCTCTTATCTTTCAGATGAATTCCTATAAGAAAGGTACATTCAGACTTGCAGCTTAATGAGACAAAAAAAATCAGAACAATTGTCTTGGGTAAGGAAGAAAAAAAATGTGAAATCTGTTAACGTGCTAACATGTCTTATAGTTGCTATATTCTGTGTACTTGTCACTAAAAACAAATCAGTTAAATTAATTTTTATTTCTTTGCTCAGATGTCCCATGAAAGCATAAAAATAAAAGCAAACAATGGTAATCTTAAGAACACTATCACAGGTAACTAGAGAAAATCAAGCAGTTCTTACATGAGCAGTGACTGGAAAGACGTCAACAAGCCAAAGAAAAACTAGACGATGAGCAAAAACCCAAGTTAGTCTCTCATCCCTGCCATGTACACTTTTTCCTGGTTTGGGGTGCTGGGAATGAGCACCCCACTCTCATTGCTGTCGAGGTAGCATCAAGGCCTCGAGAACAAGTGGAGGCTGCTGTGAGCATTGTGGCATAGCAGGAAAGCTGCTGCCCGTGGAGCTGGCATCCCACCCGGGTACCAGCTCGCATGAATTTCTGGCTCCTGGCTTAGCCTTAGCCCAGCCCTCACTATCATGGTATATGAAAAATTCTCTTTCAATCTCTCTCTCTCTTTTAAATATTATAAAGCTTCTTTTTTTTTCTTTTAAGATTTATTGATTTTTATTGGAAAGGCAAATATACAGAGAGGAGGAGAGACAGAGAGGAAGATCTTCCATCCGATGGTTCACTCCCCGAGCAGCTACAAAGGCTGGAGCTTAGCCAATCTCAAGCCAGGAGCCAGGAGTTTCTTCCGGGTCTCCCATGTGGGGGCAGGGTCCCACAGCTTTGAGCTGTCCTCAACTGCTTCACAGGCCACAATCATGGAGCTGGATGGGAAGCGAGGCTGCTGGGATTAGAACTGCCGCCTATATGGGAACCCAGCGCAGTTAAGGCAAGGACTTTAACCGCTAGGCTATTGAGCTGGGCCCTTTCTCTCTGTCTCTCTCTGTCTCTCTCTCTCTCTCTCTCAAATAAAAAAAACTTGAAGAAAAAAAAATGTCCTCCAAAAAGAAAATCCCTCAAACACAAGAGTTTTACCTTTATAAAACATTTCTGACTAAGGAAAACAAAATGTTTCAGTTCATAGCAACCAGCTTAAGAAAGATTTACAGGTGCGGTTCAAAGTCCTTTTGTACCCCATGTTAGATATATTCCTCCCCTTTTTGTCTTCTTGAGAAGCACTTTTATTTCAGAATTATTTTCCATGCCTAGTTTCTTTTTTCTAAAGATTTATTTATTTTTATTTGAAAGGCAGATTTGCAGAAAGAGAAGACAAAGAAATCTTCCATTCATTGGTTCATTCTCCAAATGTTTGTAATGGCCAGAGCTGGCCCAATCTGAAGCCAGGAGCCTGGTGTTTCTTCTGGGTCTCCCATGTGGCTTCACGGCCCAAGGACCTCAGTCATCTTCTGCTGCTCTTCTCAAAACATCAGCAGGGAGCTGGACCAGAAGAGGAGTAGCTGGGACTTGAACCAACACACATATGAGATGCCAGCACCACAGGTGGAGGATTAACTTACATGCCACAGCACCAGTCCCCATGCCTATTTTCATATGTATTCCTAAACAATATATAATACCTTTTTATATATATAAAACATACTATTTCAGACTGTCCTTAACATCTAGCTTCTGGGCCCAGCATGAAAGACCAGTGGCTCAAGCCCTCACCTTGTGTGCGCCAGGATCACATATGGAGGCCAGTTTATGTCCCAGCTGCTCAGCTTCCCTTCCAACTCTCTGCTAATAGCCTGGGAAAGCAGTCGAAGATGGCCCAAAGCCTTGGGACCCTGCACCTGCATGGGAGACCCAGATCCTGGCTCCTGGTTTCGGATTGGCTCAGTTTTAGCCATTGTGGATGGAAGATCTTTCTCTCTGTATTCTTCTCGCTGTATATCTGCTTTTCTGATACATACATACATTCATACATCTTTTTAAAAAATCCACTTACGGGCCCGGTGGCGTGGCCTAGCGGTTAAAGTCCTCGCCTTGAACGTGCCGGGATCCCATATAGGCGCCGGTTCTAATCCCGGCAGCTCCACTTCCCATCCAGCTCCCTGCTTGTGGCCTGGGAAAGCAGTCGAGGACGGCCCAAAGATCTTCCTCTCTGTTTCTCCTCCTCTTTCTCTGTATATCTGACTTTGTAATAAACCTAAATCTTTAAAAAAAAAAAAAAGATTTATTTATATTACAAAATCAGATATACAGAGAGGAAGATCTTCCATCCAATGAGTCACTCCCCAAGTGAGCTACAATGGGCTGGTGCGCACCAATCCAAAGCCAGGAGCCAGGAACCTCCTCCAGGTCTCCCACACGGGTGCAGGGTCCCAAAGCTTTGGGCCGTCCTCGACTGCTTTCCCAGGCCACAAGCAGGGAGCTGGATGGGAAGTGGAGCTGCTGGGATTAGAACCGGCACCCATATGAAATCCTGGTGCGTTCAAGGCGAGGACTTTAGCCGCTAGGCCATGCCACCGGGCCCGATATAAATAAATCTTTAAAAAAATAAAATAAAAATCCACTTACATTCCTCTCTGTTTCTTTGTTTCTATCTTTCCTTCTTTCTCTTTTTCATTTTTTTCATTCCTTTCTTCCTTTCTTTCTCCTTCCCTGTCTCCTTCTTTTTCTTTGTCTATCATTTCTTTCCTTCCTCCCTAAGCCCTCCCACCCTTCTTCCTTCGTCTGTTCATGCCTTCTTGGCTTCCTTTCTCCCTCTGTTTATCTCAAGGACAATAGATCTATCCACGTATCTGCTCCCCACATGGACGCAGCAGTTAGGCCTGGGTCAGATTGAAGCCAAGAGCCAAGAACTCCATGTGGGTCTCCCAGGCGTGGGTAGCAGGGGCCCAGGTGCTTGTGGCATCTTCTGCTGCCTGGCTGTGTGCATTACTCAGAAGTCGAATCAGCAGCGGAGCAGGCGGGACTCAGCCAGCACTCTGGTAAGAGATGCTGGCACTACAAAAGTGACATAGCCCACTCTGCCACAACGTTCGGCTGTGCTCCATGACATTTGTTCAACCTTTGAGCTTTTACAGTGGTCATGAAATAGATAGACAGCATTCATTCATTTCCATTACTATATGGTATTACTGTTTACAGTATATTTGCAGTTTTCCATAGAACAGAAACAACAGTAGATACATACATGCATACAGATTGATTGGCAGGAATTAGCTCATGTGACTGAAGATGTTAAATTCTGTGAATTGCCATCTGCCTGCTGAAGGTGCAGGAAAGACAGTGTTGTCGTTGCTGAGGCACGAGAGCAGGAAGTCAATGTTGGAAGGTGCGTGCGAGTCTAACAGCATCAACATCAGCTGATGTCAATGGATGTCTCAGCTCGGACACAAGGAGCAACTCCGCCCTTCTCCCAAGGTTTTCCCCAGAGTTTGTCCTCAGTGGATTGGGGAATGTCTATCCCTACCAGTGAGGAAATCTTCCTTAATCAAGACACAGCACAGACTCACAAGCACGTAACAGTGTTACCAAGTGTCTGGGCATCCTCAAACCAGTCAAGCTGACAGGTAGCCATCACAGCCAGCATTTACTTAACCATCCCATTGATCAGCATTCAGTTTATTTCCATTTGTTTTCCAACAGTGGCACTGTGGATAGTCTTGTCGGGCTCTGGCCCACCAGTGTAAGAGTTTCTCCCATTGGGGCCTATTGGCTTTACAAGCCTGCATGTGCTTGCCCAGGAGGGAAGCTGTTGAATCTTACATTGTGTACACTGATCGTTATTAGACATTGCCAAATTGCTCTGAAGTGCACTGCACTTGTTTATGTGTCCCTCGGCAAAAATTAACTCTCCGACTCTTCATACTGTTAGACTTAAATATGTGTGAACCAGACGCATACAAAATATAACCTCAGTGTGGTTGGATTTGCATTTCCCTCTTACCACTGCATCTTCTCGTGTGTTGATTGCACATTCCAGTGTGCTCTGTGATGTGTTGTCTATACATTTCCTTAACCTGCTTATTTTCTTTTGGGTTGTTCATATTTGATTTAATTGTTCTATAAAAGGGGTCAAAACTTTTTCCCTGGTAAAGAATTTGTGAGCCACATGGTCACTGTGGCAACCACTTAACTGTGCCACGGTAGCATGAAAGCGACCACACATAATGCAGAAACAAATAGACGTGCCTGGGTTCCAAGGAGTCTCAATAAAAACAGGTGTTGGACTAGTTTTGGCCCACCAGCCGTAGTTTAGCAACACTTTTAAATACGATTTTATTGAAATCTACTGGTTACTTTTGAAAAATGGAGTTGTGTAAAATTCAGAGGGACACTCATCAAAGGTGGCCATCTTTTCTGGTAAATTAAGTACAAGCACTTTTACAGTCCTGGTCTTTAGGGGGGTCCTGGTGAAGATTCCCTTGCAAAAATGGGTAATATGAGCCCACTGCAAGCTTGAAAATGTTCCCTTTCTCAAACCAGTGGCTCAGAGAGTCCTGGTCTCTCTCTCTTTTTTAAAGATTTATTTATTTTTATTACAAAGCCAGATACACAGAGAGGAAGATTTTCCCTCTGATGATTCACTCCCCAAGTGAGTGCAATAGCCGGTGCTGAGCTGAGCCTAAGCCAGGAGCCAGGAACCTCTTCCGGGTCTCCCACACAGGTGCAGGGTCCCAAAGCTTTGGGCCATCCTCGACTGCTTTCCCAGGCTGCAAGCAGGGAGCTGGATGGGAAGTGGAGCTGCTGGGATTAGAACCGGCGTCCTCATGGGATCCCGGTACGTGCAAGGTGAGGACCCTAACCACTACGCTATCGCGCCAGGCCCTCAAGGAGAGGACTTTAGCCACTAGGCCATGGCGCCGGGCCTGAGTCCTAGTCTCTTAAAACTTTCCCTTTCCCTTTAGCCAAAAGACACCTCTGATGCTGCTCACCGGATACAACCAAGACTCTGAGAAATAGCTGTTGAATTTAAATATCAGTACAGGCACTAAACTGCTACCTGAAAGTCTGTGCTGCTGGTGTTGTGGTGCTGTGGGTGAAGCTACCACTTGGGATGCTCGCATTCCAAAGTGCAGCACTCCTTGGGATCCTCATTTCACTGCTTCCCATCCTGCATTCCTGTTTATGTACCTGGAAGTACAGGAAATGACGATGTAAAATTGTTGACAAGTTAAAATGTCCTTCTCTCTCCCCGCTTCCCTCCCCTCTCCCCACCCCTGTGTAACTGCTTCTCAAAGGAATACATTTTCTTGAATGTACTCATTTCTCAGACTCTCCTCTGCTAGAAACCACTTGCGACGACTGCAGGATCAGCTTCACATAAGTCATCTAGCGATGCTTTTAAAAGCAGAAATGTCAGAGCTCCGCCTATCGATCCTGCTAAGCTAGGTCTCAGGGGGTGGGACCCGCGTTCTAAATGTTGAAGAAATTCCTGATTCTGCTGTAGTCCCTTCGCCCCCACATTTATAACTGCCTGCCAGGGGACTGTGCACGTTTGGGTTTTCTAAGAAGCAGATATGGATGCAGGATTACTCATGAACAGAATGTTTGGGAGGGAAGCGGAGGAGGATAACGGAGAGCCGTGAGGCCAGCCCCGGCTGAGAGAAGGAAGGAAGCAGCGTTGGCCTGGTCTGAGTCTCAGGCTGCAGCGAGGGTCTAGGACAGTTCAGTGAGATAACAGTAGCTGTTCAGAGCCCCCCGGGGCACAGGAAGCGCTAGCTCTCGCTGGTTGCAGCACGGTCTGGGTGGGGGATGCAGTAGAATATCATGGTAGATTTGTCTGTCAGGCTGTTCAGCCACAGGCTTGGGATGTGCATCTCCCCAGGTGCCTCAGGACACAGGTGCAGCAAGGCCCCTCTCCCCTCCAGCAGCTAGCAATTGCAATTACTTTGTGAAATTTGGAAACTCAGCATTGGAGAGCAAGTCAAGGGGTCTGATGTGGTAGCCTAGTGGCTAAAGTCCTCACCTTACATGTACCAGAATCCTGTCTCTATACCAGTTCATATCTTGCCAGCTCCATTTCCCTTTAAACTCTCTGCTTGTGGCCTTGGAAAGCAGTCGAGCATGGTCCAAAGCCTTGGGACCCTGCACCCGCGTGCGAGACCTGGAAGGGGTTCCTGGCTCCTGGCTTTGGTTCAGCTCAGCTGCTGCCATTGTGGCCACTTGGGGAGTGAACCAGATCTTTATCTCTGTCTCTCCTTTTCTCTGTAAATCTGACTTTCCAAGAAAAATAACTAAATCTTAAAAAAAAAAAAAAAGGAAGAAGATGTCATGTCGCCTCTGAAATTCCTTTCTCCAATGTCCTGTTTGAGCTTGGCTGGGGTTAACGACCATAAACCCAAATAACATTTCCATTCTAATAGTTACATGTATTTAGTAGAGGGACCAAAGTTAATACTAACCCAACCCCAACCTTTATACTGGATTCATTTCTGCAGTATTACCTTTTAGCTGATTAGTTTTGTTTTCTTTCAGGATAGATTGTTTCCCTATTACAGAACTTCGAATTTTGTAAAATATTCTCAATTGTAAGTTTGAGTTAAAAGATCAGCTTTTTTTTTTCACTCATTTACTAGGGAGAGAAAAAGAGATTCAGAGAGCAATGCAGACATAGAGATAGTGAGCTTCCGTCTGCTGGCTCACTCCCCAAAGGCCTGAAACAATGAGAGCTGGGCCAGGTTGAAGCCAGAAATGCCAAATTCAATGTGGTCTGCAACATGAGTGGCAAGGACATTTTTAAACCTAGGACCTTTCTTTAGCAAGAACTACCAGGAAATTCCGAAATAGGAGCAATGGCACTTTGGCGCCACCATGTGGTGACAATGTGAAAATGAAGGAGAAAAAGATTACCAGCACAGTTAATGTTCAATTTTGGTTACATATTTTTAGGTGGTAGGGGAAAAAGTATCTCTGTATGTCGTTACCTCCTTTCCTTTTCAAAATGTTCACATTAAAATTAATCATGTATTTAGTGTGTTAAAATTCTGATTCTTGGCGCAGTGCCATGAAATAATAGGCCAAGCCTGTGCCTATGGCACCAGCACCTCACATGGACTCCGCTTCTGATCCAGCTCCCTGCCTGTGGCCTGGGAGAGCAACAGAAGATGACCCACGTGCTTGGCAGACGGCTGGAGTGCACCCACGCATGAGACTTTGCGTAGGCTCCTCTCTGGATGTTGCGGCCATTTGAGGAGTGAACCAGCAGACAGAACCTCTCTTCACTCCTTTCTCTGTAAATCTGTCTCTCAAAAAAATAAATCTTAATTTTTTTTTTATTCTGAAGGTTGGTGTGGTGGCACAGCGAGTTAAGTCACTGCCCATGACCTTGGAGTCTCAGATCAGAGCACCTATTCGAGTCTGCTACTCTGCTTCCCGTCCAACTCCCTGATGACGCACCTGGGGGCAGCAGAAGACAGTCCACGCACTCGGGGCTCTGCCCCCCAGGTGGGAAACCTCGGAGGAATTCTTGGTTCGTGGCTTCTGCCTGGCTCAGCCCCAATGGTTGGGGTCATCTGGGCGATGAATCTCTGGATCTGCCACTAGTTTCAACAAAAATGTATTTTCAAATATGTGTTTATTTGCTGTTTGAAAGGCAGGATAACAGGGAACAAGAGAACGAGAGAGCTTCTGCCTTCTTTCTGATACTCCAAATGCCCACAGCAGCCAGGGGTGTCCCAAGTCAATGCCAGGAGCCATCAGCTCCTTCCAAACCTTTCGCAGGAGTGGCAGGGCTGCCTCCCACATGTGCTAGCAGGGAGCTGCACTAGAAGCATGTAATGGTTGGGATTCGAACCAGGCATTCTGATGTAGGATGTGGATACTGCAAATGTTGGCTTAACCCACTATGCTACAACTTGGTTCTTCCAACAGATGATTTTAATAGGTACATTTTAAACATTCAGGACTCTTCAAATGCCATCTTCTGAGATTTTTTTTTCTTCAAAAGGCAGATACACAGAGAGAAGAAGAGACAGAAAGACCATCCATCCACTGGTTCACTCCCCAAGTGGCCACAAAGGCCAGAACTGAGCCAATCTGAAGCCAGGAGCCTTTCTCCAGGTCTCCCATGCAGGTACAGGATCACAGGACTTTGGGCCAACCTCCACTGCCCTCCCAGGCCACAAGCTGGGAGATGGAAGAGCAGCCGGGATATGAACTGGTGGCCATATGGGATCCTGGCAGATACAAGGTGAAGATTTAGCCACCAGGCTATCATGACACGACCAAACTTGTTGTTGTTTGTGTTCTTGTTTTCTCTAAGATTTGTTTTATTTATTTGAAAGAGAGGGAGACATTGTCCATCCGCTGGGCCATGCTGGGCCAATCAGAAGCAAGCAGCAGGAGCTTCTTCCGGATCTCCCACCAGGGTTCAGGGGCTCCAGCTCGATGCCAGCCTCTACTGCATTTCCCAGGCCACTAGCAGGGAGCTCGATTGGAAGCAGAGCAGCCACGACTGAACCCGACACATAAATGAGATGCCGCTAGAGCAGGCGGCAGCTTTGCCCACTATACCACAATGCCAGCCCCAGAAGCCTTTCTTCCGCTCACTATCTAGCTTAGAACTCCTGCATTTGTTCTCTCAACAAATGCTGTCTTCTCTGTGCCAGGCCCAGGCCTTCACTCTGGGCATGTAACAGCAAGCACAAGGGCCCCCGCTGCCCTCAGGAGTTTATAATTGTGGGGAGTGAGCTGAGCACACAGGATGCTCAGCAGCAGCCAGCAGGCGAAGGGGGCTTCGGGCAGGCGAGACGAGGGTGAGGGCCTGTTCTGTTGGAAGACGTGTGAAGAACAGACGTGGGGAGCTGCAGGCTGGGGAGGAGATGCAAGCAGGGATTGGCCGACTTCGCCGGTCATGGTGAGCAGCTTAGGGTTTTTATCCCAACTGAAATAGGAACCCCAGGAAGCGCGTCAAGGACGTTCGTTGGAAAGGCATGATGAGCACAGCGCACCTGCTTTGACCGCAGTGCTGGGACTTTGTGCCAGCAAGCACCATGAAAAGCACAGTGGGCCATGTAGAAAGGTTATGACAAAAGCCCGAGCCCAGAAGCCACACGCAGCTGGGTGACATGATGCTGGCTCTAGATGTGCAACTGAATGCTCCGCTCACAGCTCTCCGGTCTCCAACCTGCCGTACTTCCTAACGCTGCTTACCAGTGAGCATTGCATTACCTGCCTTCTCTTTGCTTCTCTCTAGCATAGGAACCCCTGATCAGCAGGCCCTTGACCACTGCTGCAGCCTGAGAACAATGTCCAGTACCCGACAGGGGCTGCCTTTATACACGCATATTGAGTACACGCATTCAGGTATTCCAGAAAATTCTAGCTGTTGGCACTCCAGAATCATGCTTCCTTTACCGAAATGAATACCCAACCCAGGACTTTCTTCATCCAAGTTCTTCATTATCACTTTCAGTTTTGGTTTCTTCCATCATTCCTATCATTACTTGAAAGAGAGAGAAGCATGCTGGGAGACATAGCCATCTGCTGATTTACTCCTCAAATGCCTGCAACACCAAAGGCTGGGCCCAGCCTAAAACAGGAGGTAGAAATGCAATCCAGCTCTTGCAAATGAATAGCAAGGATGCGGCTACCTGAGACACCCCTGCTGCTTCCCCGCGCCTTAGCAGCGGGTGGAAATCACTGGGAAGATGACACTCCAGTTTCTACCTTCAGGCCAGTGCCAGCAGCTGCCTTGCTGGGTGCAGACAAGGCTGGAATCAGTTTCTGCTGGATCTCAACGGAAGGCAGCCAGGCACGACTTTCAGTGTTTCCAATATTGCAAGTGCTTCTTCGTGGATAAACTATTCAGGTTTATGTCACGCAATAATATCATTCACATCAAGCAGCAGCATTTTATACTGAACTTTTAGAACAGAAATAGACTTTAAAGATCTTCCAGGGCAAGGGTTTTCCAAGTGTGCTGGAAGAATTCATCAACCCTGGAGAGTGGGAAGTGACTCAAGGTAAGACCCAGCCCCTACCCTCCAACCCTTGGAGCAGAGTAGTATTGCTAATTTAGCTTTGGCTGAAGAAAATGCTTCTCCAAGAATTAAAGAAAAATAAATAAAATAAACCAGGAATAAGGTATTTGGCCAGTGGTTAGGGGGCTGCATTGTGGTGTCGCATTTGGGCACCGGTTCAAGCCCTGGCTGCTCTGCTTGTGACCAAGCTCCCTGCTAATGCGCCTGGGAAAGCGGCAGGGCAAGGCCCAGGGACATGGGCCCCTGCAGTTACGTGGGAAATCTACTTAAAGCTTCTGGCTCTTAGCTTTGCACTGGCCCACCCCTAGTCTTTCCGCCCCTTTGGCTCTCTCTTTCAGCTTCTCTCTACCCCTATAATACTACCTTTCAAATAAGCAAATCTTAAAAAAAATTTTTTTTTAGAAGATCATAGATGCCCAAATCGCTCTCATAGACCCCGTGTTCTATTCCTGGTTCCAAATGGGAGTAGCTCAAGGAATCAGGTAACGGAGCCCTTGCTCTGTGGGCGATCAGGACTGAGTTCATGGCTTCTGGCTTCAGTGGGCCCAGC
Organism: Ochotona princeps; assembly: GCF_030435755.1. Lineage (NCBI taxonomy): Eukaryota > Metazoa > Chordata > Mammalia > Lagomorpha > Ochotonidae > Ochotona > Ochotona princeps. The sequence continues at coordinate 32,041,423 of NC_080835.1, read as the reverse complement.
CCTAACCGCGGCAGTCGTTCGGGTGAATGAACTAGCAGAGAACACTCTCTAAAAGGAAAAAACAGGATTGGAAATCATCAACCTCCTCCTTACCTCCCTTCCTGCCTGATCAAGGAAATCAGGGCTTCAAAATCATGTTAATTGGCAGAATCAAGACTTAAGTCCACTATATCACTGCTGTTTTTTTTTTTTTTTTAACCTAAAACTGCACAGTTGAGACAGTTAAAAAGCCAGGCCTTGGACCCAGTATGGTAGCCTAGCAGCTAAAGCCCTTGCCTCACATGTGTTGGGATCCCATATGAGTACCAGTTCTAATCCAGCGCTTCCCATCCAGAGCTCCCTGCTTGTGGCCTGGAAAGGCAGTGGAGGATGATAGCCCAAAGCCCTGGGACCCTGCACCAGCATAGAAGAGCCAAAAGAAGCTCCTGGCTCCTGGCTTCAGATTGGCTCAGCTCCTGCTGTTGCGGCCATTTAGAGAGTGAATCAACAGATAGAAGATCTTCCTCTTTCACTCCTCTGTATCCCTGACTTTCCAATAAAAATAGATAAACTTTAAAACAACAACAACAAAAAGCCAGGCCTTAGCAAGCGGTATACAACCCTTCATTATTATTTGTTGATTTTCTAGAAAACTTTACAAATCAATAATGTACAAATTTTAGCCACTCAACATCAGTTGGAACTTTTGTTCATAAATAAAAAACTAAAATAGCCTTCATCATCACGCTCTGCAAATACTACTCGGCATTTTGATGGTGTGAAGTAATAACAGACATAAAGGTATTATTTTCCCTTTAGTATTTTGGTCCGTTCTAGGCATGTAATGACCTCAGTTCAAAGTTTCGTGCTTGCCTGGTGCATCTGTCATTGTTGGTATTGACAGTTCAATGTAAAGCTCTTGATCTGGCAGTGGACAACACTTCCTGCCATGCTAAGAAACTGCATTAAGCAATGTGGTTCTGATGTGCTCCCTCTTGCTGGGTTGGAACTTGAGTTCTAGAGGAAGACAGCAAGCAAATTAAAACAGAAACAAGGTGTTGACACAGTCACAAAGGTGATGTCAGCTGATTCTCGAATGAGGAGCAACCTGCTGAAGCACTGGGAAAGACTTCAGTAAGAACTGGGTGCGGATTTAAAAGGCTCGACAGCAGAATGAAATGATGCCCAAGAGGAAATAAGGAAGGATTGTGTTGGACATCTTATATCATGGCAAAATTAAAAAAAAAATTTTTTTGACAGGTAGAGAAACAGACAGGAAGATACGTCCCATCTGCTGGTTCACTCCCCAAATGCCTGCAGCAGCCAGGGCTGGGCCAGGGCTGGGCCAGGCCGAAGCCGGAAGCCCAAAGCTTCATCCCTGACACCATGAGAAGCAGTCCCCAGCACCTGTGCCGCGCAGGGTGTGCATTGGCAGCAAGCTGACCTGGAAGCAGAGGACTCAGGAATCATTAAAGGGAATGCGAGCGCCCCACGTGGTGACCTCACAACTGAACCAAAGGCCTGTGCTACCTCCCCAGCCCCTTTTACACTGATCATCTCATATGTACCATGAACACGTTAAAGGCAGGAGCAATGCGAACAGCTCTGCTGGAACAATGCTCTGTATACATTTCAAGAAGGCTGCACACATCAGAGATCAGTCTCTGTGGCCAGTTCCTCATGACAGTCCAAATGGAGCACGGGCTGTTGCAGAAACATCCATTCTTAGTGCTCAAGGAGCCAGTGCCCTGACAAGGACAACTTTGGGAAAGTACTTTGAACTGAGGTAAGCCTGAGCAGCAGCGTAGGTGTATGGATCCCTCAACCATGTGCTTGTGGCTGGGAGTACCAGTGCTGGCCCAGGCATCCTGCCGGGGATCAGAGCTCCCCATCGCAGCTAAGAAGGGAGAGGGTCCTGGGCTTATGGGTGGGCTCTGCCTGCTGGCTGCCTGGCGGATAGCTCTTGGGGTCTTGAGGGTATAGAATTACTACCTGGGGATATCCATGGTTAAGGCCACTGTACGAGTAGGTAAGGAATGAATCCTGAGGGACACCCAATGAGAGGACTTACTTGCAGGTAAGTGAGAGACGTGGTGGTTTGGAGAAGAGAACTGAAGATCTTTATGGGTCAGACTGATGCACCAGCCCCATAGAAGTCCTGGGTTAGGCTTCTCAGCATGGAACATGGCTGCCTACCACACACCAGTGTACTTGCAAGCTATGGCTGGGGGCCTGTCTGGCAGGGCTGGATCCCAGTACCTGACAGTGAGTGTTGGATCAGGGGATGGGTCACATTAAACTGGGTCATGGCACCAACCAGCACACATCAGAACCAGGTCTGGGGGTGGATTCTGTGGGGGATATATGGGCCCAACCCTATAGAATTATAAGTCCTGCTGGTAAGCTTGGGAGTTGGGAGGGTGATGGGCTGAGTTAGGCATGACCATGGAACTCACCCATGATCACCGGTATTGGGACTGGGAAAAAGTGGCTCAGTTCCAGGCTGCATCACCCCCATGAGCACCCTAAAGCAGGGTGTGGGGCGGGCCAGACCACACCAGCTCATACAAAGGCGAGGACAGATGGGTCAGGCCATGTTAGGCCTATCACCCACTGGCATGGACGAGATCTGGGTCCGGAAGTTTGCTGAGTGGGGGAACATGGACAACTCTCCTAGTAGGTCATAGCTCCCACTGATGAGCACGTGCTCCAGACCTGGGGTTGGGCAGGCTGGACAGGGTAGCTCCATCCACTGGCAAGTGTGTGAGTTGGTTTTGGAAAGGAGTGGACCGGGCAGAGCCAAGCAAACCATACCTGACTGGCAAGTGCAGAAACCAGGATGGAGTGCAGGTCATGCTGGGCTAGGCTGCCACACCTACTGGTTCGCATGAGTCAGGGATGAGAGCAGACTGAGCAGGGCAAGGTTGCAGCACCCACCAGTGAGAGTTGGGACTGGTGGCTGGCATCCTTTCTTAGTTAAAATTTCATTATGGTGGGCCCAGTGCAATAGCCTAGTAGCTGGATCCTTGCCTTGCATGCACCAGATTCCCATATGGATATCAATTTGTGTCCCAGCTATTCTACTTCCCATCCAGCCTCCTGCTTGTGGCCTGGGAAAGAAATGAAGGATGGCCCAAAGCCTTATGACCTTGGCTCCTGGCTTCAGATGGGTTCAGCTTTCGCTGTTACAGCCACTTGGGGAGCGAACCGGCAGACAGATCGACTTTCCAATAAAAATAAATAAATCTTCAAAAAAAAGCTCATGATTTATGCCTTGTGGTGACTTCATCCTGTAATTCAGTCTAGTAAGAGCTGGGTAATTCCTTTAAAGAATGTGGTCCCAATATCCTCTATCCTTCGAAGTCCACTAGTTGCAGAATCCCACAAGGTTCTTTAACAAGCAGAGACAGAGCCCTGAAGTTCCGTACGAGTCTCGCTTTTCTTGATTTTTTCAAGCATAACTTTAAGGTTAGCTTTTCTAGGTGTCAATAATAAGAATCTGCTAATTTTATTGTTTGGAAATTATTTCTTTTAGCAAACAAGGTTCTAATGTTATTATACAAGGAAAAAATGGCCAGATACAAATAGTACGCACAATGCCAGGTACCTAAGTGCTTTACGGTTACGTGACAGACAGGAGACCCAAGGCACAGCACAGGAGGAACCTTGTCCCAGGTCACACGGAACTGGGATGCAACCCAGAGCTGCTGGGTTTCAGTCTGCGCCCTCAGACTCATACCGTACCCCCGTCTTGAAACAATGAATTTCTTCTGAACTTACATTTTATAAAGGACATAATGTAAAAATCTGAAGGTCCATTTAAACAGCAACCACCATGGATTATGTACAAGTCGCTTAATATGCACAGCTTTCAGAAACCTATCCACTGTATAGTTGTTGAATTTTTCAAATCCAGTGAACAAGGACATGCCTCAGAAAAATTTATTTTAAATAAGCCTTAGGATCAGAATTAAACTCATAAAGGAAACCATCTATTGAAAAAGTGTTATTTTACATCATTTTGGCTATTAACCAAAAGTAAAATATTTGCCAATATTTTAAAAATCATGTCCAAATACAAATGAGTTTGAAAGTTAAGAATTAATAAGCAAGCAGGTGATTTCTTTCCGCTAATTAACGATGACTGCAACAACCTTTGAAGCAACAGTCTGTGAATTGTACATAATGAAGTCTACAAAACAGACTACTGGCAGAGGAGACAAGATGTACGTTAGAAAATTTCATAAACATACATTTATTCAGGAAATACAATTACTAAAGTCCTTGATATTTCAATCGTCATTCCACATTATAAAATATGCACGATATGTACTCTTTAAACTCTATACCAAGCCATGCTGACACTCTTTTCAGTTAAGCCATAACCATTTCTTTTATTAAGTGCTGTAATATCCACTTTAATTGTAAACACTGTATTGGAGCCAAACTACTTGACCAGAAAAATTTTAGAAATTTTATATATATATTTTTTAATAAAACACATCTGAAGCACCCAAACCTATAGACGGAGGCCGCTATAATGTAGTTTAATGCTAATGGTTAAGTGCCCTTGTTAACATAATGGTTACCATTGACATTCCTCATCTGCAATGTTGAAGCATGCTTTTTCAAATAAACACTTATTTTTCTAAGCTTTAAAGGCAATGGGGGCAGAAGGATGACATAATAAGTTTACATTTCAACTACTCACACTTTTACAAGAGTAGAATGTAATTACTTTCCAAATAAAAGAATGCCAAGCTATCTTTAATGCCTAAGGAAAGTCATCAATCATTACATAGCTGCAAGCTGAATTATTCCACGGACACTTCCACACATAATCTAGTGTAATTAGATCATCTTATAAACTGAGAACTACTGGTTCTCAGCTCTGGTTGGCCACCAGAACCATCAAAGAAGCTTTAAAGAGGAAAAGTGATCCTGACTCGTTAGCACTGTTTGACTGGACAGTGATCCATATTCTCGAAGCCCTGCAGGATGCTCTGCTGTGCAGCCAGTCAAGAACCACTCAGTCAACCACTGTGAAATAACAAGACAGATGGAAATTGGAAAGGGGGGTAATTTATGAATCAAGTACCTATAGTATACTATGTTTTCTTCATGAACCATCCTTTTACAAGATGAAAATTCCCTTCACTTCCTTTCTATGTTAGGCTAATGCTCTCTACCTTTTTGCCACTGAAGGATTGAATTTTCTGTGGTCAAGATCTAAAATTCTGGGAGACATTATGAAAACTCCATTAATGAAAACAAACTACTTCTATTCATGCTCGACAGGAGCAAGCAAGACTGCTGTATTTGGCTCCTTTAAACTATCCTTATTTTAGCAAATATAAACAGGTGCCAATCCGCATAAAGAACAGATTGTGGATTATTGTAGGAAAAAAAAATAGCTTACTCAACTTACTAAGTTTCAACACCAAAAAAGATTTAACTTGGCTGAAGTTCTGAAAACAGCTGAGACACCGAACCAGGAAGCTGTAATTTATAATGAAATGTTGATACATTCTTAAAAGCTACTGCAGCTGTAGTTATATTAAAATAAGATTTCTTCAGGGTTTACTTACTCTGCAATGCAAGAACACGAGCATAACAATAATATTATTGTTTTCATATGCACCAATACCTCTCTTTAATATATAAAGTTCTACAATGAATAACTTTACAATTAAATTAAGTCCATAATTCTTCTATACTACTTTGGTCTCAACATTTTTAAAAACATCAGTTTTGAAAATATACAATTTAAGAACATGATCCTATCAATAACAAGCATTTTGTAGTGGACTAAAGACACATTCAACCATGCAGTCCAGTGTTCAATACCTAAATGATAAATAACAATGCTGATTTGACTTTTATTCTGAAAAATCACTGAAACCTGGCATAATCCTGTAGGAATCACAGTGCTCACAAACATGCAAAGGTATACATTTGTAGTCTTCCTGAAGGAATGTTACAAAACACCCACTTTTTTTTTCTTTACAGGTCAATAATGATGTCAAACCCCTCATGTATTTAGAACCTGTATCTCTTTTTTTTCCACATCATTTGCAATATTTTAAAAAGTAGAATCTTCCTATAAGCTGTAACTGAAAACACATTCTTTACTTTCGGCTTTTCAGTTCTCAGTCATCACCATACCAATAGCTGCCATTTAGTAGAACAGTGACATCCAGTGGACAAATGCAATAAAGCATCTCTTCAACTCCCCATCACTGTATTAGACCGTAAACAAAGACTGTGTTTCTGAATCCAGCCGTTTTCATATGTATAGTTCCTATTTGTTTTGACACAGCTAGATTCTTACAAATACACTACATCATATCTATGTATCTTTATTATATCCTTCTCTCTTCTTCCTACTGAAAATCAATTCTTGAAATCGAACTAGTAAGAATGTACAACTCTTGAGAGTGTATTACTTTTTTTTCTTTGCTTTTGCCATTTCCAACCACAAACTAACTAGCTCATCTCTAGGAATGGAAGGAACAACAAAAAAAAAAGAAATATATTTAAATAAAAATCAATAGCACAAAAAAATTTGCAAAAGAAATCTGACTCTGCATTTACAATTTTATATAGTGGCTATAAAGGGATGTAATCAGTAATGTTAGCAATCAAGTTACATCCTGCTCAAATATTAAGACTACATATTTCGTCAATGATTGTTTCAGTGTTTAAAAAACGTGTATAAATCAGTATAAATGAATATTCATTTTATATTATGCTTAAATAAAAGCAAAAACTTCCACTGTGCCGAGTTGATTTACCACTGAGTATACATGTGTTCAAAGTACAAAATGCAGCAGTGATATTAACACTGACGATCTAATGAATTGCTATAGATGAGACAATTCTGTTTAATTTATTGGAAAATTGTAAAGAAATTTTACAGATTAAAAAAAATAGAGTAAGTGGAAAAAGAATTGGAGAACTGTTATTTTCAAACAAGTTGCCAAATAAAGAAAACACTTTTTTTTTTTACTAAAAAAAGATTAAGAATGTAAAAGTACATTTTAATATTAAAAAGCATTTTAAAAAATCTATAACAATTTTATGACAAAGTCTGCATTTGAAAAAGGCCTGTAAAAACTGCAGGACACAACTGCCCTCATCACCTTTTACTTTTTCTCATCAGAAAAGTGTACGCCTCTCTGGAACCATAAATAAATGTTAAAATAGGCATTTATAAAATGGTAAGAAGGATCTCAAGGGAAGTTTGTTTTTACAATCATCCGCCCTGCGGCCCTCGGCAGGTCACAGCTGAAACCTCCAGCCGCAAAAGACACCGGGGTGCGAAGCTTGAGCTGTATTAGGTCTGTTGCCTGCGTTTTGCGGATCGCATTTTTTCAAATCGGGACTCCATTTCTTCCAGAACTTTGGGTGTGTATCGGACCACTAACTTAACCTTTCCTTGAGCTGCTTTCAGGAGTTCGACAGCTTTTTCATGATGTTCTCCTTCAACACTCTGCAATAAAAAGATAGGCACATAATTAGTAAGTTATGTAAAAATGCGAGAATGTTCAATACACATGAAAAAGTTTTAATGCTGTATGATTTCAACTCTATAAAATAGAAAGAGCCCTGCTTTATCATCTTAATTGGTATAAAATTCTTTGCTATGCCACATTGTTTATAGTATAAGAACTATTTTCTAAAATTTATTTTTATTGGAAAAGCATAGTTTTACACAGAGAAGGACAGAGAGGGAAGATCTTCCATCCGCTGGTTTACTACCTAAATGGCAGCAATGGCCGAAACCAGTCAATCCAAAGTCAGATGCCAGGAGCCTTTGCTGGGTCTCCCACACAGGTGCAGGATCCCAAGGCTTTGGGTTAACTTCTACCGCTTTCCCAGGCCATAAGCAGGGAGCTGGAAGGGAAGTGAAGCAGCTGGGATAAGAACCTCCACCTGGAGAGAATGTTGGTGCTTGAAGGTGGAGGATTAGCCTATTGAGCCATAGAACCAGCCCTTAAGAATTGTTTTCTATGGGGAGAACCCAAGTATCTATGTAACTGTGTCACATAATACAATGTAATTACTGAAGTTAAATAATAAATAATAAAAAAAAAAAAATTGTTTTCTAAGCCCCAAATCATTACTCCATTAAGTCAAAAGTAAATCTAGCAGCTGTATTTCTATAATTATGGCACGCTTCTAATTTAATGTTTTATTTACTGAAGAACTTAATTATGTCATAAAAGCAGTAAGCACTGCTCATTTACATAAAAAAAGGAGCAAAGCACATTTGAAGTGTTCTAAAAAGGATCACTGTGCTAAATGGCTCCGCCTCGCCCTTTTAAGGAATCCTGAATTTTTATTTTATTTCAATGACTCAAATGTGCCCCCAGCTGGTCACAAAACATCATTGCAAATAGAAATAAAATTCATCCTTACCACTCCATTCACAGAAAGGAGTTGATCTCCTCGTTTGAGGCCTCCATGTCTATCAGCAATTCCACCTGGAATTATTCGAGATATATATATTGGCGAGTTTTGTTCTTTGCCTCCCATAATATTGAATCCAAGGCCCTCTTCTGTTTTTGGGAGCTCAACTACTCGAGGATGAGAGTGTCCTTCACTGGCAGCAAATGCAGCAACAGTAGCCTAAAATGAAATTTTACATATTTAAAACTGACCTTTTCTTACTTCAGCTCGCTTGTCTCTGTTAAATAAAGACTTTGCTAGAAAAAAAAAATTAGGAGTTGGCATCATAGCACAGTAGCTGAAATTTTGCTTGCAAAGTTAGATGGTTCAAGTCCTAGCTGTTTCACTTCCTATTCTGATCCCTCCTCATGTGCCTGGGAAAGCTGTGAGGGTGGCCTGGGTACTTGGGCCCCTGCCACACACATGGAAGACCCTAAAGCAGCACGTGGCTCCCAGCTTCAGCCGTGGCAGCCATTTGAAGAGCAGACCAGTAAATGGAAGACCTCCTTCTCTCTCTGCACACCCCCTCAGTCCTGCCTTTCAAATAAATCTTTTTATTTTTAAAGATTTATTTTTATTAGAAAGGCAGATTTACAGAGGCGAGACAGAAAGATCTTCCATCCATTGGTTCACTCTCCAAGTGGCCGCAATGGCCAGAGCTGAGCTAATCTGAAGCCAGGAGCTTCTTCCAGATCTCCCACATGGGTGCAGGGTCCCAAGGCTTTGGGCCGTCCTCAACTGCTTTCCCAGGCCACAAGCAGGGAGCTGGATGGGAAGTGGAGCTGTCAGGATTAGAACCGACACCCATATGGGATCCTGCTATTGTGTCAGGCCCATCAAATACATAAATCTTTAATAAAAAGACAAAATATAGAGATCTTCCAATCACTGATTTACTACCCAGATGACAACAGTCAGGTGTGGGCCAGGCTGAAGCCACAGTCAGCAACTAGTTTTTCTCATATGGACTTTCAAACTCTCATACACCTTGGGCCTTCGTCTGCTGCTTTCCCTGACTGTAAGAGAGCAGGATCAGAAGTGGAGCAGCTACGACTTGAACCAGGCCTGCACAGGGGGTGCCGGTGCCACTGGGTGGAAGATTGGCCTGCCCAATGCAGCCCTTGCTTTTATGAATTTTAAGATTCATTTCATTTTTACTTAAAAGGCAGAGTTTCAGAGAGAAGGAGAGACAAAGAGATCTTCCATTCGCTGGTTTATTTCCCAAATGCTGGAGCTGAGCAGATCTGAAGCCAGGAGCCAGAAGCTTCTTGCAGGTCTCTAGCAGGCCCTTCTCTTCAGCCTTCCCAGGCAATCAGCAGGAAACTGGATCAGAAGTAGAACTGCTGGGACTCAAACTGGCACTTACATGATATGCTGGGGCCCAGGCCAAGGCTTAGTCGGCCTTACTCGGGCACCAGCTCCTGGAATCATCTTTTAAAAACTATTTGAAAGGCATAGTGATGAGAGGGAGAGAAAGTGAGAGCTCTTACATCTCATGGTTCACTCCCCAGCTGGCCACAAAAGCCAAGTACGGGCCAGGAGCCAGGCCTCCCACCCAGTGGCGAGGAGCGCCCCAGCAGGGAGCTGAATGGCAAGCAGAACAGCTGGGACTCCAGCATCAGTCACAATGGTGGCTTAACTGACTGTGCCACAATGCTGCCTCCTGGTACTTTCTTTTGTGATGGATCAGAACACAGAGGGATATATGAACAAAATGGGAAGTAGCAAGAAAGAAACCAGATTTGTTAAATACTGTTCCTGAATCTCTGGAAATGCATTATTCTAGAGCAGAGGTGACTAAGGCTCAGAAACTCTGTGAGCTATAAAGGTCCTGGAACTAAAAAACACGCAAACAAAACAAAACAAAACAAAAATTTTATTTTGCTCTTTTCAAACACAACCAACCATGTTAGTGTAGTTTGTCAAAGAATCCAGTACTTCCCTTGTAAAATATCAATGAAAAGTTACCTAATGACTAATTCTAGAGTAAGTCACCTATTGCTTTATATTAATTTATTCTGACCACATAAGATATTAACACTGGTCAATGCTTGAATTATTTGAGAACCTGCTATAAAGAGGGAACCTACTTCTGATATTATTCTATATATTTGCAGTTATGACAAAGCAGAAAGCAAAGAACTACTCCAGCACCTGCATTTGCTACATGTGATTTAACACAAGTAATTTCATAAATACTGCTTATCAATAAATGTACTCAGTAATTCACACCTCAGAATTTTGTTGAAAATTTACACAATACATGGATAATGCGTGTTATAGCCTTCATGATGTATCATTTGTGTATAAGTACATTTTCAATGCATTATCTGCATGATAAAATGTCCTATAAGCTAATTAAAAAAAATTTCTGTTTTAAGCTCTTGAAATGTTCAGTGTAGGTTGAAAGACATTGTTAGTCTTTTTTTTTTTGAAGAAAAGCTTATGAATCTACTAATAATATGTTTTAAATAGATATTTCATAAGCAAGTCATACTTTTGGTAAATGAAAATCTATACCTTGGCAGTTGCATTCGCTCTTACTTCGGGGCTGCTGCTGATGTCCACAGTCTCATAGACGTGCTCATACACCTGCAAAACCAAAGGTGCATTTTAGCTAAAACTTGAGACCATACTTTATTGTGTTTTTCATGTAGTCAGAAAACATGTTAAAATCTTAGCAAACTGAAGCATCTTTGTGAAATATTTAATCAGAAATTACAAAATTGAGAAGGACCAAGTCCTAACATTTCTTAAAAGTCATCTATTTATTTGAGACAGAGATGGTGGCAGCAGGGGACGGGGGTGAGGTGGAGGGAGACTGATTTTCCATCACTGGCTGACTCCCCAAGTGCCAACAGCGAGGGCTGGATCAGGCCAAGGCCAGGAGGCAGCAGCTCCAGCCGGGGCTCCCACATGGATGGCACCCAAATATTCAAAGTATCATCTACCAGCTCCCCAAATTCTGATATTGTGGTCAGCATTGTGATGCAACAGGTTAAGCCACCAACACTTGTAACACCACCTCTGGAGCACGCATTTAAGTCCTGGCTACCCTCACACTCATGCAGCTCCCTGCTAACGTACCTGTGAAATGAGCTGCAGAGGGCCCAAATACTTGGATTCCTGCCCCCACCAGGAATACCTAGACAGAGTTCCTGGGTTTCACCTGGCCCAGGCCAGCATGTGGCCTCTTGGGAAGTAAACTAACAGATGGAAGATTCATCTCTGCTAGTCTTTCTAATAACAATAATAACAACAATAATAATAATCAATCATCTTAAGGTAGGTTATGCCACTGCCTGTAGTACCAGCATCTCATCTGGATACCAGTTTGAGCCCCGGCTGCTGCATTTACCCTCTAGCCCCTGCCAACGCACGTGGGAAAGTAGTGGATGACGGCCTAAGTGCTAACTGGTTTTGGCCTGGCCCAGTCCCACCCAATGTGGCCATTTGAGGAGTGAATGGAAGATTCTCTCTCTCTCCGCCTTTGTAACGAATAAACCTTTTTTTTTTTTTTTTAAAGATTTCCTGAACTCCCAATTTCAGAGCTTAATCAGTTCAAAACTGTAGCAAATACGAATCACATGCACTTACCTCTCTCACAGCGTTGCAGAATTCACTTTGCAGGACTCTCTGTAAAGCCTGGAGTTTCTGTGGTGGGACCTCTCCACTTCTCTGTAATTTTTCCAGCAATTCAATTGCTCTACAAATATCTAGAGTTAAAAAAATTAATTTTCTCTGAGTATTCTCCATATGTCTATGTAATACATAACAGTATTCATTTCTCAACGACTAACAAGAAATACAGAAACACAGAATGGGAAACGCATGAGGGCGCACACACATGGCAGGAAGGACTTCTGTGGGCATGTGCACACACGGCAGGGAGGGATGCCAAATCTGAAATTAGAAAACCACTTTCCTTATATACTACATTTATTTGTAATTTTTCATCTGCACACACAAAGAAAATTTTCCGGTCCACTTGTTGTAACATGAAATTGGAGGTTTCTTTCACTTAAATCGGACGAGTCAAAGAGCACATCAGAAAAAAGGCTGACACAGAAGTGGAAAACCAGATGGAAGATCTTCCTCTCTTCTCCTCTTTGTGTGTCTGACTTTGCAATAAAAATAATTTTTTTTTAAGTGGAAAATCTGGAAGCAGGACTTTTTGAACAGGCAAATTGAAAACAAAAACACTAACTGTCACCGGAAAGGACTGGGCTCAAATGTGTGACTCGTGTGCTGCTTCAGAAGACCTGGCAGTGCTCACATTGACAGGAATGACTTAGTCAAAGCACTGCACAGTACAGCCTCACTGCGCAGGTGAAGTCACTGTTCAATTCTTGACTGAAACCATGGTACATGTAGACGCAGGCTGTTCATTAACAGGTGTAGTTAATAGCAGGCAGCAAAGGGAAACTACAGACTGGTCTGCTCTCAACTTCAATTCACTGGTCATGTTTTAATTCAGGTAAGTTCAATCAAATATCAATGTTTACAAAACAGAAAGATAAAACGATTAGCTTTGTTAATCTTATCTCAACACTATCTTCTTGGTGGGCTCCTTTTCACTGCACAATGGAAATAAAGAATATTTTCCTGGTAAAAATTACTTGGTGACTGAATCAAACAGTATCATGAAAAAAGGGCCTAGAAAGTATAAATGTTATTATTATACCACCACCAACTGATCATTACACTAAGAGGTTATATACATTTTTGTAAATGCACTAAGCACGCTGTGCAGGTCTCACCGGGAAGTCTGAGACTATATGCGCATAGATTTAGAAATCCCAGGGTCAGATTCATGTTACAATACTGTGACTATCTCTATTTTTTTTTCCTTAACTGTTTCTGTACGCTAGGGGAGTACAGATCACTGACTATTATTTCTTTGACTCGTCTGACTTAAGTGAAAGAAACCTCCAATTTCATGTTACAACAAGTGGACTGGAAAATTTTCTTTGTGTGTGCAGATGAAAAATTACAAATAAATGTAGTATATAAGGAAAGTGGTTTTCTAATTTCAGGTAATAAAAAGCTTACACTGATGTTCACCAAAACAACGTGAATGGAACACCTCCATTCTGATTTCCTACCACCAAAACTTGGGATGACTGGTTCACCAATTATTCACAAACGTTCTAACATAGCAGGCATGTAAGAGTTTTCAGTGAACCACAAAAGAAATACTGTTTACTAAATCTACCCTGTACCTAATATGTGCTCAAATTTGTTTTCTATTAAGTCATGGCTTGATAGTTGTGAGGACACTTGGGATCGTGCATTATAAAATTATGCCAAGTGTTTTTAGTAGATTCTTAAAGAATTCTATCGAGAGTTGAGGCAGTTTGACTCTATCTTAACAAAAGGCAACCACTAGTAATTCATTTCTGGCAAGGTGCTGGGCACTTTATTGCAAAACCTTAAAATGGAAATAATGAACACAACATCAATAATATCAGAAGTAAAACTTTACATTTCAAAAAATACACACATCCAAAAATTCTACTCCGGACATGATCAATGAACAATGCCAAAAAAAAAATGAAATTAACAACTATATTTATAATAAAATAAAATTTTAAAATCACACTTAAAAATATTTTCTTGAGGCTAGCATGGTGGAGCTGTGGGTTAAGCAGAGTCTTTAGTCCCAGCATACCACAAGGGTGCTGAAAAACCTTCTGGTTCTTTGTACCATAGAAGTTTACAAGTGTTTCACAACAGTCAATTCAAAATTGAGTACAAAATTACTCTTCAAGAGAGCCAGGTTTCCTCATGTCTGTCACACTTTGTGCTGCACCTAACAACACAAAAGGACACTAACATTTCACAATCCCACAATCACCTTCCACGGGAAAACACAGAGTCCTGTTAACATCCAACAGATCTGTTCCTATCTACAAAGCACACTACCACACTGCATTAACCAGGAAGATGGCAGTCTTGGGCCTAGCCACTCCCCTGTCAGAGAGATGCCTTCATCACCAGCCTGATGGGCGAAGCTATCTCCCATATACATACTGCCAAAGCCACAAGGAGCGAACTAACAATCTAAAGTGCACGTTGTGGGATGGCACGAGGAAAGAGGTTTACCTAATTACAATAATTCTAACAACGTGCATTCTTAAAGTATATAAATATCCAGGCTGTAACTGCAAATGCAGTTACGTTCCAAACAATTTCAATTTCCACCCTATGCGTTGTTTTCCAATAGCATTCAGAACGTTTACTTTGTACTTCTTGGCTCTTATCAATGATTCTAATGTTGTTGTGCCTAATACATGCTAGGAAGAAAAAAAAAAAAGAATTTGGGAGGATGGAGGAGTGAAATATTGGGAAACTATATAACGATGCCGGCAGGGGCACCGTCAGGTCCTCTGTAAATCACTCGGCGAGGCAGGGTTTACTGTCCTTGGCAGAGTGCTCCAAGAAGCCTGCCATAGTAGTGTTTGTAAACAAGGCAGCGCGCTACACCTGCAAGTGTCACTACCCGGTCCAGTTACGTAAACTCCTTCCCAAGACCAAGCCAGCAGCACTGTCCCTAACGCACTCCTCACCTTTATCGGGGGTGGCGAGGAGCCAGCAAAACTAGTTCCCACATGCAAGAGACGCGGTGGTTAGTAACCCAGTGTGTGCGGCAGGTAAGGTTCTGGAGCAGGCACCTGACCTGCAGGGTGTGTGCAAGGTGGGGACGCCCGTCGTCTGCCCCAGCAGCGTGTGGTGTTAGCTGTTCGGCCGCAGTGTCCCCCCCACTGTGCTAAGCCCTGGCCAGTCCGTGCGGACAGAGGAGGGAGCTGGATGTCAATCAAAGCACCGGGAGCTCCCGGGAGCCGAGCACAGCGACGCTGTCGGTCGCCCGCGCCAGCACCAGGGACAGGCTGGCAGCGGATCTCGGGGCCCGGACGTTCCCTCCTCGCTTCCAGCGCACGGCCCTCTCACACGGCCTCCGCTCGCCTCCGCCCGGGCCCGGGCGGCACTCACCCCGTTCCAGCCGTACAGGTTCTCCCAGCGCCGCCATCTTCTCTCTAAGCCTGCAGACCCACAGGAAATGACGACGGACGAGCTGCGGCGGGGGCGGGGCCGACCGGAGCCGGAAGGGCGCGGGGAGGCGGGTATCGCGAGAGCCGGCGTGTGGCGGACTGTGGGGTACTTGGCCGAGGCAGTTTTAGGGTCCAGTTCACTGCTCTGGTTAAGCTGCGATAGGATGTTCGAGTCCCCCGCTCGCCTAAGACTTAAGTAAAGCGCCGTTTCCAAATGAGCACTTCGTTTCAGACCTCAAACCACTTACTTGGACCCCTCGGCCCTGCCTATGGTGGATGCCGGCCTTAGAGAGACGGAGCCAACAGAACACAGACACGTACAAAGAGCTGGACTAGGAGGGATGGAGCGTTATCAGGTGACTCCGGAGTTGGAGATCCGGCCAAGAAGGTGGTTAATTCCAATCCCACCCAAAGGCCTGGGACTGGGGAAGCCAGTGGTGGGAGTCAGTCCTCACAGCCCAGAGCCCCAAGTTGCCCTGACCGAGGATGGATTAGCCTGCTTAGTCTCCAGGAGTGCATCCCACTCCTACACTCCCTGGTGTCCTCTCCTCCCTTTTCTGGCTTTTTCCACTCAGGCTCTCATCGGTGCCATGAGCGTGCTCTTAGCTTATTTGTGGAAATACTGAGGTTATTTAGAAACACCCTGGCTGAGCTGGGGTCTCAGTATCCCTTAACAGTCAAATTGACAGGTAAAGTTAATGAGCACAGTTGTGAAGGGAGGCCCACGCAGCTGGCCTGTCCAAGTGGCCCATTCACCGTGGAGTAGGGCAGAAAACTAGATGGCATATCACCAAGAAGAAAAAAACGAAATTAACAATTCACCAAAATGGGTGACCCTATCTATCTATTTTTTTTTTTTTCTCCTTTATTTGAAGGCCAAGTGACACGGGGAAGTGAAAGCTCTTTTTTGTTGATTCACTACTCAACTACTAGCAACAGCTGGGCCTGGCCAGGGCTCCTGTTATCTCCCATATGGGTGACAAGGGTCCAAGTTGACATCTGCCTCCCTAGATGGATGAGTGGGAAATCAGATGCAAGCAGAATAGTCAGGACTCAGCCAGTACTCCTGTGTAGGCTGCAAGTGAACCAAGCTGCAGCCAGTTCCTTGGCCATTAGTTTTTAAGTTTTACTTGCTTATTGGAAAGTCAAAATGATGGAAAGAGGAGACAGAGGAATCTTCTGTCTGCTAATCCACTCCCAAAATGCCCACAACAGGCAGGGCTGGACCAGGCCAAAGCCAGGAGCTAGACAGAACTCAATGCAGGTTTAATGCAGGTTTCTCACAAGGGTAGCAGGAACCCAGGTAGCAGAGCCATCACCTGTTGCCTCTCTAGGCACGTCAGTAGTAAACTGGATCCCAGGTACTGTGATTTGCGATGTAGGTTTCCCAAGCAGCAGCTTGAACAGCTTCCTGGGTGACCATAATGGTACCACGTGAACATTTTTAGTGGAGAATTCAGGGAAGAATTGGTGACAGGCAGTGGAAACTTAAGCAAATGGAGAGAAATGAAGTAATTATTTTTTCTAAAAAACAAAAAAAAATTGCATGAAAAGAGCTGATAATGGATGCAAATATCTGCAAGCCAACACCCAGTGAAAATAAAGAGGATGACAGCACCTTGTTTATAAACCTTAGAATGCTGTTTGGCTTTTAAAAATGATATTCTAATAAAAATGAAGCATGATAAAGCATTAACCAAATGACTACATTAGTATTTGATAGATTTTTGAGATCCTCAACGGGGAAGGGTTCACTGTCCTTGACAGTGTGCTCCAAGAAGCTTGCCATAGTAGTGTTTGTAAACAAGCCAGCAAGCTACACCTGCAAGTCCAACCCCTTGACTTCCACAAAAGAGAGGTTGGGTTGGTATTTTGTATCTCAAAGGAGACAATTCTAAGCAGGGAGGAGTGAGAACTGCTTTTGCCTTTCTGCTTACCCCAGGTGGTTAAATCAAGGGGTCTCAATCAAGAATTGATCTTGGCTGCCTCATCACTATTTCCTGCCACAGAGATGAGAGGACCTTCCATCAGAATAGGAAGTCTGGGTGTGGCCAAGTCCCAGTGAACAAGGTAAATCATGCATGTTTAGTTTTTACAGGAAAAATGGAGTCCGAACCAGGCTCTCTTGATTTGAATGCTTTCTTAACCTAAGATATTGCTAACACACTGTACTTTGCATTTATAATGAAAAAGGAGGAGTAGATAAGTTTGGGGTACAGGATTGTCTAGGGAATTTAGGAAAATAGAACATAGTATAGGGAAGCAAGATGCTATATGTGAAAATTCTACTTTACTGCTTATCAAACCATATGCAAATAGGCATACTATACAAAACAGATAACACATAATTTAAAAAAAAATTCAAGTTTTTTTCTGTTTTTTTTTTTTTTTTTTTTTTTAAAGAATTACAGAGAGAAGGAGAGACACACAGAGATATTTTCCATCTACTGATTCATACCCCAAATGGCCACAATGGCCAAAGCTAAGCCAATCTGAAGCCAGGAGCTTCTTTGGGTTTCCCATGTGTGTAGGGTCCCAAGGCCTTCCGCCATCCTCCACTGCTTTCCCAGGCGGGAAGCAGAGACCTGGATCTGATGCTGGGCTGCAAGGTAGAGGATTAGCCTATTGAACCACTGTGCCGGCCTATAAACTAAAGTTTTATATGATGATTGCATGGAATATTTCTCTTAAGTAAAGGAATCTCTTAAGGTTCCTAATAGTACAATGAAATGTTAAAGTTTCATTATTCCTTGTTTTTTCCCTCAGTAGAGTTTCTAGGAAAAGTAAAATGTTGGATACATGATTTTGTTTATTTAATAGTGTTGTCAAACCTGAATTAGGCTTCATTTTGGAGTGAATTAAATAATATGGAAAAGTGCTTGTTCTAATTACTTAGACATAGGAATGTTGGGAAATTTCAGAGGCATCATTTGAGGGAAACTTGTCACAAATATCACATCAAAACATGAAATTCCATCTTGGAGTTTTAGAGACCTAAAGTAAGTCACACTTCTTGTTAGGATGAATCGCAGATTATATTAAAGTATAAAGGTTAACTTTTTTAATGTCAATTGTTTCATCATCACTGCACAGTACATGTAAAGGCACAGATTGATGTGTTTTTCTGGCATCTTCTTGACGCACCCTTGCCCTAAATAAATCTGTTTGCCAGGATCTTGTTGCTTAAATTAGCCATCTCAAACTCATGGTCCTGCCAACACAGGCAGTTGTGCCAATGTTCTCAGCATCTACTGGCACACGAGCTGTTGCCTTTTCTTTGGCTTTCTATGACTACCTGGAGCCATCAACTTTCCTTCACAACATACCAAATCCTGAAAAGATTTCAGGATTGGTTGAACTCAGACTGGTTCTCTCTGGGGTGTGCATCCTGCACAATATATTTTCAGGCACACAATATATTGTTCAGAATTTGTCGTGCACATACTTGCAGACTGGCAGAGCCACCTGCCAGAGATGAAACCTTTTAAGTTGTTGTCAAACGTCATGAAATGTGTTCCATGATTAATTTTGTGGGCACAGATTGGTTTTTGCACAGAGTCCAAAATTTGGGATATGTCACAGTGACTAAATGGCATTGGCATGCTGAATGAATTTGGAATTTGTTTTGTCAAGTGTGGGAGCAGGCACACAGATGGGCTTTGATCCAGTGGTGTTGCTTGGA